>NW_006262688.1:8708669-8730165 GCF_000493195.1 Citrus x clementina | reverse complement strand
TACTGCAGTAATACACGGTCTCCGTTTTCACATAATAAGAAAAGAAATTTTGGTCAGCTGATCTGCAATTTGGGCTGTGCTTAGTTGTCACTCCTCTGATATATTGCTACTTCACTCGAGTGCACCAATCAACGCATACTGTTCTTGATCTTCATCTCTCGCTTTCTTTTTCTCAGCTATAATGCTGTGAAAACAAAAACATAAATCTCATTTGCTTGTTTATTTATTTATTTATTTTTTGCAAATCTTGATCTGGGTATCAATCATTTTTTCATTTAACAATGGCTCCAAATTCAGTTGTGGTGACTATAGAGAAGCCTAACAACATCTCTTTAGTGGAGCTAAATGGCTCAGAGTCAGAGTCACTGTTGTTTCCAGAGAAACAAAAGGCTGTGAGTCCCAAGCAGTTCACATGGTTTCTTTTCCTGAAAGCTCAGAGAGCTTTTTCTTGTCTTTCATGGCTAGCCATGGCTTTCAAGACCACGTTTGTTTCAGCAAAAAAGCGGATTGAATTGTCTGATGTAAATGAAGAAGAAGGGCCTAGAAGCAGAGGAAGATTGTACAGGTTTATCAAAGCTTTCTTATTTATTTCAATAGCAGCTTTGGTGATTGAGGTTGTTGCCTATTTCCAGAAATGGAACTTGAATCTGATTCAGCCATGGGAGGTTCAGGGTCTTGTGCAATGGTCTTATATGGCTTGGTTGTCATTTAGAGTTGATTACGTAGCTCCTTTGGTCATAACGCTTTCCAACTTCTGTGTTGTACTTTTCTTGATTCAATCTCTCGATCGGTTCATCCTATGTGTCGGTTGTTTCTGGATAAAGTACAAGAACTTGAAGCCAAAGATTGATGGGGCAGCTTACGACGTTGAGGATTCTGCTTCTTTCCCAATGGTTCTTGTCCAGATCCCTATGTGCAATGAAAGAGAGGTAACTGAAACATCCTCAACAGTTCATATTTGTGCCAAAAGAGTTTGTTGCTTGCTTGCTTTGAATCTGATTCTTAGTTGGTACATGATATTTAGGTGTATGAAACGTCAATTGCGGCTGCTTGTCAATTAGATTGGCCTAAGGATAGGATTTTAATTCAAGTCCTAGATGATTCAGATGATGGAAATTTGCAGCTATTGATCCAAGATGAAGTCTCAGATTGGCGTCAAAAAGGAGTTAACATAGTCTACCGACACCGATTAATCAGAACCGGATACAAAGCTGGGAATCTCAAATCAGCCATGTCCTGTGACTATGTCAAGGACTATGAGTTTGTTGCAATATTTGATGCTGACTTTCAGCCTAATTCTGATTTCCTCAAACAAACAATTCCCCACTTCAAGGTACAAAAAGATGAATGGGATTGGATTGTGGTTGGTTTGCTCTCTAATGTTTTTGTTTTGTTGATGATTATTTTATTTATTGAATCAATCTTGTGATTTACGGCAGGGGAATCCTGAACTTGGTCTAGTTCAGGCTCGGTGGTCTTTTGTGAACAAGGATGAGAATTTACTCACAAGGCTCCAAAACATCAACTTGTGCTTTCACTTTGAGGTGGAGCAGCAAGTCAATGGTGTGTTCCTCAATTTCTTCGGTTTCAATGGAACCGCGGGAGTGTGGAGAATCAAAGCTTTAGAAGATTCAGGAGGGTGGCTAGAGAGAACAACAGTCGAAGACATGGATATCGCGGTACGTGCACACTTGAATGGATGGAAGTTCATCTTCCTCAACGATGTCAAAGTACTTTGTGAGTTGCCAGAATCCTATGAAGCTTACAAGAAGCAGCAACACCGGTGGCATTCGGGTCCTATGCAGCTCTTTCGCTTATGCCTCCCTGCAATCTTAACTTCCAAGGTTCTTGATTGCTCTTCCCATTTGTTTTCAACACTCCTACTTGTACCATATTTGTTGAGTGATTGGTTGATTGATTTGTGTTGCTGTATGCATATTGCAGATATCAATCTTGAAGAAGGCCAACTTGATATTCCTTTTCTTCCTTCTAAGGAAACTTATACTTCCATTTTACTCATTCACATTGTTCTGCATCATACTGCCATTGACAATGTTCATACCAGAGTCAGAATTGCCTATTTGGGTGATTTGTTATGTACCAATTTTCATGTCACTTTTAAACATACTCCCATCTCCGAAATCCTTCCCATTCTTGGTACCTTACCTTCTCTTTGAGAACACAATGTCAGTCACAAAATTCAATGCCATGGTCTCCGGATTGTTTCAGCTTGGAAGCGCGTACGAATGGGTTGTGACAAAGAAGACAGGAAGATCATCTGAATCCGATTTGCTAGCCCTCGCAGAAAGGGAAGAGAAGATGCAGTTGCACAGAAGGAATTCAGAGTCTGGCTTGGAATTGTTAAGTAAACTCAAGGAGGAGAAAATCCCTGTTACAAGGAAGAGAAATAGGCTCTACAGAAAGGAACTTGCACTTGCTTTTCTTTTGCTCACTGCAGCTGCAAGGAGTTTGCTATCGGCACATGGAGTTCATTTCTATTTTTTGTTGTTTCAAGGGCTATCATTTCTTGTCATGGGATTGGACTTGATTGGTGAGCAAGTGAGCTGAAGAGGCACATATATATACATACCTTTATACATAGATTTACGCTTTGAAGAATTGGAGGGCTAATTTCCATTTCAATTTGTCAATCAACTTGAGCTGGAGCTGGTTTTGATTGCAGGTAGAAAACTTACTACCTGAATTAGAGAAAGGCATCAAGAGATCAAAGTTGAGTTTATTGTACACTCATATGTGTTTGGTATAATTGTATGAATAATGAGGGTCTAAATTAATACATAAATTCTTTTTTTTTTTTTTCTTTTTTTCCCCCCCAAGAAAATGGACTAGAAATCCTTTTATGGTTATTGATGAAGAAAAGTTCTGTTTTCTTGATTACTTACCCTATGGTTTGCAAATAGTCTCAGTAAAATTGTTCTCCAAGGAAAAATGCCTTCTTTTGAACAATTATATCTTATTTTAAATATTTCGTATTATGTGTGTGCCACTGTTCAACCATAGACTTGAAAGTTGCGGTAGGGCATAGTTTGATTTGATTTGGGTTTAAGGTCAACCAAAACCAAATTAATTTGGTTTTAACCCACAATCAACCTAATTATTTTGCAACCAAAACCTAAACCAACCCATTTTATTTGCTTTAGATTTGGTTTGAGTTTTTGATTTCAATGAATTGACTTTGAAAAATCCATCTGTTATATATATATATATATATCATAATTCAAATAGGTGTTTGTCTATTGGATAATTTAAATAAGTTACTACTACTTATCACACAATTCGTTATTAAATGCATATTAAATATATATATATATTTTTTCAGAACTATATTTAGTTGGGTGGATTTCACATTTCTTTTCTAACTTTGAGGAATGGCGTTCAATATTCACTTGTGGTGGGGGTTCATAAGTTTATCCATTATTTGGAGTAGATTCTGCGTACATTCATCAATGTTGAAAATCTGTCCAATGTATTTTGTTATTTCATGAAAGTAAACTAAATTTCTCTCTAACTTTGATGCAAGTAGTAAAATTAAAACCCCAAACTTCTAAAATATATAATTTTATCTATCCACGGTCACAAGTAATCTGTAGTCAAACATGGGGTGCAGAAGTTTCTAGAGTATTACTAAATAAAATGGTAAAATTGAATTTTTTTTTTCTCTTTTTTTTTTTTTAGTGAAAATAGTATTTCATTTTTGAAAACAAGAAGTTATAGCAAAATTGAGTTGGTTTTCCATTTTTTCAAATGAAAGAAAATAATGTATAGCTTCAAAAGAACACCGTCATACGTAATTACGTATAATAGCTCCATCCAGGGTAATTTTTGTCGTCGATCGCTAGTGTCACCGTCACTGCACATGCAAATGCAGTGAGATAATAAATATTATTATTAATACGGAGTTATTATTATTATTAATTCCATTCGATGCACATGGTCACAGTCCCCCCTCAACACGTAGATGATTCATTCTACGAAGCCAATAAAATTCAATTAAAAAAAAAAACCCAATAAACCTTTAAATAATAAGTGAAATCTAAAACGAAAGTTCCAAGATACCCCATCATTCCAAATTCAAAACTGGCCAAATTTTGACGGTCAAATCCGCGTTCCTTCCTGTAATTCAAACGTGTTCGGCTACAGGCCACTTTCCAGTTTCCAGTTTCCAGTTTCCAGCTGTGTTTTATTTATTCTATTTGAATTCTCATTTTCAACATCAAATGACACAGCAACGACATCGATCTTTGCTGCGTATTCGATAATAATGTTTCGTCCGAGAGAGGTTTTCCCATTAATCTTGTTCGTAAGTTCCCTCGTGTTCTTGTCCGTGGATGCTGTTAGATCGTTTCCGAGGATTAAATTCGATGCTTCCGTGCAATTTCTAGAGGCGCCGGTGTATCGAAACGGCCTGGAGTGTCCGAATCTGGCCGCAAATGGCGAGCCTGTTCACATTGCGATGACACTTGATCCCGAGTACTTGAGGGGCACCATTGCTGCAGTTCACTCGGTTCTCAAACACACTTCTTGCCCGGAAAACGTTTTCTTTCACTTCATCGCCGCGGAGTCAAGTCAGGCGAACACAAATGACCTGGCACAGACTGTCCGGTCTGCATTCCCTTATTTGAGCTTCCAAGTCTATCTGTTCCGAGAAAAATTCGTCACCGGTTTGATCTCGTCTTCTATCCGCCGTGCTCTTGACAGCCCCTTGAATTATGCGAGAATTTACTTAGCTGACATACTTGAGCCTTCTATCAAACGCGTAATCTACCTCGACTCGGATGTCATTGTTGTCGATGATATACAGAAACTCTGGAGGATTCCCCTATCTGGGGGAAGAACAATCGGAGCTCCAGAGTACTGTCATGCGAATTTCACCAAGTATTTCTCCGATGAGTTCTGGTTCGACCGCGAGTTTTCCAGGGTTTTCGAAGGGAAGAGACCTTGCTACTTCAATACAGGAGTGATGGTCATGGATTTGGTGAGATGGAGGGAGGGTGATTATATGAGGAAGATTGAGAAATGGATGAGGATTCAAAAGGAGAGGAGGATTTATGAGCTGGGATCTCTTCCGCCATTTTTGTTAGTGTTTGGGGGAGATGTGGAGGCCATTGATCACAGATGGAATCAGCACGGGCTTGGAGGACACAATGTGGAGAATAGTTGCAGGAATTTGCATGCGGGTCCTGTGAGTTTGATGCATTGGAGTGGTAAAGGGAAGCCATGGGTGAGGCTTGATGCCAAGAAGCCCTGCCCAGTTGATTATCTCTGGGCGCCTTATGATCTTTACAACTCCCACACTCACTCTCAGTACTAGCATCAACAATGAAGCGAGTAAACAAACAAGCATACACTCTACAACAACAGCCAAGTTTATTCAATTTTGTTTCAGAAGACTTCAATTCTTTCATTTACATAAGAGAAGATTCATTTTTTTTTTTGGTGTAAATAGGCGGATTTTCACATAGAGACACGTGTATTATTTCCAATTCTTTTTTTTTTTTTTGGGTATAGCATGATTAACTTCCCTGGTCCTTATTTTTTTGTTCGGTACATATAAATAAATAACATAATTCAAATTTGTGTTTTAAAAGAGTTCTTCTTTGTGTTCTTTTAAATGGCCAAAAATCCTAATATCAGTTTCTCACAATTCCAAAAAGCACAAAGTGGTCTCTAAAATCCACTTTGTAATTCACAAGCCGTGATACAAAGTATTTGAGGTGTAGAAAATGAGCGATAATCTTGAACTGTTTTATCTTCTTTTACCTTGAAGAATAAACGTTATACAGATAAAATAAAGGAAAAGAAAAGAAATTAAAAAGGGGAAAAAACAAAGAATATACATGGCTCTTACATTCTGTGCTTTACAACAATCCAACAGCACAGGTTAGATGCAGTCTATTCTCCAGTCCTCTCAAATGATGACCCAATAACATACACCTGTGAACAGAGAAGAGACTCTTAATACTTTGGGTTCAAGAACAACATTGCCTTCTCAGAAAAAAAAGGAAAATTAAGAACATCATTGATTTATTCGTAACATAAATAAAAAATTATCACTATTACAAAAGAGACATAACTCAGTTGCAAGTTATCAGTTATATGAAGTAGCCAAAGTAGGAAAAGATGCCTTGTGATTGTAACTTCTAAGGCATGATTAAGAATATCTTAATAAAATCATATTGTCTAATACATGTGCACACACATGCATGAACATATATGTCTGCTACTACTCAGATTCATTACTTGAGATCCGAGTGCAATGGGAGGGAAATGTTGCAAAATTATAAACATGTAAAAGCAAATTGTACATCATAAACTTAAATGATGATGGGGTGGTGAAGTTTTAAGAACAAAGTCAACCACATACCAGAAAAGCAGCTTTGCAAGGTAATCCCGAGATGTGTCAATGCTGTGACAATTTTCATTGTTAACTTCTTCAAGATTCTCAGCCTTTGTAAAGATAGAGTGTCCTTTAAAATTATTGGATGCATCATCTTTGAAGAATCTATGCAAGATGTTCTGAACTAGTTGGTGAATAATTTCTTCCACCTCTATTGATGACGGTTGGGATAATTCTTTCACCTGTTCATAAAATTATTATATAAGATATTACAAAATGACCAGAGGCTTAAACTAAAAAATTTAATTAGAAGTAAAACGAATACATTTAGAAAAAGAATCTGAGCATGTTACCATATCAGGATCCAAGAATCGGAGATACTCCAACAAACTGTTCCTGCATGTCTTATCACTTTCCATTAGCATATTTTTGTGCTTCATGGAATTCAATTCCTGAAAAAACATACAATAATCAGCTACAAGGGAGATGTCAAGCGCCACAATTAAGTATGGAGAAAATCACCATAATTCATTCAAATCTTTTTTACACATCTTAAATTTACCCTGTGGAATAGATTAAAAAGGAGTACTGCAAGAAAATTCTTGCTGTTCAACTAGTTCACACAAATCAATTTAGAAGTAAACTAAATTGGGGAATGTTCAGCAGATATGCCATTTCTGCACTAATTGAAGGTGTAGTGACAATATGGAATATATTGTGAGTTCGTTTTCCTACTTTGATCTAATTACACAGCTGAAAATAATGTCAGAAAGAGCTAAAGCTTGCTACTGCAATGCTGGTTATATCCCTTTCTCACTTCCATTTTCGCATCAAGAGAACGAATGGCAACATCACACAATTGAGTTTAAAGGCAGGCTCGTTTTCCCACTACCCCTAACAGATAGATACACTGGCATAACAGAAAGAACTAATGCTCGCTACAGCTTGGATACAGTCAAAAGGAATTAATGCTCCCTAAGCTCTCTCTTTTCCACAGCTCAATGTATGGTCAGAAAGAAATAATGCTCACTATAGCTAATGCTTGTTATGGCTCTCTCTCACATCATTCTGCATCCACAGCAAGTGTTTGTGGCAGTAGAGAATTTATTGTAACAGCTTGCTCCTTTTCCTACCATACTCTGACTATATGCAGCTTATACAACTCCGCCCGCCCGCCCCCACCCCCCCCTCGGCGGGGCCCATGGCAACGAGGTTATAAAGCAGCGAATAAGACCTTTCTCTTCCAGCTCTCTCTCTCCCCTCCAAGTCCATGCCATCAAGGTTCAACCAATATGAAAAACTTTATCATAATCAACGTGTCAGTCTCCCTCTCTCTTTCACCCCTTCTAAAAAGGTTCCCGTCTCTCTCCCTAGTCCATGCTAACAAGGTTCGGCTAAAGTAAATGAATGAAATTTATCATAAGAGTAAATGTCACTTGAAGTCACGCAAGCAATTTTATCTCCATCAAGTAGATGATAACATTTTCACAATATTTCAAGATAATTTATTATACTATCTCGTTGTCCAATTGATGAATGACTATCATTTGGGATTGAGTTTTTGAGATAAATAGCATTAACTTACCATAATTATGAAACAGATAAAAGCATTAAGTCAAGACCAAATTCGATGGTAATAAAAACCCTTGGAAACATCCTAGTAAGTCATACCAAGGTTTGTAAAAAGCAAAGTAAGACATTAACAGTATGTAACTCATTTACTAGTAACTTTAAGTTCAGACTAAAATCCTAAATGGCTAAGCATCAAGAGGCCATTTGCAAGTGTAAATCTTTTCCATCAAGTAGAGTCATGAGATGACACTTGCAAACACTCCCAATGATCCAAAGTGAAGTAGGTTTATTCTCGATGAGACTCATATTCTCACTAACCGAAACCTAAATCATTCGCATAATATTACTTGGATCATTCTCCTTGATTACAATAACATCTTTCATTAACTAGCCAAAACTCATTGAGCAACCAATTGTATCATGTTTTTTTTAAAAGGCACCATGCACAAGGTATAAACTAGAAATAACAAAAGCATCAAGCTGAATGGCAAACAATTCCGCACCTCTTTTACGTTGGATAAATCTGATTGCAACTTCTGTATATAGTTCAAAGCATCATGAGACAAATCCCCAAGAACTTGAGGACTAATCTCCAAATCTTCAACACTAATCTCACCACCCTCATTCTCACTCTCTTCGCAATGCTTGTCCAAAACCTCACCTTCTACAGAAAAGTTCAACCTTTTTAAACCATCCACAGATATATCAAAATTCCTCATCAACGAAATCCTGTATTCGGCATTCCACAACGTATACCTGCTCAATTAATTGGGAAAGAAAATAAAAAGCAATACGAATAAAGCCACCGTTCATCAATGAAGAAAATTAACAAAATAATGAATCAATTGAGACAAAATCATTACCCTGTGATGATCGAAGAGACGAGAAGAGAATGCAGAGGTTGTTTGGAAAGCCTAACGGCGATGGAGAATTGATCGGATGGGAGCAGACCCAGCATACTAGAAATGGTCTGCTTCATGGAATCCTTAGCGGACTCAGAAATTCCCTTGGAAATAACAGAATTGTCCAGCGGCTCGATTCTCTTGAGCATATTCGCAATCACCCGAAATCCACGGTCAAAGTTTGACTTCCGCGTCGAAACGAAGTCGTCGTTGGAGACTCCGCCGCCGCTGCTGAGGCAACTGACGGTTGCGGAATATGAGGCGGAGAAAAGGCCCCGTCTCGTCGGCCAGCGGATGACGTCGTGGTGGTGGTGGTGGTTGCGGGAAAACGGCGCGCGATGGAGGTGGAGAGGATTGAATGACGCGTCGGTGTTGGTATTGGTGCTGGTGGTGATGCGAGAGAGAGTGAAAGCTCGAGCTGACGCCATATAAGAGTTTTTTTTGCTGAGCTTTGGAGAAGCTCTGGCCTCTCTGGCTTTGTGGTGTTGTTATGTTGGTGTAATGATGGGGTGGAAGAAATTTTTTTTTTTTTTTAATTTTTCCTCCTACCCTCTTCGTTTCTCTCTCTAGCCCACAACCAAGCATTGTCGTTGGATTTTACGAGTTCGAGGGGTTTTGTTCTGAAAAATGCCGTCGGGATTTTAGTTTATTACGGATTCGCCATTCCAGTTTGCAAAGTAAAAATGAGTTGTAATTTCCTTCTTTTCACTCTCTGTTACTTTGGATGAACAGAAACTTTTTCTGCTTTATTTCCATGCTGCGTTTCATTTTTTCATGCCACGCAAATAAAACCATTCCGGTGGTGTTTGTCTTAACTTCGTGAATAGATTTTATCACAGTAGACTTAATCTAAAATAATTTCAATAGAATTTAATTTTAAATGTACACTAATAACTAAGTTGATGTAAAAAATGGCATGAAAAAAAATTATCATTTTTCTTTCAAGATTTTATACTCACTAGTGCTTGTCATCTTGTGGTCGGGTAGGTCCATTTCTTCCGTTCACCATAAGACCGAAAAGTGGATCATCTACATTATCAAGTGGTGAACAAGAACAAATCTCAAAATTTGTCCAAAACGTGCTAGCACCACATATCCCTTGATTTCTTCTTAGACTTCTCAAGTCTGATTGATTCACAAATCTAAATCATTTACAACATCTGCTCCAATTGACAATAACGGTTCATGGCTTCGTTGAAGCTTATCAGAGTTCGAAAATTAGACAAACCAGACCATTACCATGATAGAGACATAAATATCAGGTAATTTGATTTCTAAGAAAAATGGTAGAAACATCCATAATTGTTACAGATGCAAAAACAACAATGAAACCATATGATGTTAACGTGTCTTTTCATAATTTTTTGAATTAAGCATAACATTGTGTGGTTAAAAGTCTAATCTATCAAGTCTGCATTAGCAAATAGACACGTAATCATCACAGAATGCAGTTCAAATCCAGAATTAATATCCTATTCTACAGAGAATGCTACTGACAAATTGGAAACTGATAATCTGATATGTAAATTAGGGGAAAATGCTTCGATATGAACTAGCATCAAATTATTCCTTGTACTATGAGGGGGAAAAAAAATGGGTAGAGCTCTTCTTCAGTGAGCAGACATACATGAAATTACTGCATGTTCAAGAGATATACTAAAACAATTAGAAACTAACCTGTTAAAAAAAAATGAAAAAAATAAGAATCTGACTATAATATGAAAGACTTATGGTTGATGAAGTGTGATGGTCATCAAGTTGGTGCATCAAGAAAATACATCCAACAAGCAGCTATAGATCTGTCATCGTAAAGAATGTACTCCTTCGAAGAATTTCTACTCATCATTTGTAATTGCGGATATGAAGAGTAGCATCAAGATCTTCAGGTTTTCTGTTCTTTATCCCCAACTTCGGCATACCAAGACTTCCATGCCTCCACATAATGACCAAAAAGGCCATTTACAGCTGCCACACCATTGAATAAACATTATTATGTTCTACAATTAGTTACTGTATCAGTTATGCGTCAAGCATAATCAGAATGAATATTGCAAATGCTGTGCCACGCAAGAAACACAGATATGGATTAACAAATGCCAACTTAAAGAAGCATAAAAAATAAAAAGAAAATGGGGCATAATGAGCTGAAATTTATTGCGGACATAAGAAATGCTGTGCCTCAGTGTTTTGGGAATGGCTAATCAGTGGGATCCAAGAATGAAAGTAAAAGAATGCTAATACTTTAAAACTATGAAAACTGATTCATGAAATGCTCAAATTCCTAGGACAAAACAACCATGCTGATTGCAACACAAAGGGAGTGCCGAGAGAAATTTGTGACATAGGAAAAACCACAACCCAAGGATGCAAAGACAAATCCATTATTGTTGATATGTGAAGGTTGTAAACCACAACAAAAAATTATTAAACATTATCAAAGCCATTACTCGTCAAATAATCAGCAAATGTTGATGGCATAATTAAAAATGTTATTACCCCAAAAGAAGAATCAAGGTAGAAAGGATTATGACTGATCAAACACAAGAAGTTGACAATACCATTCCAAAAAATCATCATACTTATAAATTTAAAAAATTATAAAAAGTACCTTCATTGTGATACTTAGGACGGAAAGTAGAAGCCAGGCTCGCAAAATCCAGAACCTGTTTCGTATTCTTGCTTCTAGAATCATGTATGCCAGAAATACTGGCTGGGGTAAATGGGCCATATACAAAACCTTTTGATTTATGTTTTGAATGCTGCTCCAATCTGCTCTCATCAGGGTTACTTTCTTCATTACAGTGTTTAAAATACTTTGGCACATTTAACTTTGGATTCGACTTCTTCTCAGTTAATGAATCCACCTTATTTTTCTTTAAACGTAAGTTTGTAATGTCAGTCCCAAACACCCTCTTCCTAGGCTCATTCAGATCCAAAAACCCGGCAGATCTGTTGCAGGGCTTTCCTTTCCATCCCAACCACCTGAAAGCTGGTTTTCTGCTCTCTGGATGATGGGTCTGCATACCAATCAACCAAAATTAGATCTGATGAGAAGAAATGAATATTATTTCTTAATAGTGGTCTCTCCACTTACTAAAAGATGAGCATTTCTGAAATACCTTCTCAATCAAATTCATGGAAGAAAAAACATTGGCAATATCATATAATCGTCGAATTTTTGCTGCAGAGACATATCAAAATAATTTCAGTGAATCGACTCCTAAATAACTTTGTAGTGCAAAGATGATGATGGTAAGGTCAATTACTTCTCATAGCAGTGGAGTTGTTGGAGTCACCAAGCAAGGCCATTGCAGCACTGTCAAGTGTAATCATATCCACCTAGATGAAAGAAATACAAGAATTAACCAAACGAGAGATAAACGAATAGCTCGTGACAGGAAAAGAATACAAAAAATTTCACGACTTACATCTGAACAAAGGAAAAGCTTCACAAAATTCTGTGTTAGAAGCCATAGGGACTTTTCTCTTTTGCTCTCTGTGTAAATAAACATGAATAAGACAAAAGTCAGCATAGACAACCAGAAATGCTAGTCTCAACAGTCTACTCAAATTAAGTTCAATTGAAACAGCTCTGTGGAGAACAATTTAAGTGGGAAGTTTATATAGCTAAACTAAATGATTGAAAGATAGGAATGAAGATGTTACCTATTTTTGATGAAGAACTATCCTGTCCATCAGTAACTGTACAGGTTGAACCTTCATTTTCATTGTCATTCAACACCTATTCAAAATCATTCAAACAAGTACGATTCATAAGAGAAAAGCTATAAATTAAATTTTCTTTTTCATTTTTGTCCGTATAAATATTACAGCACATCATTAATGGCCAGAGAGAGATTATATTTTGATGAATAAAGTGAAAATAAATGATGGTGGTTGTAACTGATGAGTAAAAAGAGTATGATCGCATCGATAAGGGTTGTAACTCATGCATAGGATATATCCATTTGTAGATAATAGTCCTACATTTTAACTTAGTTTCTATTCCTCAACTCTTTACAACAACCAATGAAGATATTGAAAGAAGTGATAGAGGATTTCAACTTACATTCCCTGAATTGGTGCAACCGTTGATATTGAAATTCTCTCTCAAACCCTCTTCCTGCGAACAGCAAATATGATACAAGTCGATTAAGGCCTTATCATTAATGAAGAGCGAGAGGCAAACAAAAGTGATGATTCACCTTGAGCACTTCCAAGGCCTCAGGAATCGCATCAAAACCCTGCCACGAGTATAGGTTCTTTGCTTGTCTTGCTACAACCTACATGATACAGAAGCCTAATCACCTCCAGTAATTCAACTCAATAGAAGAAAAGAGAAAGAAAATAAAAGACACGAAAAAAAAAAATGACAAAGAAAATTGAATGTCTTACTCCTATGCTTTCCAGTATATTGACTACATCATATATGCGGCGGCGCTCAACTCCTGCAAAATCAAATATTTATATATATTTTCTTATTTCAATTAAAAAACCCTAGGTAATGTTTGGGGGCTGAGAAAAATGCTAATAAAGAAAAAAATAAAATAAATCAAAGTCTCTGGCTTATTGAATTTTCATGAATCAAAATTCAAAGAACCGCCCCTCAACATTTCCATTTTCTCAGCAGCCAAACGTTGTCAACTCAACTGTAACTCTTGTTAAAGAAGTTAGAAACTAAAAACATCAATAAAGAAAAAGAAAAAGACACCTAATCGGCTTGCGGCATCATCGAGTCCAATCGATTCGACGCCATCTCGATTATATAACTTCAAGAACCTGACCAAAAGAAAAAAAAATGAAAAAAAAAAAATAAATCACTCAAAATAACGAAAACGAAGCTTAAGAGAGATTCAGTACAAGAATAGTGTAATATAGATAAATACTTGGAGCACAAGAGACCGAGAGATTTCTCTTTGCGACTGTAGAATTGCTTCCCATCGGGTTCGGCTTCTCGGAAACCAAACGCCGAAGAAGAAGAAGAAGACGACATGCTTTCAAACAAAAACAAAAAAAAAAAAAAAATCAAATATCAGTTTCTTGATTTTCCTTTTTCTTGAGAGACAAAAAGAGAGAGCGTGACTCTGTTTGATCCGTTGATTGTTTTGTTTTCTTTGGCGGGTTTCGGAAATTTCAAATGTGGATTCGGATCAGACGGAGGAGGGTTTCCTTTCCTTCCGATTATTTGGATCGGGGGGGATTATTCAAATTCAGATTTACCATCAAGAAAGCGCGGTTTCGAGTGAATTACGATTCTGCCCCACTGTTTGGCCCACCGTTAGGTCTTTAGCTTCTTATTAATTGTTTTATTATTATTTTCAGTTACAAAGGTGTCCCCGCAAAGGACCGCAGAAACAGATTTATTCTCATCATCAAGGTTCTTGATTTGTTTTGTTTTCAAAAGAATCTTCGCGGGAATCTGGTGATATGGTCAGAACATGTGTGCTCTCTACTTCTGGTCCCTTGTTTTTATGATTTATGATGTGCGTACGTTGATGTTATTGTTATTGTGGACATTTCACTAAATTTTTCTTTCAATTGGAATGTGGTTTTCACCTACAATAACTTAGGTGAGTAGACCAATCATATAAAATTCCTCCAATTTTCATAAAACTTTGTGGCTAGGCGTTGCCTTAACTTAGGCTTGACTCCAGGAATCAATTGTATTACCGTGTATTTTAGGTGTAAGTCAACCGTTGTCTTATTTTTTTTCTTTACATTCTATTATTTAATCTATACTAGTTAGTGTTCCAGGAATATGTAATGTAATGACTTTTTTTATTTAATAAATTATTTAGTGACATAAAATTTGACCTTTATAGCCTTGCAAGACTAGATTCTAGCAGTCAATCAGAGCTCCTTTGCTAACGAGTAGCGAGAATAAGCTTCATGTAAAGACCTAAGTAGAGAACATGCCTCGACCTTTCTGAAGAACATGGATTTTTCTTTAGGGCTTTTCTGGATTTTAAATTTTAATCATACAAAAAGATTGTTTAGCTCTGCCTCTGCGGGTACATGCGTTTTTGTTTAAAGCCTTGATTTATATGTTAGAATCCAACTGATTGCCATGAAAAAGAACCTTCCTGCTCGCACTCGAAAATCATTCCCCAGTTACATTGGATGATTTGTGAAATCTGATTTCACCTTCAGCATAAAGAAGCCATAAAAACCCCACTAAACAGAGACAAATTTAATAAAACCTCCTAAAATTAAGCCCCCCAAAACAAGATAATATAGAAGTTCCCGACTAAACAACAATCTAACTTAAGTTCAGGAAATCACAAATGCAAAACTCAGAGTAAAAGTAAATAAGCCAACAAGCAATTTACATTCCAACAATTGAGATCAACTACCTAGAGAACAGAACAAATGACAAGGAAAATGAACGATATACTCTCATTATCATTAGCATTAGTGCAGTGGCATGATTGGTTAATTTCAAAGTGAAAGCACATGTGATAAAGACAATATTCAAATGAGCGTACAAATAACGTAATACACCCATGAGCCATCTGCATGAATCTCTTACGATAAAAACTGAGCCACCAAGAAACAGCGTATATGACCAAATTGAAATGATCATAAAATAGCCACAAATCCATAAAGTCATCAGTTCAGTCTAAAGTATACAATGATACTGCCCAGTAGTATTGACAGAACCACAGTTACCCACATCTATAGATCATACAAAATTAGTTAAATACCCTCATCTGTTTCTTTTTGGACAATAGAAATTGAAATGCTCCGCATCCCAGCAAAACCATGACAATATCCAAGCTGATAAAGAAAATAGTATACATGACCGATTGAAACAATCATAAAATAGCAACAAATCCTTGAAATCATCATTTCAGGATAAAGAGTTCATATGTAATTTAACAGAAATATTGGCAGTCACAAATACAGACGTATGGATGGAGATTAAGACACCATCATTTGTTTCTGAATCTGGCAAGAAAGAATAACAACTAACCAAATACAAATTAAGTATTCAAACAAAATCAATCCAACCCAAAAAAAAACTAAACCAGGTGTAAGAAAGGCTACTTCCAATAAGTCCAAAAGAGAACACAATGATTGTGAAAGGGTAAGTAGGAAGACACCTTATGTCTGTGGCTCGACTACACTCACTTGTTGCCACTCACCATCAACAGCTTCCTTCCACAATGTCACATTATTTGCATCAGCCACAGCCAACAAATTTCCAGTCAGTGACCACGAAACACTCCAAACTGGTGTCTTAAAATCCTTCAAAACTCGACCCTCCCATTGCTCCCCTTCCTTGGCACAGGTCCAAATAACAACTGTCCCATCCTGTGATGCACTTGCAATTGTGGATTTTGGAAGACCCAAGTTGGGTGCCCATGCCACGCTCCGCACCCAATCACTGTGCATCTGAAGGGCAGGGAAGCAATCCATCTTCCAAATCCCATTATACATCTTCCACACCTTTACAGTATTATCACAACCACAAGAAGCCAATTTCTGAACAGGATCCAGTAAGCCCAATCCAACTAAAGCACCAGGAGCCATTGCCGGGGCCCATGAAACAGATGTTACTCCGACTGGATGGGCCTGGTCTATCCTGGTAGTATCCCAGCCACCATCAGCTGTAGCAGTAAAGACTGAGATGTTCCCATCAGAAGATCCACAAGCCAAGGAGAGACCAAGTTCATGAGGTGCCCACGCAATGGAGTTGACAGATGATTTATGATCATTAAAAGTATGAGCCTGTGTCCAATCATTTTGATTACCTTCCTTCCAGATAATAACTTGGCCATCATAGGAACAGGAAGCAAGGATTGACCCAAACTTGGGGTGTGCCCATGCAACTTGCCAAACAGGACCTCTATGGCCTTTCAATGTAGCAAGGTGCTGGGAAGCAGAGTTGCTTAAACCAATTATCTTAATGCTGGAGTCAGACGAAGCTGTGGCTAAACGTTTTCCATAGAAATCCATGGCTACATCATGGACAGTGTCTTCATGACCAGTTTCAATTTTTTGTGCAGGCATCTTACTTTATATTTCTTTATTTTACCCCTCAAACTTCAACTCCTTGATCACTAGTTCGTAGCTCCTTTTTATCTTATGTTCTCAGCTCCAAATTTCTATAAGAAATTCACGTTACACCATCAGCACCAATGATAACAAAATCGTTGCAGGAAAAAAAAAATGAACTTGCCAATATTCACATGCAAATAGATCAAAATTCAATGAAGTCATTCTACATCTAAATTCACAATATCACAATATCAAAATTCATTGATTCCCAATATTCACATTACACCATGAACCCTAATCACAATAGTCACTGCATGCTTGCAAAGTAACAGCTCCTGTCAATCACTGGAGACTTCATTAAAGCCTACAAGCATGTTCACTCCACCACTTTCCAAGGCCCGACATACTTGAAAATTTGGTTTCCCTTTTTGGAGCATTATTCAAACTTCGCTTTTCAGCTGCGGCCTTCGTAACACCATGCAACCATGTACTAGGAGAATGTTTAAAATTACAATAGATTTTGAAATAATCACTTTCTTGTTCGATTTGTTTTCGCCTAATGATGAACTCCAACTAATCAAATTCATCGAATCATCAAAGATTACCAAATCAAACCACTATACACACACAAGACAACACACAAGAGATTCTCATTTACACCTAAAATTCAATCAAATCATAAAACCTAATCCAAACATCAAATACCACAAATTCAAATTCTGTGCCTTACCCAGATCAAAATGGAAAAAATAACAATGATTTACCCACAAACAATTTTTAGCCAAAATTTCAGCTAGGGATATGATCAAATTAACAAGAGACCCACATGTAAAACGCAGCAGATCTAAGAATCTAACGATGATTTCCTTACACATAACATGATAAATTCAAAGAAACGTAACAAAAGTGAGACAAAGGGATTCCATATAATTACCTTAAGAGAGGAGCGGATTCGAAGACCGACCAGTAGCACCGGCTGAGAGTAATAAACGTTTTTAGGCTTTTTGCGTGGTGGTCGGAACTTAAAAAAGCTTCTCAGTCGAAGAGAAACGTCTTCAAATCAAATGGATCTTATTGAAGGCTCTTCAATTACTACGGCCTGTTTGGACGCGCGGAATTTTATAAACCCAAACGGGCAGAACCTTGGCCCTTTTGGGTCATGGGCCTTCGGCTAAAGGAGTTTCTTAAAAATGTATTTTAACAATGTCTTTTAGAATTTGATTTTTACTTATTTCATCAAACGTTATATATATATATTCTTCTATAGTGCGGGTCCCCTCATTTTTTTTTTATGTAAACATAATTTAAGCCGCAGAGTTTATAGCATTAAAAACTGATTTTATTAAATTACATGCCTTAACAGCGTGTCTGAATTAAAAAAAAAAAAGAACGTCTGTATTACAGAAATATTATATATACACAGACACATTAGAGTTTATAAAATCTTTTTCAATTTTTTTCTAGCAATATTTCTACCTATTTCGAAAGACTAGGAAATGTAAAAAATACTTCAAAATACACATTCAACCTAAATATCCTAATCCATGCCACTTGCGTCTATTAGAATTTGGTCAAAGATCATTAATCAGTTCTAGCATCTTGAAGAGTTATTAGGAATTTAGATGCAAGATTGGAGGAAAGATCTTTCAAAATTGCCGAGGTAATAATGTAATTAACAATAAAAAGATTCTGACTAGTTTATCGTATCAAACAATACAGTGACAGCACTGCTTTAACCAAGCTTGAAATGAATTGCCATCAGCCTAATGCTTAATTAAAATTTAATTTAACATGAAACGCTCTGGAGTGAGCTTAAGTTACATAAAGATTCATATGCCAACAACAGGCATAAATATTTAACTCTTGGTTTTTCCATTTGGCACCTGCTGCTTGAGAAGGATCTCTTGAGAACTTTTGAGCCTACGGAGAGCTTCTCTGATGCCAATGCGGCCACCGGGAGATTCAGTGGTGCAGGACAGCCCAACTGATCCAATGATTGTGATCAAACAATCATGCAATTGTATGGTTTGGCTTTCGTTGCTCGTCATCAGCTGTCGCAGCTCCGGATCTAACACTTGCAACACATTCTCTGGGAGATTCGATTCCACCCATTTAACAATATTAAATTCTCCGGCAAAACTCTCGCTGGTTGGGCTCATCCCGGTAAAAATTTCGAGTAGCATCACTCCGAAGCTGTACACATCTCCAGCTGTTGATGGCCTTTCACCTAAACCATATTCTGCATCATAATTTAGTTTTCATTTGATTGTTAGTTTAAACTTATATTAGTCTAGACGACTTAAACCTTCGAGGGAAGCGTAGAGTTGCAAATTAAGGCACTAACCTGGAGGTACGTAACCAATTGAACCCATGAAAACGTGCGTGGAGCTTATGGAAGATTGATTGTCTACTCTCTCCAGAAGAAACCTGGCCAACCCAAAATCTCCCACCTTTGCTGTCATTTCTTCATCCAAAAGAATGTTGCCTGGCTTCAAATCACTGTGCACTACTGGAACTTCACAGTCATTGTGAAGGTAGTCCAGTGCAGAGGTGATATCTCAGTCATTGTGAAGGTAGTCCAGTGCAGAGGCGATATCTATGGCTATATTCAATCTCTGCAGAAAATTAAGGCCATTACCAAGTTCATTCTTTCTCTCGCCATGAATCCAATCTCCCAAGCTTCCGTTACTAAGGAATTCGTATACCAGAGCAAGAAACTCCATATTCTTGGAGTCCAAGCTAGAGCATGATGTTATCAGTTTGACAAGATTGCGATGCCTAACATTTCTCAAAGTTTCACATTCGGCAATGAAGCTCTTCCAAGATCCAGTCCTTTCGTTGTGAAGAACCTTGACTGCAACACTAGTGCATTCTCTGAGATACCCTCAATACACTGACCCAAAGCTCCCGCTTCCAATCAAATTTTCATGGCTAAAATTCCCAGTGGCTCGACGCAGCTCATCATATGAAATCTTTGGATGGCAAACTTTGAACAATGCAGAAACTCCAACGCGCTTCGCTTTCCTTTTCCTCACTATAATCGGCCAAACAATAAGGAAACAACCAGCAATCACAGCCATAATGGTAACAATAATAGATAAAATGATTAGTCTACTTCCATGACTACGAGGGTTCTCACACCCCAATTGCAAACAAAGCTTTGGATTGCCTTTTAAATGGACGTTAGACATATTTCTGAAAATTCCTTCGCTGGGAACTACTCCTTCTAGATTATTGAAGGTGAGGTTCAAAGAACGGAGGGCTTGTAAATTTTGGAGATCAGAAGGAATGGAGCCAGAAAGTTTGTTGGAGGAGAGGTCTAGAACTTCCAAGCCTTTCAACTCTGCCACGATATTCGGAATAGGCCCTGAGAATTGATTGTTAGTCATCAATAGCTCCTCCAAACTCTTACAATTTTTTAAGGAGTTTGGCAGATTACCAGACAGACTATTGTCCGATAGGTCGATTGTAACAACATTTTCTAGCCTGCTAATTTCTTCAGGCAAAGGTCCTTCAAGGAAATTCTTTGACAGATTCACAATGGTGGATAAACTAGGGATACTAAGAATCCCTTTGGGGATGTTTCCATTGATTCTGTTGTTGGACAGATCAATCGAAAGTAGACTCTGAAAGTTCCCAAATGAAATTGGTATTTCACCAGTCAATTCATTTCCTGATAAATCAATCTGGTTTAACTTCTTGAGATTAGCAAAGGAATTCGGAATAACGCCGGAGATTTCATTTCCAGCCAAACCCAGAACTTGTAGTCCTTGTAATTGGCCTATTTCAATTGGGATTTCGCCAGAAATTGAATTGTAGCTCAAATCCAGCAAAGTTAAGCTCCTGAGACGGCCAATCGAGGCAGGTATTTTACCATAAATATGATTGCCTCCCAGGTACAGTTTTGAGAGCTCGTTGGAAAAATTGCCGATGGATTCTGGAATTTTGCCTTCAAATTGGTTGCCGTCGAGGGCAAGATAGTTGAGATGCGTGCTGTTTGTTAAAGAAGTGATGAATGAAAGACCCTCATCGTCTCCTGAGCTAACAATTTTGTTGAATCCGATGTTATACGTCCGTAGGAAAGGGAGATTCCCCAAGCCTGGTGGCAGAGTTCCCTCCAGGAGGTTGTGTGTCATGCGGATAATTTGTATATTGGTGAGGTTGTGCAAAGACCCTGGAATTTTCCCTGTAAATCTGTTGAAGCAGTAAATGAAGTCCAATAGATTTGGGAGTGTATCCCGAACATCATAGGGAATCTCTCCCCCGAGCTGATTTGAAGCTAAACGCAAGTGAACAAGAGAAGTCATGTTGTAAATTGTAGAAGGAACAGTGCCAGCGAGCCTGTTGATGGTGAGATCAAGAACTTTCAAGTTTTCAAGACGGCTCAAGTCACTCGGTATGCTGCCAGTGAGATTATTTGTGCCAAAATTTTAAGGTGTTGAGTGATGACAGATTTGCGATGGATGGTGGAATTGATCCCCAGAGAAGATTTTTCCCGAAGTTCAGAACCTGGAGACTCCTAAGATTTCGGAGTTGATCATCAGTAACTCTGCCTGTAATCTTATTCGCCATCAAGTCAAGCATCTTGAGCTCAGTTAATTTGCTTATATTAACTGGCAGCTCACCTTGTAAGTTGTGAAGCTAATGTTCAAAACTCTCAGGC
>NW_006262688.1:8569914-8706830 GCF_000493195.1 Citrus x clementina | reverse complement strand
GAGTCCGAAGCTGGAGAGATTGAGGCCAATCACTCTGTTGCCGAAGTTGTTGCAAATAACTCCAGGCCATGTGCAAGGAGAAGAGCTTGGATTCCAATAAGACAGAGGGCTACTGGGACTCTCCTGGCTTATTTGAGACTTGAATGACATCAAGGCCTCCTTATCCGTATTGATGCCGACAGAAGCTGAATCTGCACCAAATGGTAGCCATGTTACGTGGAGGAGAACAGCTAAAGTGGCAAAATGCATTAAAGGGGACGGTGAGGAATGCATGTTACTGTAGGTTTTTGTGTTGCTCTGAACAGACACGAATTCTGTATTTATAAATGACCCAACTGCCAAGAATCGCACGTGAAAGGCACGTGTTAACTTGCTAATTAAATTTGTAGACTTTAAAAATGGGGAAATAGGAATACAACCACGGTGAACCTCACAACTATCATTGGAAAAGCGAATAAAATCATAGGACTCCTCTGTTGAGAACAAGAGTAAAATTTGTTTATTAAATGAATATTTATTTTATATTATATCATAAACTTCTATTTACCCTTTATTTAAAATAATAATTTTCAATTTACTTTTTCAAGGTGTGAAAACATCAACTTACCTCTAGTAGTCTAGTTCCTGCAATGAAAACAATTAAAAAAAAATCACCAGCATGCCCCAATTTTTGCTCGTCTTTTAAATAGAAATAACAGTAAAGTGAATTTCTCACACTTTTGGAAGTAAATTGAAGATTATCATTTAAGTTGAGAGTAGAAAGAAGTTACATACAGTAAAACCTTTATAAAATAATATTGTTGAGAGCGGGAACAATTATAATTTTATCGAGGTTATTTATTTATCGATAAATGAATATTTATTAATTTATAAAGAGTTTTCTTCGTACATGTATTATTCTTTTAACTAGGATTCATGTATGAATTATAAATACAAGTATATGTACATAGAAGCCAAAAAGTTAATGTAAATATATTTTAATTATCATGTATTTACAAATGATTTTGATAACTTAATACAATTACATGTACATAGAAGCCAAGAAGTGAATGTAAATACATTTTAATTATCATGTATTTACAAATGATATTAATAAATTAATGTAATTACATTGTACATAATTCATAGAGCATGGAACACAAACTCTATAAATACATAATCCATTATTTTTAATTTTAGACTCAAATCACTGAATGATAACATCTCATTTGAAAGAAGTAAAAAAAATCAACATTGACTGATGGGATGAGGAAAGTATTGTCCAAATATTAAAATAAACATCCCTTCTTAAGTCAAAAAGATCTACAACAATGAGTTTAATAAAAATTTCACTTCTCTATAAGCCAGTCAACAATATCAAATACTCTTAATATTCTTATAAAGAATGAGAATGTTAAGAATAAAATTGAGAAATGTAAGTTATAAAAAAAATCCTTAATAATATAAACTTTATATGTTGCTTATTGTTAATATTTTTTATATTTGAGCAATTATTAATATATATTTTCGTTAAGCCCTTAAGGATTAAAAAAAATGATCTTACGGATTTAGCAAAATTATTATTTTAGTACATTGGCCTAAGTCGGGAGACTCGGAACCAAAAAAATTTATTATTTAAGCGAGGTTATTAATTTATTGAATATTCATTTGTCAAGGTTTTACTATAAGATCATTCACATCTATTAAATGAAAAAAAATTAATATGAGTCATGCTGAGATGATGCTCTCGTCCATAAAAACCTTTTAGTTGGTTAAGTACGTTGAATTCATCTGAGGAATTCTTTACTTTAAAAAAAAATTATAACTAATGGTTGATAGAGTATCACTGATTATGGGTCTTCCTCTAAGGCTCTAACCTCAGCAGCACTGAAGTATTTCTCATGTTAAATCTCAAATCATCCGCCACCCCACCCCACGACACCCCCCCCCCCCGCCGGGGGGGGGGGGGGGGGGGGGGGGGGGGTTGTGGTGATGAGGGTGGAACTATACCAATTAAACATATTCTGCTATTTAAGATAGGTGGGTCCCCCAATTATATTATTTATTAGCTTTAATATAAAAAATTATAGTCCCATCATACATGTCACAGAGCATGAACGGTTAGTCGGTTACGGTTCGGCATATCACCTCTGACCAATTCCTGTGGTATACGCGTATTTCGTCTTTTCCCACATCATACTTTCTATAGGACACAAACGTATTAACTACTAATTTCGTTGAAGTCAATTTTATTCAAGTAGAAGACGACTTATGCAAGTGAATATTCAAAGGCTTGACTCCTTCCACTTTAATCATACAACATGGAGTAATTATGATTTGTCAATTTTACATTCTTTGTGGTTAGGAGGCCTCTGGGCACAGGTTCAAGAATGTCCGCTTTTAATTTATTAGGGACTAAATTATTGGATCCGTCTCATTTGGGTGGCCTAAAAGTCTAAAGTTTAAAAGACTAATCGTTACGGTTCGGCATATCACCTCTGACCAATTCCCGTGGTATGCGCGTATTTCGTCTTTTCCCACATCATACTATCTGTAGGCCGCAAACATATTAACTTCTAATTTCGTTGAAGTCAATTTCATTAAAGTAGAAGACAACTTATGCAAGTGAATATTCAAAGTCTTAACTCCTTCCACTTTAATTATACAAAATGAAGTAATTATGATTTGTCAATTTTACATTCTTTGTGGTTAGGAGGCCTCCGGGCACTGGTTCAAGATTGTCCACTTTTAATTTATTGGGGACTAAATTATTGGGTCTATCTTATTTGGGTGACTTAAAAGTCTGAAGTTTAAAACACTTACTTAATGTGCGATTATTGTTAAGTTTTGAACTTGGATGAAGTTTGTCATTAAAAACAGGTTTTAAAAACCACATGGGTATAAAAGAAAAAGAAAAGGAAGCGACTACAATTATTGATTTTTATGGATCTAATTATTTTGTAATCTTAATTTGATTATTTGATTTTTATTTTAATTAAAAACGTTGTGATCTATAATTTTAACTTGGTCATGATTAATTGTTACAATGAAGATCAATAGTGGTGTTTGGGAGGAAATTTGGATGTTGATATGGACTAATAACAAGTAAAGTCAGTTTGTTTGAGGAATGCCAGTATAACTCTCAAAGGTTAGAAGAAAACTCTTTGAGGAAAAAGATAATTTTGATAAATATGTCAAACATCAAGGAATATAATTGAAACATAAATTTTGATGGTTAGAGACAGTATGTGAATAGTGCACGTCATCATGAGAAAGACTAAAATACATTTTTTTAATAAGGATAAAGAGCTAATTAAAAAAAAAAAAATTCTTTGAGCAAAACAATATGAGGGGACTACATTAGTTGTTCTTTTGTTATCCTCTGAAAAGTAGTAAGACCACAAGACTAAGAGGCTGCCACGCTCCTAGCTATGGAGGCTAAAAGAAAGAAATATGTTTCCTTACCTCTCAAGCTCATGAATGTCACCATCAAAGGGTAAGAATGTAAAATACTAAAATAACCTCACTTATGAAGGATAAAGAAATGAAATTTTTTTAATTATCCAAAATTATTAAAATACCCTTAGGAGCACTCCTATATAAGCTCCACATGTTCAATTTTCAGGGGATCTCTCTCTCTCCTTTTGCTTTATCCAACTCTTGGGGGATATTTTTAGAGATTTAATTTCTTAAGAGACTACTTCATCTTCTTCTTCTTCCTCCATCTCTAGGTTTTCTTCTTCACTTTTTATACCTCCATAAAAGATTTTGACCATCTCATATGTAAAAGAAGCTTTTCCCTTATTCTTATCTTAAAGAACTCTCTAATTTCTATAACTCACATCTCTTTTATCTTATATTCACCATAAACAACCTTTAATAAGGTTTGTTCATACTGACATGCTGTAAAGTAAATCATATAATACTTTATCTATATAGTGGATTAGAGATAAGCTATGCTCATAGATGTAGGCCAAAGGGCCAAACCACATAAAATCTTGTGTGTTCTTTATTGTTTATACTTATTTTCTGCTTATTATAATGATTTTGATGCCTAAATCGTATTTCATATATGAGTTCATATGAGTTATCCTACAAGCTCTACTGCGTTCCCTAGACAGGCTCTCTAGAGCTATCCTCAGAGCTCTCTTGAGGTCTCTATATCAACTCTCCAAATTAAATCCACAGAGCTCTTTATATTATTTCGAACTCAATTTACCTCCCCAAATCACCTAAGTTCACCTTCCAGATTACCACAACTACACCTCTTACCTTGGATAGTAGAAAAATATGCCCAACCCCAAATATAGCCCAATCTCCTCCTAAAATGTAAAATTTATTTGTTATAATTAGATTTGACTTTGATCAGGTGAGAACAACCACTTAATGGTTCAAATTAGATCATAGTGAAAATTTGATTAAAACGGGTGGAGATGATGCTAATATTAGAGAGAAAATAATGTAATCATTTTTGTACGGGAGTAATTTGAGAAATTAATGAGGAAAACTAAGAGTAGGAGAGATAGGTTAAGAGGGTCAATTATCACAGCCTTTTTTTTTTTCAATGGAAGTGTGGGCTTTTATTCTTTTAAGGTTAAAGTTTTAATTTTATAGGTTTATAAATTTAAGAGTTTATGAGGACTATTTTTATAGATCTAATAAGGACTATTTTAATAGAATTAATAAACTAGTAAGAAACTCAAGTAATTTTTTTCTTTAAATTTTAAAGTTTATTTTCTCCAATGAGAACTTGAACCCACACGTTGGTCATGAGCTAAATGAACTCTGTTCAACTTCCAACTGTCTCATCTTGAGAAAGGGCAATATTTTTTTAGGTCAATCTGGGACTGTCAATGATATACTGGAGGAAGGGTGGGGATGACGTCAAGTCCGCATGGCCCTTATCCATCCCTGCTTTTAATTGGGTAGGTATGATGATGTAGATATATTATTTGAATATTAATGGAGTATATATACCCTAATATAAGACTAGAAATATGAGGCTTGCTATAATAGTAATAAAATTTAGATAGGTGGAACTTCGCCGTGAGCAGGTAAGTTTTAGAAAATTAGACGACTTATGTTGCAAGCGAAAATTCAAAGTCAAGTATGACTCCACTCTTCTACTTTAGGGACTGAAGTTGTTGTGATACAAATAGTCAGTTAAAGTTATTGTTACGGACATATGATTCACAGTATTCCCCATTTGGCATGTGACTTTTACGGATGGTATTGTTATATATGGACTAATTCATAATATTTCATAACAATTATTTTCATTGTTTTGTGCCAAATCAACAATTGAATCTTCAGTGGTTTGTTAGTCTTCTTCATCATTTGAAAATTATAACAAAAACTCTTTCTTGTACTCATTTGATTTTTGCTAAAACAAGTTTTGAACTTAAAATGTAATTTCATGAATTATCATATCGTTCCTCGGATTCAGAAGAGGTTCCAATTAATATAAGTTCAAAATTTTTAACAATTTCTTCATCAAGTTCTAATTGGTTTATTTTTCTTCTTATTCAACAATATTTTGTTGTGTGTCCAGATTTTCCACATTTGAACAAAGAATTATTTTATTTGAAAATTTTTGTAGTATTTTCTTGGAACTTTTTATCTTTTTTTGATGTATTTGGTTTTCTTGGGTCTATTATAAAAATATGAATTTTCTTATTGTTTTTCAAATTTTTTTCTTCTACAATAAGATTTCCTAGCACAATTTACATTACATGTTTGATAAATTTTCTTTTCTTTCTTGTTTGCGTAAAAGAAAATATAATACAAAGAATAGAAAAGCAAATCCAAGAAAAAGAGATATATATATCGGGTGATTTTCTGTATCATCCCTAGAGGTTTGGGGTCCCTTCACTTAGATAGAATGTATAAGAGTATCTCCACTTTACACCCCTACCATTAGTATAAAGTTTAATATATATTCAGTATGTGAGGACATTTAAGTAATTGCATGCTAAATTAATTAATTATTAAAAATATTTTGAATTTTTGCACTTTGGAAACTGGAACATGTCAGAAACATTGTTATGTCCGCTGGGTAATAACAGAAGCATGTTAGCATTCAACAAGTTTTACACCAAATTGAAAACAATGATTTGTTTAATTTTTATCTTCACTAATCGAAAAAGCAAATTCATATCACCATTAAGCGAATTCGTTGTTGTGAGGAATAAGATTTCGGGGAAGCAATCGAAATCAAGTTTGATAGGAATTGATGTAAGATTTCAAACTGATTCGACGGCCGTGAGCGAATATCGATGACGACTAAGAACCCACCCACTTGTGATGGAGCCGCATGCCAGGTAACTGAAACTTCCCTTGTTTGTTGTATTTTTTTTTTCATTTTTACAGTGCTGGGATGAGCTAAAAGTAAAGCTAAGGTTGAACAATAATGCTAATGTTGGTTTGCAGAGGTGGTGCATGTTTTTTTTTTTTATAAATCAAATCATGAAAACCCATGATAAAAATTGTTGTTTTAGTTGGTTATTTCTTCGTTGGATACTTATTTTAGAGGATGACCGCCGCTAGAATCAAGAACTTGGCATGCTAATTTTAGTTGGGTTGTATGTTTTATCTCTAAATTGTGAATATTCATTGCATAAACAGTTGTTACGTTGGTTAACATCTTGTTAAAGACGAATATTTCGGACAAGATTAAGAGCAATAATATGGAAAATGCATGTATTTATTTAAACTAATAAAGTCTGTACTTGATGTTCTTTTTTTTTTTTAATAATTATTAAGTGTGCAGATTACTTACCATGATAATGTTGGTCTGTAGATCGAACTAGGAGCTTGATACAACAAATGATAAGTGTATTTCTCATGGGTTTTACTGAGATATTAATATAATTTGGTGCCACATTTTTGAATGATCCAGTGCCCAGTATATATCTAGAATATTGTTTTCTGAAGCAAGGGTATTTCAATCATTTATTCAATCAATTAACAGTTAAACTTTATACTAACGGTAGGGGTGCAAAGTGGAGATACCCTTATACATTCTATCTAAGTGAAGGGACCCCAAACCTCAGGGAATGAAACTGAAAATTACCCATATATATATATATATAAAAGAATTTTACAACTTCAATAAACTATTAAAGAAACAATTTGTTCAAACTTATTAAATGCTTTTTGGGAAAGAAAACAATATATGGCTGAACTTCCTTAATCCTTACGAAAAAGAAATTGATGGGAAAATCAATTCCAAGAAAAGCTAGACCAGTACAAATGAATAAAGAATGAGAAAATTATTGTAAGAAAGAAATTGATTATCTTTTGAATAAAAAATTAATTAGAAAAAGCCAATCTCCTTAGGGTTGTTTGGCTTTTTATGTAATGAAGAATGCTAATTAGTGATAAAGGCCCAATTTGGGATTGCGGAGGCTGATGAAATAAGCTGTTTGTACTGTGCAGATGAAATAAGCTACTGATTAAAAAAGTAGCTCAATGTTTGGTAAATTGTGCTGTTGCGGCCGCTGTGAGTTTAAAAAGTAGAGTACATGCGTTTGGTAAATCTTATTGTGAAAGTGTTGTTGTATTATATAATGACCAAAATAGACATACGTTTTAATTACTTTTTATTTTATGCTTAATAAATTGTTTGGACATATTTTTTTTTCTTAAATATGTAAAATTACATTAAAAAGGCTCAATTAAGAGAAATGTGAAGAATTTCATAATCTATTACATAAAATATGATAAAAATTTATACTTTTATATAATCTAAATAAAATAAAAAGTAATATGTATTACATCGACAATAAATTTTTTGCAATAAAATTCCGCAAATTTTCCATTTTCCATCACTAGAGCAAAATTGAAGAGAACGTACTTGGTTATGGCGATAACTAAATTGTGATGGTAAAATAATATTTAATAATTTATAGATTAGGGTTTATGGATAAGTAAGATATAATTGTCTTTTTATTAAAATACTAGGGTTATAATAGGTATTTTAAAAAAGTGTGGTAGCTTATTAAATAAGCTGCTTATGAAAAGCAACCCTATACCTGCTTTTAAAAGCTGTTTATGAAATGGAAAAAATTATAAAATAAGCTGCTTTTACAAAATTTACCAAACACTATTTTTATCAAAACTTATGAAATAAATAGTTTATTGAGTTTCAACCTCAATCCCAAACGGCCGGGGCCAAAGTATAAACCTCTAAATCAAGCTTTAAGATGGTTTAGATATCTAATTCTCAATAAAAAAGATTTACTGTAGACACTTTATAATGCTAAAATATTTTTGAAGTTTAATATGAAATTTGGGTTTTAGCAAATACAAATAAAAGAAAAGGATAGACTTGAAACTGTGTTTACTATACAATTTGACTAATATAAATGGAATGTTGTACCATTTGAATTAAAAAATGCTCCATTAGAATTACAAAGAATAATGAATGAAATATTAGATATTCAAGACAATTCTATAATGCCGTAACGAAAACTACGGCATCAATACCGAAATAGACATAAAAATTATAAATTATGCACAGAATTAGTAAATATAAAATAAAACCAATAAATTCATACAAGATTATTAATTATTTAAAAAATTAACATTGTTTCTATAGAATTTTAGTGAAAAAAATTTTCATTAAAAAAAAGTTTTAAACAAAAGAAAATTACAAATTAATTAAATAAAAAAGAATCCTAGACTATGGGAAAATGCACACACACAAATTGTCAAACAAATAAAAAAAAAAATCAAATCAAGTTTTTGCCTTGTTCGCATGTAGCTGATCTAAATAATTACAAAATTGTTGAAATTGATGCATCTGAAATAGGATATGGAGGTATCATTAAACAAAAGAAAAATAATACATAATAAATTAAAAATCTGCAAAAGAGATTTACTAAATCAAAATTTCTTGTATGTGCTGATTGCGAATCTGCAAAAGAGATTTTACAAAAAAACATGATAAAAATGTTGCATCAAAATAGATTTCCCCGATGGCAAGCAATTTCTTGTATAAAAAGGAAGTCTAATTTCCTTCTTGACTATCTCACCAAGGAATTTCTCCGAGGGAGGTATAAATGCCACGTAAACCCCAAGAGAAGAAAACCACCCAAAAAACCGTCAAAATCGTCTTACGGTCAATCTTCCAGTTCTAAAATTCATGATATGAAATTGTGTAAAGATAAAGAAGCTCTCAGAGGTCAAAGTGATCAAAACCTCAAAGAGAAGGCTACATCTAGTTCTTCTCCAAAAAAATTTGTCAAGAGAGAAATTTATTCAATTATGGATTTATTGTTTGAAAAATCTCCAAAAGTAACTCTTGCGATTTCTCCAGCAAAACCGGAGATAGAAATAGTTCCATAATAGATTTGAAATCTGTTGTAAAAACAACTCTTTCTTTGAACAAAAACACAGAGGTTGTTCCTTTTGCAAATCGAACACCTCTTAAAAGCTATTTTCAAGATAAAGAATGTTTTAAAAAATCTTGAAATAAAAAATTCTTATATTGGAAGATAAATATATTTTAAAAAATGCACAACAATTTGTCAAAAATCTTCTTTCAGAAAGATTTCATTTCGAACCAAAAGACTTTAGGGAAAATCAAAATTTTTATGAATTTATTTTGATTGATTTAGAATTAGCTAAATTCAAACATTACCCTCGTCCAAAAAATCTAATTTTATTACCTATTCCACAGTCAAATTTTGAAAGTTCTTACTCCTCCTGAGGGGGGAAAAATCAAATTAGTACAAAAAATTCTCAAATAGTTTTGCCCTCCAGGTCATAGTTATTGGAATTACTATCGAGCATGGCTTAATGCATTTTTGTTTTAAACTGACAACAATAGTGCTCTTGATTTTTCTACATCAAAAGAGGAATCGATTTCATATTTTCATACTGGTTCATTGAATGGTGGAATTACTTTGGAACTATTCCAGAAATCCTGGAATTTCATAGATATAAAACTCACCCACTTTTGTTTTTAGCCGAAAGAAGTCTCACAATACTAGTAAGAGAGTGCTCTTCATATTTCGCTAAGGTCACGGTAAAACAATAGATTTCTCTTTGCTTATTTATGAAATCCTATGTTGAGTTTTGTCCAGACTTCAGTTGATGTTAAGCAATAAATTAAAATAGTGAAATTACAGCTACCCAAGTAAAGCTGATTCAAGATCAAGCTCATAAAAGCTATCATAGAGTTTTTGTTTTTCCCTTTATACAGTACATTGAGAGTGAATGAAGCCTTTCAAAAGATTGGAGTTCAAAAAATCTTTTTCAATATATTTCTAGAAATACGCCTATCTATATATAGTTTAATTTTTTTTTTTTGAAAATGGCAAAAATATTTAAAAATGCATCCTCAGCGTAAATCTATGCCACTTGCTTCTGTTAGAATTTGGTGAAAGCTCATTAATCGGTACCAGCACTGTGAGAGATATTGTGAATTTAGTTAGATATAAAGACTGGAAGAAAGGTATATCATACGAAATAATGTAATTAACAGTCAGCAAATTCCGATTTGTTTATTCCCACGCTTTTGTACCATACACAGCACTGCATTATTAAGCTTGACATCAACTGACAGCAGCGTGAATTGCTCTCGAACGAGCTTATGTTATATATATGTGTGTGTGTGTGTATTAATTCATGGTTTTTTCATTAGGCTGCCGCCGCTTAAGAAGGATCTTTTGAGCATTTTTGAGCCTGCGGAGAGCTTCTCTGATGTCAATGCGACCACCGGGAGATTCAGTGGTGCAGGACAGCCCAACAGATTCAATGATTGTGATCAAACAATCATGTAATTGTATGGTTTGGCTTTCACTGCTCATCATCAGCTGTCGCAGCTCCCGATCTAACACTTGCAGCGCATTCTTTGGGAAATTTGATTCCACCCATTTAACAAGACTAACTTCTCCAGCAAAACTCTCATGGGTTGGACTCATTCCGGTAAAAATTTCGAGTAACATCACTCCGAAGCTGTATACATCTCCAGCTGTTGATGGCTTTTCACCTAAACCATATTCTGCATCATGATTTAATATTCATTTAATGGTTAGTTTAATTTATAGTAGACGACTTAAACCTTCAAGGGAAGCAGAGAGTTGTAAATTAAGGCACTAACCTGGAGGTATGTAACCAATTGAACCCTTTAAAACGTGTGTGGAGCTAATAGAAGATTGATTGCCTATTCTCTCTAGTAGAGACCTGGCCAGCCCAAAATCTCCCACCTTTGCTGTCATATCTTCGTCCAAAAGAATGTTGCCTGGCTTCAAATCACAGTGTACTATTGGAACTTCACAGTCATTGTGAAGGTAGTCCAGTGCAGAGGCGATATCAATGGCTATATTTAATCTCTCCAGAAAATTAAGTCCATTACCATGTTCATTCTTTCTCTCGCCATGAATCCAATCTCCCAAGCTTCCATTACCTAGGAATTCATATACCAGAGCAAGAAACTCCATATTCTTGAAGTCCAAGCTAGAGCATGATGTTATCAGTTTGACAAGATTACGATGCCTGGTGTTTCTCAAAGCTTCACATTCGGCAAAAAAACTCTTCCAAGTTCCAGTACTTTCGATGTCAAGAACCTTAACTGCGACACTAATGCCTTCTCTGAGATATCCTTTGTACACTGACCCAAAGCTCCCACTTCCAATCAAATTTTCATGGCTAAAATTCCCTGTGGCTCGACGCAGCTCATCATATGAAATCATTTGAGGGCTATGTTTGAATAATGTAGAAACTCCAATGGGCTTCGCTTTGCCTTTCCTCACAATAATCAGCCAAAAAATTAGGAAACAACCTGCTATGATAGCAATAATGGCAACTATAACATATATAATGATTCGCCTTCTTCCATGACTAGAAGAGTTCTCACATCCCAAATGCAAGCAAAGCTTTGGATTGCCTTCCAAATGGACCATGGACGTATGTCTGAAAATTCCTTCACGGGGAACTACTCCTTCTAGATTATTGAATGTGAGATTCAAAGAACGAAGGGCTCGTAAATTTTGGAGATCAGAAGGAATGGAGCCAGAAAGTTTGTTGGAGGAGAGGTCTAGAACTTCCAAGCCCTTCAACTCCGCCAAAATATTTGGAATAGGCCCCGAGAATTTATTGTTAGCCATCAATAGTTTCTCCAAGCTCTTGCAGTTTTTGAAGGAGTTTGGCAGATTACCGGACAGGCCATTGGCTGATAGGTCGATGGTAACGACATTTCCTAGCATGCCAATTTCTTCGGGCAAAGTTCCGTCAAGGAAATTCTTAGACAGATTCACAATGGTGGTCAAACTAGATAGGCTTAGAATCTCTTTAGGGATGTTTCCGTTGAGCTTGTTGTTGGACAGATCAATAGAAAGTAGATTCTGAAAGTTTCCAAATGAAGTTGGTATTTCACTGGCCAATTCATTTCCTGATAAATCGATCTGGTTCAACTTCTTGAGATTACCAAGGGTATTCGGAATGCTACCAGAGATTTGATTTCCAGCCAAATCCAGTGACTGCAGTTCTTGTAATTGGCCTATTTCCGTTAGGATTTCGCCAGAAATCGAATTGTAGCTCAAATTCAGCAGAGTCAAGCTCCTGAGACGGCCAATCGAGGTAGGTATTTTCCCATAAAAACGATTGCCTCCCATGTACAGTTTTGAGAGCACGTTGGAAAGATTGCCGATGGATTCTGGAATTTCGCCTTCAAACTGGTTGCCATCGAAGGCAAGGAAGTTGAGACGGGTGCTGTTCGTTAAAGAAGTGATGAATGAAAGACCCTCATCTCCTGAGCCAACAATCTTATTGAAACCAATATTATACATCTTTAGGAAAGGGAGATTCCCCAAACCTGGCGGCACAGTTCCCTCCAGAAGGTTGTGCGCCATCCGGATAATTTGTATATTGGTGAGGTTGTGCAAAGACCCTGGAATTTTTCCTGTAAATTTGTTGAAGCAGAAATTGAAGCCCAGAAGATTTGGGAGCTTATCCCCAACATCATAGGGAATCTCTCCCCAGAGTTGATTTGAAGCTAAACCCAAATAAACAAGAGAAGTCATGTTGTAAATGGTAGAAGGAACAGTGCCAATGAGATTGTTGATGGTGAGATCAAGGAATTTCAAGTTTTGAAGACGGCTCAGATCACTTGGTATGCTGCCAGTGAGGTTATTTGTGCCTAAGTTTAAGGTGTTGAGTGATGACAGATTTGCAATGGATGGTGGAATTGAGCCCCAGAGAAGATTTTTCCCCAAGTTCAGGACTTGCAGACTTCTAAGATTACGGAGTGGTTCATCAGGAACTCTGCCTGTAATCTTATTTGCCGTCAAGTCAAGGATCTTGAGCTCAGTTAACTTGCTTATGTTTAGAGGTATTACACCTCGTAAGCTGTTGGAGCTGATGTTCAAAACTCTCAAGCGAAAAAGATTACCAATTTCGCTTGGAAGAGTCCCTGAAAGCTTGTTGTTTTGGAGTTGAAGTGAACGTAGGAGTGAGAGGTTGCCAATATGAGGGCTTATAGTCCCCTCAATTCCGAAGCCGGAGAGATTGAGGCCAATCACTCTTTGGCCGAAATTGTTGCAGGTAACTCCCGGCCATGAGCAAGGAGAAGAGCTTTGACTAATATTCCAAGAAGACAGAGGGCTACTAGAACTACTCTCCAGGCTTATTTGAGACTTGAATGAGATCAAGGCCTCTCTGTCCGTAACAATGCTCAGAGAAGCTGAATCTACACCAAGTGATAGCCATTTTATTATGTGTAGGAGAACAGCCAAAGTGGCAAGATGCATTAAAGGGAAAGGTGAGGAATGCATGTTATTATTGTAGTAGATTTTATTGTTGTTCCGAACTCTCTCAAGTGGCGAATTGGATATTTATAGTTGTAAAACGATCCACCCACTAAGAATCGCACGTGAAAGGCACGTGTGAACATGTTTACCAAAATTTTTATATTTCAATTATGGGAATAGTAATACAACTCTTGTCAAAGTCACAACATATGTTCACGTTTGTCAGCTTTGAAAATAATTTACTTTAGAGCATTATTAAAAAACTCTTCTAATCAGATTTTATTATTTATTTGAAGAGTCACATCAATATTTAAAGTTTCAAAAGACACTCCAATTAAGATTTTTCAAATAAGAACTAATTCGCTCTCTTCAAATTTGGAGAGTTAATTTCTCTCTCTTCAATATATATTTTATTACTTTTCATTGAAGAAAGAGAGAGAAGTGCTTTAATTGCTATTGACTTTGCCTTTAAAAAAAATTATTTGATTAAAATAATATTAACTTATTTCTATTTGAAGAGTTTTTTCGATAATATCATATTTTTTCAACATTCTATTTGCCATATAGGTAAGCAAATAAGTATTTGAAGAATAAAATTTATAGAGAATTTTGGAGATGCTCTTAGTAGACGACTTATTCAAACCCATGGCTCCCTCCACTTTAATCATACAAAATGAAGTGAAATTATGCGAATGCCAATTTTTCATCCAGTGGCAGTGAGGCATCCAGGGGCGGTTCAACTGATCATATGGGTTGGGCAAATTGTTCCATCATTTTTCTTTTTTGTTCAATTACTAACCTTTTACTCAAGGTAGCATCTTTATTACTACTTGTGATAAACTCATTTGAAATAATTTTTCTATTATGTTTTTTTCAAATATTTTCTTATCCTGCCGAATATTAATTTTCTTGTAGATATTTTTTCAAAACAAGCACACAATTATTTAAGGAAAAAATAGAGTAAAAAACTTACGATACAATCTTTAAAAAGAAATAAGATAACTCTATAACACAAGTATTAAGAGGAGCAGAAAAAATATTTACAATCAAAGTTTTATTGATATTTTAAATCACGAATTTATTATTAGTTCTATTATAATACAACTCATACTTCTAACTAGTTCTAACCTACTAATATTTGAAATAAATGTACTTTATTTATTTTTATGGTAGAGATTGTACATACTTTACCCAATTATAAGAGAAAAATAGTATCTCCAACCTGTGCCCAAAAATTAAGTGGCACCAAAACTTCAAAAATAATGATGAATCTTCATTACAAAAAAGCTCTATTAGATAACGTCTTTGATGGCCAGAAACAACTATATATCGACTCAATTTTTTAACATTCACAAAGATCTTTTACACGTCAACTAATTTGATTTCATTGATCAGGAAAACAAAATGGGTTTATCGACTAAAATATTTTTTTTTATAAATAAATTGATAATTAAGATAACGTCTATTGAATGCCAATAACCTCACTTTCTATAAGACGCGTGGCGACGGATAATTCTAGCATTTGTAGACATTTGACAATGTCATTGCTGCATGTACACATAGGGGTGGGTATAAACCCACAACTCATGGGTTTACCCAAACCCAAACTAAATTAAATGGTTTGGGTTGGGTAAATCATGAAAATGTGTTAGATGTGGGTTTTATATAGAAAATCATTTCATTATGGGTTGGGTATGGTTTACCCATGGGAGCATTAAAGATTAATTGAATTTGGAAGTAATTAGACGTACATGCACATGAAAGTGAAGCCGAGGAAACTGAAGCTAGTTAATTAATCCATCCATACACATGAAGATAAAGAAGATTATCGTCATCACGTGAAGATAAATATAGAAATTTACTTTAACTCAATTTGGTGGCTTTCCCGTTTTGCTTCATATAACAATTGGAATAAAAATCTTCAAAGATTTAACTATAGAGGCAGCTGGTTGGCTTACTACAATTATAATTTAAGTTAGAGAAGAATTCTGTCAACTAGGATTATAAAAAGAGAAGCCGCCAGAGAAAAAAAAGGGCAGCCGCGAGGCAGGGAAGAAAATAACGGCTGCAGCACTTCAATAATTTGCATGGCTGGTTTTATTAATTTTGTTGTTCTCAATTCAAGTATTTTAGCTAATTGTCTTATACTGAGGTTAAGGATGAAATCCTATTCAATGAAATAATTATCTTTTTATTTAATTAATTCCTTATATATATTTTTTAATGTTAATGATTTTTGTTTTACATGATTAGTTGGATGTTATTAAATCTTTTAACTAATTCTGTCATGCATTATTGATTGTTAAAATTAATATTTGACTAAATCAGTGCTTGGATCTATAAAGTTTATATATGATTATATCTGATTCTGTGTTTTTCATTAAATTATTTACATAGAGTGCTTAAGAAAACTTTGATATTTTGTTGTTCAATATGTTTACATGGGATGCTTATATATCATACTGTTAAGAAGAAAAAGAACTTATACAAGATTAATTTTATTTGGGCTTAATTGTTATATCCATAAGATGATATAGATTGATTTCGAGTTGTCACTCTAAAATTGAGGATTAATTAATAATTAGATAATTACTAGTTGAATATTGATGGATTCTGAAAAGCTTGGTAATTTTTGTCTTATTGAATTCTCCTTTGTTTTAATTGTTTCTTAGTTTAATTAGTTTAATTTCTCTTGAAAACTCAATTTCCTCAACTAGGTTAGGATTAATATTAATTTTAAATTTAAATTATACATTTCAATTTATAGCAATCCCTATGAGTTCGACCTCATTACTACTATTATATTTTTAGATTCGTGTACTTACGAGTATATTAAAATTTTTCACAACAAGAGATGAGAAAGTGAGCATCCTCTAAACAGACATGTTTAAAAATTAAACCACACACAATCACTTAATATCTTATTTAGTATTGTAGTTACATAGTTGTAGTTCAAAAGCTGCTGCACTTAAATATTTCATGAGTCCTCCATTCTACTTTAAATGATTAATAATTTGCTGTGATGAGTTAAAGTTACTAACATGTTAAGTTTTACATGTTAGTACTTTTGTGTTTCAAATTTTAAGTTAGTTTCACGTTTTAAGTCACAAATTTTATGTGTACGTAATTACATTAGGAGCAAGGGAAAATACGTTTTTTTATTAAAAAAAAATCTATTATTTGGCATAAACTATCAATTTATTGAATTTTCTAGTTATGAATTTTTCGCGTACTGGATTGAATAAATGATGAGAGGGGATGAAAAGTCTCAGTCCACAAATTTTTTTCTCTAACCCAAGCGTCACGCCAAAGAAAGCCTCGTTAATTGACGATCCTTGCATTATCTATATGATAATATCCTAAAAAAGGTAACGATATAAATTATATTCATGAAATAATTTCTAGGATTTGTCTCTTTCGTAGTTTGTCTTCGATCAATTGCCTTTCAACGGATTCGGAGCAAAAATTCAGCTCCCAATCCTTTCAACACTGATATTTAGTTCGAAATCTTGTAATTTTGTCTCCTGATCTAAAATTACTAAAATTAATATTTCCTGTTGAAATCAAATCAAAATCATATCGCCTGCCAACTATCTTTGGACAACTGCTCATCCTTATTTCGTTGACGCTATTAGAATTTTTCGTCAAGTCAATTATTTTAGCTGCTTTTGTGTTGTACATTTGACTGACTCCAAACGTAAGTGATCATGTTCATATGTGATTACTGTACAAGCCGTAATTAAAGAAAGAATTTGTTCTCAATTTTTTTCTCTCTTCCTTCTTCCCCATCCACCTAACCTCGTTACAAGCAGGGATGACAATATTACCCACACACCTACAAATCCGCATTTATATGCCCACTTAAATCCATCCATTGTAAGTAATTTTACGAGTAATGGGTGGTTTTGGTAATAAATGCGAGTAGTGAACGAGTTTGATTAGGAGGGAAAATCGATAGGCATTTGCTAACTTGCATTATTATTTATTATTTTTTAAATTATTAAATTTAAAAAAAATATAAGTTAAAAATGGAAAATGCTAGATCTATGACGAAACTGAAACGTTATTATGTTTGTTATTAGAAGAAATTAGGTTTCTGAATAACAATAAGTTTTATTGGAAGTCTGAATAAATAAAATTAGGATTTTGAGTCTCTTTTATAATAAACTTAAATATCACGAATTTACCAAAATAGGCAAATCCAAAAATATAATATGATAATAAAATTCTGCTAATCAAAATAAGAAAAGGAAAACAAACGGTACCCAAATCCAAGTTCTAGAAAAAAAAATAAAAATCTTAGAAGAATCAGGAAAAATAGGAAACAGTCTTAAAACTCAAAAACGACCAAGAAATAAGTATAATTTTCAGCTCGACCTCAAGGCAAAACTGCAAAAGTTGTTCTAGGTTAGATTTGTCTCATCGCAAGGTTCGAAACAGTAAATTATATGCCAAAAACGGACACCTATAATTCAAGTAGCCTTCGAAAAATACCCTACTTGTAATATACAACTATCCTACATCAATCTAATCGTAATTTCCTAAACCTAACTCGCTGCCTCTGCTCTCATCAACTGAGTAACTAAACATAATAAATGATATATATTGTATCCAATTTTTGTCCAACACCCACTTTGATGTGAGGAAGTCTAGATTATATAACCAAGTCAGTATAGAAATCTTTCAAGGTTGCAATTTTTGAATCTTTTCTTCATCATCTTTCGCTCTAATTCTATTCAAAGTCTGAAAATCTTGATTTGGGAATGTTGGAGATTTAGTCAATTAATTGTAAATATTTTTGGTGTATTTTTTCATTTATTATTTGATTTAGTCATAACAGGAAAGCATATATTAGGGAGATATTGTAGGATTAGTTTACATAATTTAGAGATTCTTTATTTAGTAGGATTAGTTTACATAATTTAGAGATTCTTTATTTAGTTTCCTTTTTAATTAGCTTTCTAAGTGTATACATTCTGTCAAAGTTAATGAGAAAACATGAACAAGAATTATTCATTCATTAGTATTCTTGTTTCAGGGGAACTTTAATTTCTCATTTACATAAAATAAAATTAGAATTGAGTATTTTATGTGCATTTCTTTGGTTAAATTTATAAATTTATAGTTTGAATTATATGTATATTTTTAAGTTTAAGAATCTGTATAAAAATTTGTTGGGTACAAATGTGGTTTGGTAATCGTTAAAATCTGAAATGAGTGAGTGTTTTTTTTTTTGTTTTTTTTTTCAAACAATGGACATGGTGCAAGGTTGGTTATTCATTTTTCCATGAGTGGATGCGTGAAGTTAACAAACCCCCCTCTACTCTACCCATTGCCATCCTTAGAGCATCTCCAAAAGTCTCCATAAATTTTACTCTTCAAATAACTATTTGCTTACCTATGTGACAAATAGAAGGGTAAAAAAATATGATATTCTCCAAAAGACTCTTCAAATATAAATAAATTAATATTATTTTAATCAAATAATTATTTTTTAAAAGGAAAAGTCAATAGTAATTAAACCACTTTTCTCTCTTTCTTCAATTAAAAGTAATAAAATACAAATTGAATAGGAAGAAATTAACTCTCCAAATTTGAAGAGAGAGAATCAATTCTTATTTAAAGAATTTTAATTGGAGTGTCTTTTGGAGCTTTAAATATTAATGTGCCTCTTTAAATAAGAGCATCTCCAAAAGGGTCTTTAAATTTACTCTTCAAATTTCAATTTGCTTACTGATGTGGCAAATAAGTGTATAGAAGAATATAATCCCCTCCAAAAGACTCATCAAATAAGAATGAATTAATATTATTTTAATCAAATCTTTCCCCACTATCAAATGGAATTATTATTATATTTTTTAAAAGAAACATAAATAATAATTATTACAGTCTTATCTTTTCAATAAATAATAATAAAATATTAATAGAAGAGTGAGAAACTCACTCGGCAATATTGAAGAGTGAGAAACAAATCTTATTTGAAGAATCTAAATTAACGTGTCTTTTGGAGTATTTAATATTGATATGGCTCTTCAAATAAGAAGTAGAATCTTATTTGAAGAGTCTTTTGGAGATGCTCTAAGTAATAAAATCTTATTTGAAGAGCTTTTTGGTGATGCTCTTAGTTAGGAGTTTTCGTTACATCAACTTTTTGGGCTGCTTTTTGGGTTAAATGACGTTATTGGCCTCAGGTGCTTTTGACTTCGCTATAATGTCAAGTTTTCTATACCCATACGCCCAATAACCTTGGGCGCATGGGTTCAAGTCCTAGTAGTGGCTATGAGTTGACTTCCCTCTTATGTGGGAGTTTACTTGCCTCCCCGCATTTGGTGTAGAATAAATTTCCCTTCGGTATTAAAGTGAGGGTAGATCTCCCTCTAAAATTAAGTGAGGATCAACCTTCGGGCTGCACTATAATAAGAATATTAAAGATAGTCTCAAATTATTTTTTATTATAAATATCAGTAGAACTCTAATTATAATATATCAATAAAAACTATTAAAATAAAGTTTTCTGTAAAATGCTCACAAGCCTTAATTAAGGAAAAAGAAAGAAATCATTTTTATTTTTTTAATAGTTTTTCCATTAAATGGGTGTAGAAAGCATTTTTTAGGTAAAAATAATCCAACCAAACTATTTACAATGAAAACAATTTATCTTTAATTGGATTGTTGATGGGTTTTTACTTGAATTTATAAAAGAATTTTCAGGGAAAGAACAAACAATTAATTAGTCCGCTGTAGCACTAATGGTAATTTCTGCACATGGCATCGGATATCATTTAATCAATGGATGCCACTAAAATTTGTATTTTATCAATCAACTAACGGTGTTAATGAAAATATGATAAAATGAAAAGTTTTGTAAACATATGGTAGTGAAATAATTTATATAGTCATATTTAATGTTTATAATTTCAAAAGTAGTCAAATAATAATAAACTTAATTAAAAATAGTATGAACTTAATTATGAACTTAATATATATAAATAAGGTACAGATACTAATTGAAATATAAATTTAGTTTTATACCAAACATGTTGCAATGTACGTAAACGACCAAGCATATGTGTGTTTATTGATTCATATCTCCAAGCTGTAATCTGCAGCTAGCTAGTTAACAACTCTACAGTTTGCTCGAATTTCGCCAGCACTAGCCGTTAAGACACCAATTTGGCCCATCTTCACCATAGCAGCAGCAAAATTTGTCTTCCAAAGCTTCGGAGTTTTAGCATTTTGGTTTACTTGGCTTGCAGTTTCTGGGTCTGACAACAGAGTTTGGTCTGATGTGAACAAACCACGATTCCTCAAGATATCAATGTAGTACCCAGTGTCAGCGATGCTTGGACTCCCAGGATTCATTGGCACCACTAAGTTCGGATTGGTACCGTCTTGGGGGCACTGCTGCTTCAACTGAGCAGCATACATGGGATTTAAGCTTGGGTCCTGACTCATTGTGCCACTGAAATTGTATAATCTGTTACTGAAGGAAGTACAGTGAGAGCGTCCAATGGTGTGTGCTCCTGTATATGTTATATGGATTTTACATTAACTAAAATTATGTTTTATTTTATGTATATAATAAATCATTTCTGGATGTATAGTTTGAGTCATTCTTAGGTGCGGATGTCTACACTTTATAAAGTGCAGACTTGCACACTTTTAAATTATCATAAATGATTTAAAGTGTTGTAAAAGTAAGTGTCCGATATTTTATAATGCAGACGTCGTCCGCACCTGATAATATTTATATTTAGAAAATTTATATAATTAATTACCAGAAAGTGTAACCATTTCTTCTTGGGTAAAGCCCTTGTTTGCGAAGGATTGAGTGAGTTGGTTGACAGTGAATGTAGGGGGAGGTAGATTGGGTTAATGCCTCAGAGGCTAGTGAAATTCTTCCATCTCTTCTTCCTGAAGGAACATCATAGCCCAGCCCACCACTCTGCAAACAAAATGTTATATGGCATCAAGCAAACTAAGGCATTGTTTGGTAGTATAAAGGCCACAGCTGTGGTAAATTACAAGGTGATAATTAATTAATGTTTGATAAATATGATCTAAAATAATATTTTCAACAAAAATAGTAAAGATAACATAAGTGTTTTTTTTTTAAAACCAAACAAATATGAATTAAAATCACCTAATCAACTTTCAACTACTTGTGTAAGTGTTGTTCAAGGAAATGGATCATTTTTTCATCTTGTCTTTCACTTACCTTTTAAAGATCTTGCAACTCGTGTACATTATTAGTCGAATATATACATATGGTTTAGAATTATCATTTTATTGTTTTTATTTTATCATCCACAAATAAGGGGATCCAAAAAGGTTAGCCAAAGACAAGATGAGTGTAAAATTGGAATTCTTTTCCTAAATATTTTAGAGCTGTGGTTTTACTAAATAGTTGAGTCAAATGGACCTAAAATTAGCTAATTAATGTCCTGAAGGACAAAACATTAAATTTATCTCTGCTTACTATCTCCACACTGTCCCTTGCCGCAAATGCAACAATGTCAGCACATGATACAATTCCTTTACAAACAGATTCTAGGGCAGCCTTTGCATTGTCGATGACTTCAAACCCTCGCAGACTAGGGTTATTGACAGGAGAGTCTTTCTCGGCTGTGTTTGAAGAAGTGGAGTCGATCAGCACTGATGCATCACAACCCTTATAAACAGAACCAACGAAGATCTTTAAGTTACTTTATTGCGTCGTCATATAAATGATCCAAAAAAAAAAAAAAAAGAAACTTGTAAGTGCAAATATAAATTAATAGTTACATTACCCTAACAAAGCAATCATGAAAATGCATTCTCACAAGACCAGCAGCCACTCCTTTATCTTTAAGGACACTTTTTCTAACCTCATCTTTCACAATAAGTTCTGCTGAGCTACATGAATTTCGATAAAACCCTACTTGAAGCTGAGAATTTACAATTGTGCATAACAAAACCACAATCAAAATAACAAAAACATGAACGGACCACTTTGGACTCATTTTCATTTGTTGAACTTCAAATGATGGTATAATTAACATCGAACTAGAGCTATTTATGGTTGTCGAAAACTGTGTGTATATATAATAGACCGCAAATGATAAACCCACCCCCTCATGTTTTTCAAAATTAATTATTTTCTCTTCATGCTTTAAAACCCGCCAAAACTCTCCTGAAATTAAAATGCTAACTGCTAACATGTTGGCGGCTACAAATGTGTTGTGGAGGGCCAATATATATATTTTTTGAGAACGTGGAGGGCCAAATTTAGTCTCTAATTACATCACACAAGCTTTGTTTTAAGTAGAATCCATTTTAATGGATTACATGTAAGATTTAATTAGGCATAATTTATTTTATCAGGGGAAAATAGGGTGAAATCCAGTGATCCTCTCCAAAAAAAAAAAAAAGACAAAAATGTTAATGGAATTCAATATACTTAGTTTATCCATCAAAGATGAAAGAGAAATGATTAATTTTAGCAAACAAGAGGCGTGTTTTGTTCAATTTCCCGATATTACTATTAGTTTATCCATCAAATGTCAGGAATTTACTTTATTCATCAAAATCAAATGTATAGAATCTAAATGTCGTTGTTATTTGATCAGCACAAGATAACATAGTAGAAAAAGGACAACCAAAGTGGTTTCGTTACAATTGGTTTTAATTATATATATATGTTGTCACATTTCACATGGTATATGGTGGTAATAAAAGTGCATACCGAACATTTCCGAAATTTACGTGCCTATTGTATTGTGGAAACCGGATGAAAAATCCAATCCCTCATTGACTTGAGTGCAATAAAATCCAACCATAGTTGTTAGAGTTCAGTATCATCCAAAAGAGAGAATCCTAATGAGATAGCTATATCTATGCCGTGTAATGTGCATGCACGTTAGGTCTACTTTTAGGAGTCATTTTCCAATTAATTGTCAACAAAAAAAAAAATCAAGTTGCACGATGTGATTTTTTCTCGAAATTAAGAGTAATGTTAAGTATTCTAATATTTGATTTTTAATTTATGTTAGGAATTCTAACAGTTGAATTAAGTCTTTATTAAAGTATGTTAGTTTGTGAAAGGATAAACAGAAATTTACCATAATTAAAAATGTAGTCGAGTGTTTGATAAATTATGTTTATGAAATTATTGTGAGTTACAAAAACATAATGTACGAGTTTGATAAATTTTATTATTCAACTTATACACAAAGACTAAAAATCAAAATAACCATAAGTTTAAGTTTCTTACATAAAGGACCCCCGGGGGGGGAGATGTTGGGAAAATATGCTCTTTAAAAGCATATGTGTTTATTTAATTGTAATAAATAATTTTTCTGATTAATAAAATAAATGAGGTATTTTATTCAAATATCTTAATTGCATTAATATTTGTATTAAAGTCCATTTAATCATATTATATGTATTTATGTGATCACCATGTGGATTCACAGAAGACATAAATACAAGTTATCTTATGATTAAATAAATTTAGTTCGCAGTTGATAAATAAAGTTGGGCACTTTATTTAGGTATAGACTGTAATAAATTCATTGAATGATTTTTCTTAATCATGTATGAATTTATTAATGTAGTACGACTACATTGAACATGATCACATATGAGATTTAATTAACTTTGTAATAACTGTCAGACTTATTAAATCTCATAGGCGTTGATTTTACTGTAATCTTAATCTTGAGTTAATTATGATTTCATGATTGTAATTGTTATTCCATTTGAGTTACCAATGGGCACAACACATTCTTGTGGTCAAGATTACCCGGTATCTTGGTGGGAGCAATTATGAGTATTGGAGTTATGGATTAACAATATAGAATTTGTACAACATATCTCTTGATGGGTTTTCGGCACTTGATCATAGAATTCTCTGGCCAGAGTGTGTCAACATATTTAGTATGTTGAAAATGATCATTAGAGAAAACCAGTAAGGATCAAGGAATAAGATGTTATTAAATTGATTGGACAGTTGAGATATCAATTTAATTAACGATGTGGTACAAAGGATTGTGCAGTAAAGAAATCAATGTGGCTTGGGACGAATTATTATTCGAGCATACAATTATGGAAGTCAGTTCCAATCTTTTAGTGGAGTAGATTTGGAATTAAATAATTGAGCTAGTTTAATTACAGGCCTAATTATTGTAGCCACTATTGTATGTTCCCAAATGATCCCTGGGTTAGCTCATTTAATTGACTGCACCACTACTGGACTAATAAGTAAGATAACTAGCGATTTGGGTCAAAAGCCTAAATATATTATTTAGTGGGAGGCTCCATTTAATTAGCTTTTGTATAAGGGGCCTTATGTTATTTTACAAGGTGGGTCCCCTATTGAAAAAGTAAATAAACGTGAGTTTTATTTAGGGCATTATTTGGAGCCTAGGGTTTTCACTAAAGGGAGATATATAAGGCTTATTTTTCCCTAAAGAAAAGTAGAGAAGCCACTTTTTATACAGATCAGAGAAAAAGATTTTTCTCTCCATTGTTGAGAGAAAAATTTTCTCGTGCTAGTTGCTTTGGTAGTGATAAAGGCGCCCACACGTCAAGTGCAGATCGAACCTGAGTCATAACCTGGAAGATCATTGGAGACAGTTCGTGATCTAACAAGCGTGGTGGTGACGGATCGTGATCTAACAGGAGTGGTGGTGGCGGATCGTGATCTAGGAGCCTAAATCACTTCAGCGGAAAAAGCCAACTCAGATTTTCAAGGTACGATTTCTGAATTACATATTCCTATATATTATATGAGAGCGGTCCTTAAAAGGTTTTATAAAAATTTTAAAAACCTGATTTTTCCCCAACAGGAGATCCTTTAATTAAAAAGCTCCAAGTTATTTTTGTTTCTACTTCCTAGGTGTGATAACACATGGCTTCCTTAGTTTTAGAAAAATTTATTCCTTACATCTAAGTCATAATTTACAATCTTTTACACTGTTGTCGTGTTAAAAATCCAAATAGAACCAGCAATTTATTGTAATATTCCTTAAAATTTGAAGCGAATAAGTTCCTGGCTTCCTGCTGCCATCACAAGTTACATTCAAACACTGATTCCATAAATGGATTTGAACATATGTGAATGCGGTGGTCCGTACGAACAAAATTTCAAACTGTCTTTATTTATGATTTTATTGAATATCAAGGATTTTAGATATTATTGCTCGCTCTTAAATTTGATCATCTTGTGCGGGTGTCAACCAATATTTCTGTTGGTAAAATTTATTGAGTTGAAAGGGAAAAGGACAAACACACCCCCAACGTTTAGGTAAAGGGACAAAAACCCCCTTAATGTTTTAAAAAAGACATTTACACCCCAATTTATTTTAATTTTACCATTATACCCTTCTAGCATATAAAAAAAAATTAGTAGATTATCCAATTTGTCTATATATTGTTAATAAAATTATAAATAGAAAAATTGGATATTATAAAAAAATTATAAATATACCTTCATTACCCAATTCCTCTATTTAAATTTTTATCAATAACCAATTTTTTAAAAAGACATCTATACACCTAAAAAAATTGTAAATAAATTATAATTTAAAAAATAAAATTGGTTATTAATAACCAATTTTATTTAAACTTTAAACTTGTATATTTAACAATTCTCCATATGTCAATCATTTAAACTTGTACATTTATAACCAATTTTCTATGTTATTTATTATGGTATTCATAACCAATTTTTTATAAATTCTAATTTATTTACAATTTTTTTTAAATGTGTAGATGTCTTTCTTTAAAATTGGTTATTGATAAAAATTTAAATAGAGGAATGAGGCAATGAAGGTATATTTATAATTGTATTAACAATATATAGACAAACTGGATAATCTAATAATTTTTTTATATGCTAGAAGAGTATAATGGTAAAATTATAATAAATTATGGTGTAAATGTCTTTTTTGAAACATTAGGGAAGTTTTTGTCCCTTTATCTAAACGTTGAGGGTGTGTTTGTCCTTTTCCCGAGTTGAAAACAAGGGCCTTACTTAAATGAGTGCCAAGAAAATTATATTGTACTTTTGTCAAAGACCAAAAAGAAAACAATTGAGCTATTGGCATGCACCCTCTAATCTCTTCGTAAAACCTCTACTCTCCTTACGAAGAGATTAAAGTTTCGATCGTACAGCGTATTGGGCTGCCTGAGGCCCAAATTTATTCATTCATTTTTTTTTGGGGGGGGGGGGGGGGGGGGGGGGTAATCTTGTGAATCCATAAAGGTTTGATTTGGAAAATTCGGATTGAATTCTTATGAAAGAGACAATTGTAAAGAAAACCTGATTGCACTCCTGAATTCCCATCAATCATATATGTTTCTGATTTATTGACTTTTTATCTTGGATTTTTCTATAATTTCACTTTGATCAAACTCTAGCAAAATGTTCCCATCCAAATTGATTGCGCCATACTCTCCAGAGTTTTCGAAATTTTTTATAGTTAGAAGGTTTTAGATTCATTCTCACGTACGAAGTGCGGATTCTCTCTATATATATGCCCACACACATAAATATTATATATTTAATTTACACAATATATAGCAAGTGTATATAATGTATGCATGCAACTATCTTAAATAATAGCATGCTTAGGTGTTGGGTTTGATCTCATCTACGAGATTTTCTGCTGCATAGTTGTCTTTCCCATGCATAAACAACATCTAATAACAACGAGAGGGGAAACTTGGGGAAGAATTTGGAACGTTAAAATCCACATCCTAAGTTGACGGGTATTATGATCATTCCGCACCACCTTTCCAGCTTCAATTCCTTTGTTAACTTTTTACATCTTCAATTTCTAGACTTCCTTTGCATCATCTTTTAGTACTCCACTTACAGGAACCAATCAAAATTCAGATTCTTACCCCGGGTAGAGGTTTATACGTTCTGGTTTCATTTGCATTGAAGCTCCTTATTATATTGTTTTGAATCTTTTTGTGGGAAATGGAATGGAATTTTTTGCAGCCTCTCTTGATCTCATGGCGGCTCACAAAAATAATGATGATGCAACAGGATCAGGACAGCCTCTGCTTTCATCGAAACCAGTTGATTATCCGAATTAAAATGAACCCATGGAGCAAAATGACAAAAAATCTCTTTTGCCCCTTGAATCGGCATTGATGTCTCAAGAAGAAATCAGGTTCAGGCAAAGTGCTTTTGTTGTTAGTTGGCTATCTGGGCGTAGGCGCACTTTGTTTCTTCTTAATCAGGCATCAAATTAAGGGTGAGAAAACAAACGGGGTTCTTGATTCAATTTACTTTTGTATAGTGACAATGACTACCGTGGGATATGGGGACCTTGTACCCCATAGCACATTGGCAAAGTTGCTTGCCTGTGTCTATGTTTTCTCTGGCATGGCTCTTGTTGGGCTTATTCTTGGTAAGGCTGCAGATTACCTTGTTGAAAAGCAGCAGCTTCTTCTGGTCAAGGCAATGTACAATTACGAAAATGCAAGTGCTGGTTCTGGTTCAGCAGCTGAGGTTCTTAAGGATGTTGAAACCCACAAAGTCAAATACAAATTGGTTACTGCAACATTCATCCTTTTGGTGCTTATAATTGCGGGAATTGTCTTCTTATCTGTTGTTGAAGATTTGAAGTTTGTTGATGCCTTGTATTGTGTTTGTTCCACTATCACTACTCTGGGTTATGGGGACATGAGTTTCTCAACTAGAGGGGGTCGTTTTTTCGCTGTCTTTTGGATATTGAGTGGTACAATTTGCTTAGCTCAGTTCTTTCTTTACCTTACTGAACTATACACCCAAAGTAGGCAAAATTCTTTCGTTAAATGGGTTCTTACGCGACAATTGACATTCTCGGATCTTGAGGCTGCAGATCTTGATCATGACAAATTAGTCAGGTACATGTAATTTGCATAATTTAGACTTGAGTAAAATTTTCATAATTTCTGATGTATCTTGATGGTTTGCTTCATCACAGTGTAGCAGAATTTGTAATATATAAGCTTAAGGAAATGGGGAAGATCAATGAGGAAGATATTTCGGTCTTGATGGAAAGGTTCCGAACCCTTGATGCAGATCAGTCGGGAAATCTGACAGCTGCAGATATAATGTTATTGCAGCAATCATCTTAACTTTGTAAAAAGATCAGTAGCATTACAACTGTCAGAATATGATTACTTCTAGAAAAAGAAAAAAATTTAGTTTTTGCAGGGAGAGATATTACTAATGCAATGAATCCCTTTTTCTCTTTGCAACTGTTTGATTAATTACTGTCAAGTAATCCTGATAGGATCACCAGACTTTGGCAATTCATGAGCTGAACGTTTGAAATGCTAACTTTTAGACGCACAGGCATCTAAATGTGCCATTATGAGCAACAAGGGACCTTAGCAGAACTTTTTATTTGATATCCTTTCACAGAACATCCATATACCAAAATTAACAAACATGATAAAATTCAAATTAGGTACAATAAATGGATGGCACGGTTTCTTTATTGAGAATTTGAGTTTCTCGTTGTCCATTTTCGAAACCATGTTCTTTTTCACTCTCAGTGGTACTTGCAAGAACAATTTTTGAAGCCAACGAAACCTTAAAATTCTTGATCAACCTCTTCCTCAGTGAAATTGTAATTGACAAAGTTACCGATCTATTGGGTTCTTTCATAAATCCCCGGAACCCAACAAATGAAAGTGCTTCATATGTTATGAGATATCAGAAACTGGAAGTGAATTCATCAATTAGTGTTTACACTGGTTTCAACAATGCCCATCACTAAAACTGCTGAATAGAGAAGCTATGTAAAATTTTCTTATATTGACTGCTGTAGGAAATATTTACATTTTATTGTGTATTGGTCAGTGAACACACAGATGAGTAAGAAGTTTAGCATTTGTACATGACAGTACTACATATGCGAAACTGGTTGGAACTGCCAATGAGCTACCCTGGAAATGGCTTCAAACACCAGTCATAACCTCCTTGGATATAAAGCTGGTGCTCTGCAAGCTATATTCGTGGCTCCAGGAGTGGGGGGATGGTGAAGTCAGTAGAGGCCATAGCATGTTCTTCTGCTTTCTGGCTTTACAAAGGACCATCCTTGTATGGTCCATCCTTGAATGTTGTCTCAGAACTCCATGCACAGCCTTCAAGTAATTGCTGGAGTCATGGTCTCTCAGGATTGTACCATCTGAACCATAGGCTGTAGGATCACTTAAAGTAGCCAGTGGGTGTGGCCAGTTGAGGAAGAACCTCAGTGCGCTTGTGGAATAGCCACATTTCGTTTTGTCAAGAGCATATAGAGCATTCCCTTGAGGAAGTAGAGGGTGTGAAGGAGATAACTTTTCATCAGGTTGGAGAATGAAAAGTTTGCCCAGTGGAGAATACAATAGTTTCTGCATAAGCACCCCGATGGAGCAGAGGGTAATGAGAAAACTTGCAAGTGTGAAAATAGAACAATGGGTTCTTTTCATCAACACCAAAGATGACACTTACATTTTTATTGAGACAAGGATGCGAACGAAAGGTGCCACTCAACCTCTTGAGGACCAAAGCAACGTGGTTAGGGTAACTGCAGGAGAAGGCTCTAGGAACAATATCTCTATGCATCATCACACAATGAACATGATTCTCGTCCAATCCAAGGTAGTTGAGTAATTTTTGGCCTCCACAGAACACAAATGGTGAGCCAAAAGTGACAATTGGTCGAAGAGTAGAGGGTTTGACAATCCCTTGATTTAATAGCATCAAGCTAACTAAAAGAGATAGGCTTCCCCCAAGTGAATGGCCAGTGAACTGAAGCTTTGCACGTTCACCATGTCTATTTAGATGGTCCATGATCTCTGGCATGAATTGTTCATATATTCCTTTTGCAGCTTCATAAATTCCTCTGTGAACAAGTACATCCGTTCCCTGTGAGAAAGACAAATAAAACTTTTAATAATATAGTAATTCTTTCTTTGTTCCAATTTCGGTACAAATTCATCGAGTTGAGGAGCCATTCAGACTCGTGGAAGCTGCACTTCTACTCACTTCAAATTCAGTAGGTTCAAAGAAGAGATTTGCCTGCCAAGATGCCAAAGAATCTGATCCCTGCATCTCAAGGAATATTACCATCAGGCCATCTTAAGATTAAAAAAGTCAGTTTAACATAAACATTAAAAGGTGAATGGATTCAGGGCTTACCGGAGACACAATAAGATGAAGCAACTAAAAAGATAACTGACCTGAATCACAAAGCAGCGGGTGTATGTCCTAAAATCATCACAGATGAACCATTCACAGGGTGAGGAATGAAGTGACTGAAGGTCCTTAGCAGCCTCCTCCTTTTCCTTCTCCCCTGCTGCAACAACTGCAGTCATTGTCGATGCTGCTACATAAGCAGCCACCTCTGACTTATATACTCGTGAATTCCCACCATCTCCCTGTTGTTGGTCTTCAATTTCAAATGGATTTATTCCTGTATCCTCTTGGGGTTCACATCCAAGGGACATAAGGTCCTTGGCACGAGACTGGACATAAGATGCAGCTGATGCAGCAATCTTGGAAGCAACAAATGGTCGACTTGAGGTCCTCAGCTCAGAGTCCACATGCTTTTCTGTATCAGATTCAGAAGCAGATTGATTGTTTACAGGTACATGAGTAGAGTCCAGTTTGAGCTTAACTTTTATCGCGGCTGCCTCTGCTTTCTTTTCCAAGGAAGATGTTACAAAATGTAGGCCATAATATCTTCTTAAATCATTCGCCTGCATAAGTTAGTCATTATTTGGATCCGAGCAAGATGGATTAAGAACAACTTTTAGAAGACTTTCGAGATTGAGCCAAGTTCTAATAAAAGATGTAATTGCAGGGGAAATTATAGCTCATTCTGATAATAACAGTTATCCATATTATAAAAGTATCTTCCAGTAAATTCATCTGTATATGCAATTAAATAGAGCTTGCATTTTTGGCTCGAATTTGAGAAGAAAAGTATGAATAAATCTTGGCTAAGAAAAAAGAAAAGGAAAAACAAAAAATGTATACCTTGATCTCTGGTATCACATAAGCCATATTAGATAAGAAAGCAAGCTGAGAAAATAGCTTGGTATCAGACAATGGCACTTCCGCCAGTAATCTTGAGAAGGATTCACGGTCATATCTAATTTCATCTCCTTCATTTTCAGAGCCATAATCAACCTCACAGCCACCCTTACAAGCGTCTGGATGACAAAAACCCTTTTCATCCTCATCACCAACTTCTTCACCGTCTACACTCTGTTGTTGCTGTCTCTTCACCCATTCTTCTCTTATTTGCATTAACCTCTCCACCCAATTTGCCTTCTTTATTTTCATTTCTTCCTCGTTACTCTCTGCCAAATCCTCAATGACATTCATCTTCTTGTCAACTATACTCATATCTTTACTAGTTTCCGGGTCAAACAAAAATGATCGAACAGAGTTTGGAATTATGGAGCTAGATAACTGGCACTGAAGAGGGAAGAGCCCAACTGAGGGGCTGCTCTTTAGTTTTGGTGACTTTGATGCTGCACGATTGCGGTTAACAGAATAACAAAGATTGTTATCAGAATAAGACCTTTGCATCCCAGCACGTTTACAAAGGTCATTGCCAGACTCTGATCGGCGAAGCCCATTGTATTCTTTAAAAGTATCTTTTGCTGCTGTGCCAACTGGAGAGGTAGGAATTGTCACTGTTGTGCATGCCATGGCTTGTAAGTTGTATCAGATTGTTACTGTACAACAAGGCTTGCAAAATTGTTGTCAAGAAAGAGTATTTACCGATTGGCTAGGCTTGAGAAATTACAAACCTTATTAGTTGCAATATAGAAATAACACTTGGAAGTTTGACTCACATAATCTCAATTATTGAGTTCTATAAAACAAACGGCAAAAATGATAACTTTTAGCTGAAATTGCTAGGAATGCTTTAACAAATGTTTTATCCTAGGAATTCCAGACAAAATCATTACAAGCAATGGACTCCAGCATTGACTTTGCAATAGAATTTCTTTTCATTTCAGCATTAATAGGAAGTGTGCTCAGAATTAAATCGAAAGGGAAGTAGGACAGCAAGAGAATTTCAAAGCGTTTATGTTTGTAAACTTGTAAATCCAATAGAGCAATACGGCTGTTGCAAGTAACAATTCCATAGACAAAAAAATATGTCAGTAAGAAATTATTGCCCTTTTAATAAAGCCATTGTTACCACTCATAACAGCAAACTAGTGCACCTATACATAGATTGCCTCACTCAGCCATGTTCAAAGCCGGCAAGCACCAAAAAAGAGGATGCATCATTTCCAATTAATATAAGAAAGAAATTAATTCAAGATACATCATGGTTTGAGTAAGAAAGCTCGCTTCGTAGAAGCACGTGAGCTAAAATGCAAAGCCAAAACCCATCTACAGAAAATAACTAAAATACATTTATCAGCTTTTAAGACACCAGTCAAGAAAACATGACACATGAAAGAAAGGACTGGTTATAAGGCCGCTTCTTAGTCTGAACTATGTTTTTAGTATAGAGTTGATGGTAAGTTTTCCACTCAATAATATAGTTTAGAATAGGGATAGAATCTTACATATCAGTAACAAAAAGACTGATTAGTTCAGGGGGAACATAATCAAACACAGGATTGACTACGTGAAGTGGAGAAGAACTGCTTCCAATTCCATAATCCAAGAGACTGAGAATTCCTCGTAATTCAGCAGTTCAGAAGGGCACCTGATTGCATTTAGTAAAACCTCCGGATTTTGCTGATACAGTGAGCACAACTGTCAAAAGCAACACAGAAGTAACAAAAATCAATACGCATTCAGCAAAGTCATCAGCATCCACGGAAAGGTGAATTCAATTTATTTTAATAAACAGACAATAACCAAAAAGTGAATCAACAAACTGAATCCTATCAGTCGATAACCCCAAATCTTATTGTCTATTTATGAGCTAATTGCAAATAGACTTGTTGTTACTGGTAATGGGTTCCAACAACCAATGATACCAATTAAACAAGCATCTTCTACAGCATTTCTCGAATTCAAGAGTGGAGTGAGGGCAACTTCAAACATCCCATTTGACAGCCTCCGCACCAGGACCACCAGATGAACTGATAAAGACAGTACGGACGTTAAACATCCAGGCGCAATTTCTGCCGTCAAGTTGAATATAAAACTTAAACTAATAGGACCTATTCATTCACATAAGATGCACAGAGGGACTCCACATCCCCCTTCTGTTTTGAGTACTGAGCAAGTGCAAAATTAAACAAACTTAAGTTATTTTAACAAGCAAAAGCAACCAAATAACAAGTTCACATTATTGTAAGCAGGAAAGAGGCCACAACTCACCTCTCTGTGTCGCCGGCGGGGACAATGGCGGCTAGTGAGGCTCACTTGGGAGGTTTTGGTTTTTGGCGGAGTTGTTGAAAAGAGCTGAAGCTATTGTAACCGTTTTTATAAGAACAGTAACGGGTTACAAATATTGCATTGGAAACATCAAGATGCCGTATCGGTTTTAGCCGCCAAAGAAATACGAGTCATCTACGCACAAACATGCAGGTGTTTTCGAGATCATGTGTCAAAATATTATTTGCAAGGTACTTGACTGTGGTCTTTACAAGTGGGTTGCATGTATCATCGATTGATTAGTCACATATTTTAACAACAAAACATGTGTTAAAAACAAAAATAAATTTGTCTTCTTGACAATAAAATCAAAATGTAGCATGCACCTTGTGGTTGATTTCAATGTGGGAGTTTATTTCTACATATATTTTAGCTAAATAATTAAACGAAGCATCTAGTTCTACTATGTACTTCGAAATTTCCATCCATGGCTTCATTAAAAAGTGAACAAGGTCAAATTAAGACGGTTATTAAATCCCACACGTCTAGGACGGTGCAGAAACTACAAAACATGAACTGCTTTTACTGGTTGACTCTTTTTTTACCCTTTGAAATTGTCGAAAGTGAAGAAAGATTGGAACCAAATGAGTTTGTTAGAATAAAAAGATCCATAAATTTTGAAAACTCTAATCCGACCATAAATTCCAATGTTGCAACGTATATGAATGATAAAATAAAAGATTCAAGACTATTCAACGTCAAAATCAGAAAAAACAAGAAGCCTCGTGAGTGTGTGTATATATATTTTCTTTAAAATTAGATTGATGAGTTATAATACATCAATTTCAATCACACTTTCGCTATGAAAAGATGTATTAAATTCATTTAATGCATGTATGACATATAAGTATATTAAATATAAATATTAATTACACGATAATTTTTTTAAATAAATGTCATACATGCATTAAATGAGTGTAGTACAATAAAAATGCTCTGCGACTTCTCCGTTACCGGGGTATTGTCCGTTATTGAGATTGTAATAAAACTATAGGGGCATTTTTGGCATGTAGAAAGAAGAGCCGTGGAAGTTTATTATGAGTGAAGAGCAATAGAAAAAAAAAATGATTTCAATTTTGAAAGATCCAATAGGGCACATGCCAAATGTGCGGCTGCATGGAGCGGTAGACGCCGCAGTCAGCACCTGCATGCAGCAGGCTGTTTCTTGCCAATCCCACTGGCGTTTCGATGGAAAAGGCAGATGTACAAATTGCCCAAGCCCAACTCGCTTGGCGATCTCAAGGCTTACCACGTTTCCTCAACAGTGGTTACAGTGCGAGGCTGATGAAAAGAGGCACCACGCAAACAAAGAATGAAACAAACTCCCTCCGTTTTGAATAGCGAACTTGATAGCTTGAAGCTAAAGAAATTGAAGGAATGAACCACAAAAACTGTGCGGTATATTATAGTATTATTTGATTATTTATTTAAATATCTTTGATTCGACATGCATCATAGCTGCAGTCTCATCAAAGAAAGATGTTTAATTTGCAGTCCAATCGGCATAGTAAAACACAAGATGATGGACCTGAATTGCCCTTTGAAGGGCCATTTCAACTTGATGCAAAGAAGGAAGAAGCTACACGAACGAAGCTAGTTAAGAGCCACACCAACTTGCCAAAAGAAATACCCAAATGATGGAAAGATGGATCAAGGATTTTGTGTTAGAACTAAGTTTTTTTTTAAACACCGAATCAATGATTGTTAATACTGAAATAATAGAAATAAAAACCCAAAATACAACATATAATTTCAAGATGTTAATAATAACATTGGTCGTTTAAGCTTAAAATGATCGCGAAACCCCAAGCCACACAAACTTGGCAAAAGAAATACATCAATGATGTAAAGATGGATCAAGAATTTAATGTTAGAACTGAGTTTTTTTTCTGAACATCGAATCAATGATTGTTAGCACTTAGCACTGAAATAATAGAAATAAAACTCAAAATACAATAAATAATTTCAAGTTGTTATTAATAACATTGGTCGTTTAAACTTAAAATGATCTCGAAACCCCAAGCCACAGTCGTCCTTCGGAGTGAAAACTTTAAAAAAAAAATTACAGTAAAGGTAGAAGAAAATTATTTTTATTATTATTAATTGACACCAAATCCTATTTTTGTCAGCATCGGTCTAATGAAATTTTAATTATATATTTCAGAGTTGGCAATTATAGTGATGTGAATCATACAGTTGGAAAATAAGAATGAGAAATTTTTATTATTTTTAAGTAAATGTAAAATTATACAGTTAGGTAGTAACTTTTACCTTTTTCAGAGTACCAAATTATCTCCCTAATTCCCAATTGTTGGGGAGAAAATTCAAGTGATAAATCCCACAATTTTTAAAGTATTTGTGGAAAAGTAAATTTCGTGATGGAAATCTCCAAATTTTTTCTCATTTGACTTAAAAAAATACTCTAAACGTCGCTGCTCACTGTTAGATCCGTTCCCATCTCGCTTGTTTCCACCAGCTCTCGCCTCTCTCACTCCGTCTCTCGAATTGAAGAATAAAATTCAAAATCCTTTTCCATTTTCAGTTTCAGAAACAAAAACGATAAAACAGAGCATATAGCGACCAACGGCGGCGAGCGAGCGAACGATGCCGTTTTCCTCGTACATAACGAACCCACGGCGTGGAACGGCCACGTGGGCAAGTTCCCTTCTGCCCTCAGCCACCAAATCAAAAATCCCCTCCTCCAGAAAGTCACGCAAACGGACGGCTCTGATCAACTTCGTTTTCGCCAACTTCTTCACCATCGCTCTTGCGGTCTCCGTTTCATTTTTCCTCCTGACAATCTTCTTCTTCGGCGTCCCGACTCCCATTTCTTCTCACTTTAAATCCAAACCCGCTCGTGGGGTCAGACCCAGAAAGCCCATTTCTCGGAACCACCGCCACCATCGCCTGGTCGATAACAAGCAGAAGACGAACGGCGTCGTTTTGGAGGCTGAAGTTGATTTAACCACCAAGGGTTTGTATGATAAGATTCAGTTCTTGGACGTGGATGGTGGCGCGTGGAAGCAAGGCTGGGATGTGAAATACAGAGGCGACGAGTGGGATCACGAGAAACTCAAGATATTTGTTGTGCCTCATTCGCATAACGATCCTGGCTGGAAGCTGACTGTTGATGAGTACTATGATCGCCAATCCAGGCATATACTTGACACCATTGTTGAGACTCTATCCAAGGTCATTTCCTTTTTTTGTCTTTTTTTTTTAGCTCATAAATTTATTGTTATTGGTGGATTATTTTGATATTGATTGATTGTTGATTATTTTTTATGAACTTGCTGTGTGTAATTTTCAACTGATGCTATGTCTTATTAGTTAGTTACTTATAAAATATAAAATCTTAGCAGCTGTTCGGTTGGAATTTTGTAGAAGCAAAGTTAGATACAATCCTAAAACTCGTGTAGATTATGGAGATATAATGCAAACTATATTCCCCCTTTGATTTAGCTTTGGTTAGGTGGGATTGATTCTTTTAATTTCACTTAAGATAATACAGTGGATGTTGCATGTAACATATGATGAATATTTTTATGTGTGTTAGAGTTTATTGTGTTTGGGAGTAGTGAGCTGTGAAAATGATAAGGATGTTTCTGTAGGATGCTCGGCGGAAATTTATATGGGAAGAGATGTCTTACCTGGAGAGATGGTGGAGGGATTCCTCTGAGAGTCAAAGAGCGTCTTTCACCAATTTAGTGAAGAATGGTCAGTTGGAAATTGTTGGAGGGGGTTGGGTGATGAATGATGAGGTAATGTCATTTGGGTTTATCTAAGTTTCTTCATATTGCTCCATTCTTAAATTTCATGCAATGGCCGTTCACCAACTTGCCTTATTTAGTCATTTTCCATTTTTATCAAGTTTGTTGTTTACTAGTGATATAGTTAGAAACTCAGGTATGATCCTACGCTCTCTGAATATGAGCTTATTTATGACTAATGATTCTTCTTGAGGATTGAATTGACAGATTTATTCGTTTCTCTTCCTGTTGTAGGCTAATTCACATTATTTTGCCATCATCGAGCAGGTATAACCTTAATGCCCCACCTTTAATAGCTTCTCATTGTTTAATTATATGCAGTCTTTTAGTGACTAGTTGAATTCAGCATATTTAGTGTTCGGTCTTTTATTTGTTGTACCATTATATTTTTGAAATGCTCTGTAATATGTTACTGTCCCCTGGTTTAGCTCTCTGTTTTACTCATAATCAAAACAATTTATATATTGTATTTATTTTCTTTTTTTTATTTTTTTTTTATTTTTTATGTATCTCAGATATTAGTTGTTTGGTTTACCATGAGCTTTTGAAAAGTACTTAAATTCTAACCTATACAGTTGATTAATATAAGAAATTGAATTTTTGATGAGTTATATAAGCTGTTGAATAGTTATTGCTGTAGTTTTGGGTACTTTGATGATAGTCTTATGAATTGTTTGGTAGGTTTGGGTCTCATTTCATTGTTTTGCCCTGGGAATATGTTATTCTGGATCTTATGTTGCCAACTCAGAGGTTGGCGTATGTTTTCTGCTAATCAACTTAGGGAAAAAGGAAAAAAAATTGAAAAATGCTGGATAGATTGCTACCATTCTCGGTGACAGAAACATACACACAAAACTACAGATTCACGCATGCATATGCACAAACATGCCCACATGTGATGTCTATCCTCACCTCTTCTGTTTGCATTCATTTTGATGACTGAAAAAAGTTTCTGTGCTGATAATTATTTCCTAAATAGCTGTAGAATATTCATATTTGCTCTCATTCATGCATCAGATTATGGAGGGGAATATGTGGTTGAACGATACCATTGGCTTTATTCCAAAAAATTCTTGGGCAATAGACCCATTTGGCTATTCAGCTACTATGGCATATCTTCTTCGCCGTATGGGCTTTGAGAATATGCTTATCCAGAGAACTCACTATGAGTTGAAGAAAGAACTTGCTTTGCACCAAAATTTGGAATATATATGGCGTCAGAGTTGGGACACTGAGGAAACTTCTGATATTTTTGTGCACATGATGCCTTTCTATTCATATGATATTCCTCATACTTGCGGTCCAGAACCTGCTGTCTGTTGTCAGTTTGACTTTGCTCGAATGGGTGGCTTCTTTTATGAAGCCTGCCCGTGGAGACAAAATCCAGTAGAGACCAACCAGGAAAATGTACAGGAGAGGGCACTAAAATTACTGGATCAATATAAGAAAAAATCAACATTATACCGGACTAATACACTTCTCGTTCCTCTTGGTGATGATTTCCGTTACACGACCATTAATGAAGCAGAAGCACAGTTTAGGAACTACCAGTTACTGTTTGATTATATCAACTCTAATCCCAGTTTAAATGTGGAGGCTAAATTTGGTACTTTAGATGACTACTTCCGAACCCTTCGTGAGGAGGCTGACAGAATAAATTATTCTCGTCCTGGTGAGATTGGCTCTGGTCAGGTTGAGGGTTTTCCTTCCCTGTCAGGTGATTTTTTTACTTATGCTGATAGACAACAGGACTATTGGAGTGGCTATTATGTTTCAAGGCCTTTCTTTAAGGCTGTTGATCGGGTACTAGAGCAAACTCTTCGTGCAACGGAAATGATGGTAGCTTTATTGCTTGGTTATTGTCAGAGGGCACAGTGTGAGAAGTTGCCCATGAGTTTTGCGTATAAGTTGACTGCAGCTAGGAGGAATTTAGCTCTTTTTCAGCATCATGATGGGGTGACTGGTACTGCGAAGGATCATGTTGTATTGGACTATGGAACTCGGATGCATACATCTTTACAGGATTTGCAGATTTTCATGTCTAAAGCAATTGGAGTACTGCTTGGAATCCGTGAAAGATATGATCAGAACCTATCCCAATTTGAGCCAGAACAAGTGAGATCTAAATATGATGCTCAACCGGTGCACAAAGTAATCAACGTTCATGAAGGCACTTCACAATCAGTGGTCATTTTTAATCCTCTGGAGCAAACAAGAGAAGAGATTGTAATGGTTATTGTTAACAGGCCAGATATTACTGTTTTAGACTCAAACTGGACTTGTGTACAAAGCCAGATTTCCCCTGAATTGCGGCATGGTAAAAGCAAGATCTTTACTGGAAGGCACCGTCTCCACTGGAAAGCTACTATTCCTGCCCTGGGCTTGCAGGTATATTACATTGCTAATGGTTTTGTTGGGTGTGACAAAGCAAAACCAGTAAAACTAAAGTACTCATCAGATAATTCATTTTCTTGTCCCACTCCGTATGCTTGCTCAAAAATAGAAGGTGATGTGGCTGATATCAGGAATCGACATCAAATTCTCAGCTTTGATGTCAGGCATGGCTTGTTGCAGAAGATAAGCCATATAAATGGTTCCCAAAATGTTGTGGAAGAAGAAATAGATATGTATTCTAGTCAGGGAAGTGGTGCCTACCTATTCATGCCCAATGGTGATGCTCACCCTATCACAGAGGCTGGTGGATTGATGGTGATTTCTAAGGGTCCATTGATGGAGGAGGCTTACTCTTATCCAAGGACAGCATGGGAGAGAAGCCCCATCTCCCATAGTACTCGTCTTTATAATGGAAACAATATGATACAGGAATTTCTCATTGAGAAGGAATATCATGTTGAGCTTCTTAGCCACAATTTTAATGACAGGGAATTGATTGTTAGGTACAAAACTGATATTGACAATAAAAGGATATTCTATTCTGACTTAAATGGCTTTCAGATGAGCAGAAGAGAAACCTATGACAAGATCCCTTTGCAGGGAAACTACTACCCCATGCCTGCACTTGCATTCATGCAAGGTTCCAATGGGCAGCGGTTTTCTGTTCATTCCAGGCAGTCACTGGGGGTGGCAAGCCTTAAGGATGGATGGTTAGAGATTATGCTGGATCGTCGCTTGACTAGAGATGATGGACGTGGTCTTGGGCAAGGTGTATTGGATAATCGTGCCATGAATGTAGTCTTCCACATTCTTGTCGAATCCAACATTTCTTCCACTTCAAATTCCATTTCCAAACCACTTACCCTAAGCCCCTCTCTTCTTTCACATCTCACTGGTGCTCATCTGAACTATCCATTACATGCATTCATTTCCAAGACGCCGCAAGAGTTGTCTATGCAGCCCCCACCAAGATCCTTCTCTCCTTTAGCTGGTTCCTTGCCATGTGATTTGCATATCGTGAATTTTAAGGTTCCACGGCCATCGAAATATTCTCAACAGTCACCTGATGATTCTAGGTTTGTCTTAATCTTACAGAGGCGATATTGGGATTCTTCGTATTGTCAGAAGGGCAGATCACAATGTGTTAGTGTTGTTGATGAGCCTCTAAATTTGTTTTCCATGTTCAAGGGATTGGCAATACTGAATGCAAAAGCAACGTCTTTAAATCTCCTGAATGATTACATTGGAATGCTTGGATACCCTGAGCAATTAGAAGATGTTTCTCAGGATGGACATGTAACCATCGCACCCATGGAAATACAAGCATACAAGTTGGAGATGCGGCCAAATGAATGAATGCAAAATAGGGACTTGGTTCCTGCAATCTCATTGATTATGGTTGAATGAGGTTAGTGGCAAAGAAGAGTGAATGAGTGATTTCATATTCCTCTGTCTGCACGGCTAGCTTCAGGAGTCGCCATCTATCTGCGGCTACTGCTGCATGAAATATCTGATCAAGTGAAGTACTGCACAGACATTTGTAAGAGTGGCAAGGCATTGACAATGGACAAGGCAACAGAACATTCTGGTGGTAATCTTGCTGAGGAAGTTATTTGAAATATATGGCCTGATATTTACTTTTTGCTGTATGCTCCCTGTTATCGAAATATATAATAGGAAATACATCTGTTACTATTCTGGAATTAGAGCAAAACCGCGATGAGGTTCAAATTTTGCTGTATTATAAGTTTTCTGTAAAAATGAACAGTATGTGCTTTTCCAGTTAAAAATAAAGTTTGCCACTGTAGTACAGTAGTTAGCTGTGACGCATTTGTAGCTTTTGAGACGCACAGAGGAAAGGATGTGGGCTATTTTCATTTTTTCCCCTCATTTTTATGTTTGTGTGTGTATTTTTTACCTTGTCTCCATACAATCTTGTTGTTGGGTCACTGCTTAGTGCTTATAGTTGAGTTATATGTGGGGGATTATAATGTTTATCTTTTTGCATCGCTTAGCGACTAAAACCGCATGTTCAGTAAACCAAGGTGTCGTTTGTGTTTGTTTAGTTGAATACTGAATAGGTCAGGATTTCAATAAGGTTTTATTTGATTTGAAAACAAATGTCTAAATTATATATTTATTTTCTTTTTTAATCGTCTTTAAATGTTCAAAATCTAATAATTTGACAGGTGTGTCCTTTTAAATATGTATTATATTCATTAAACTGGTTTGAAAATATCTACTTACGGCACGTCTGGCGCGCGTGTTTCAGGCGGTACGGGTTGTACAAAATTTCCGGCACTGTGTTTGGTGCATATAATAAAGGTGAGGATGTATAAGTTAGGCTTATAAGGCCCGCGCCCGCGCCCGCACCCCCCCCCCCCCCCCCCCCCCTCCGGGTTTATGCAGTTCTTGTACAATAGTTTTTTTTTTTTTCAAATTTTTAATTCAATTCGTTCATTTATTTTTATTATTTATTAAATATAAATATTTAAATTATGGCCGGCGACTTGACCACCACCACCACCCCTGACCGTTGTTATTTTTCAATATCTTTTAACATTAATATTAGTACCTATAAAATACATGTCATGAGTTCTGCGCAACTGCATCAATACTTTCAGTAACGAAGTTTATGATTGTCGTAAATATACAATCAAGGCTTTAGATTTCAAAATTTTAACTGTAGATCTACGGTAAATGAGAGCTCCGTTTCAAGTGATTTTAGTACCATTGTGTATAAGAGAACTCTAATGATATTAAATGTGACTTAAACCAACAATGTTTAAAAATTTCCTATGGTGGTCAATGCTGGTTGTCGATGACTAAATTATTTTTTATTATTAAATTATAATTTTAATATATGATATGTTCCATACTGCACCAAATGTAAGTTAATGTATTATTTAATACATTCTAATATAATACAATTCAATATAAATCAATAAAATCGAATATAATGCAGTGTATCAAACACACTTTTAGTGCTTGGCTTAATTATTTGATAGTTTAACCGTCAAATAATTTAGCTTTTTTGTGGTACATAATAGTCTCGGAGGCGGGGGCTTGAAGTGGTTGTAAGCCATTTTCTTTAATTAGTCACCAAACCCGAATGGTAGAAAATAAAAATTAATTTAAATTTTACCCCTTCTGTTCTTCTACCATCTTTTAAAAAAATGAAAAAAAAATACAAAAAAAATTGTCACTACCAATGACCCAAAAAACTCTTTTTGTCTGTTAGTTAGTTTCACTATGGAAATTTTACTGGTTCATTTTATCATTTAATTTTATGAAATGAACCAAATTGGGATTGCTTCAAGGAAGGAGTGAGGTAAAATCAGGTCCCAAGTATAGCAATGAGTCTATCATATTGCTAATTTCCTACAAATGACTTAAGGATACTTGGTAAACACAGGATCCAAATCGGCAAACAAAATGAGAGACATTTCGACATTCCAACCGTTTATTTTGTGAATAAATGAAGTTAAAAATCATATAATATCATATCCAAAATTTGTGATCCTAATTCAAAATTCTCGGTTGAGAACCCAGATTGTAATAACATTATGCATAACAAATTCCAAATTAAAATATAATAATAACAATAATAATAAAAATTTGAAAAAAGAAAAGAGAGAAAAGAAGGGAAGAGAGCAGTTGGGGGGGGGCGGGGGGAGGGAATAGGCTTCTGTTTGTATTGTACCTCAACTCTGTAATGTTACTTTTCTAAAACTTGAGAAGTTGAGAAGTTAGGACTTTGACTTGGAAGGCCTCATGAAATCTCTATAAAATGATCTCTTCCTGTACACTAACGTTAAGAACCTTATTTGGAAGAACAATGCTGTTGATCACCACAACTTCGTCTTCGACGGTTACAGCTTCGCCTGCACAACGGAATGAACCAACATTGAAATATTTGTTCAAGCGTGTTAAAGTTTACAAATGTGAGCAGGTCTGGATTTGAAACCATCAAATGAAGAAATGAAGATGCAATGATATTCACCAAGGATTGTAATTCCAAGCTTTGCGTTGTAATCTCCATTGCCCTGAATCAGTCAATTGACATATCAGTCACCCACAATAACCAGAGATAACAGGCCTCACTTTAATTCACAAAGTATTTCGGGCAAATTTTGCAGCAGTATTCGTAAGTTTCCTTTGTTAATATTGGTCTCCTTTTGTAAACTTGATGAACTAAAAATTAGATTAATTATGGAAGGAAAGAGGAAATGCTGCAAATATTAATTTCAGATGCCACTGAAACCATTTTCTGAGGCTTGGGGTTGCAACATCTGATGAAGAAATGTAATTTTACAAGTTATCTTTAACAGGTTATAGGCATATTATCTCAAGATAGATTTCATTTCTCTAAACAATAATAGAAGGATTCTGAAAGATCCTTGAAGTTCATTGAAAATGCCAAACTAAAATAGTAGACTTGCCTGAACACGTGCCCATCTCCCAAGAGATGACTTCCATCCAATGATAGAATTTAAAACAACTGCATTTTCCTGTCAGAAGAAAATACACTACATAATTTTCCCTTTTATAGGAATGTAGATGTCGTTGCTGCATTAGCTTCCAATACCTTAATTTCAACATCATCCAAGACGATGCAACTTATAAGCCTCACACCTGCTCCTACGCGAACATTAGCTGAAATAGAGACATTTGGACCAATCTGTTGAGAAAGAAACCCTCGAATTAGCTAGGAAATTTGGTAGAGGGAAATCATAAAGCTAGAAAATAAATCCAATACGGTTACTGCAGTTAGATGAGAAAGGAAGATGTGGGGTGTGGCAAAGAAAGTATTCAGCGCCATTGTAATTCTGCACCGTCCAATCATTGACAGTTCACAAATTATACCAACCTAAGAATGAAACTTACAAACAAAACAATCTTATATTGCCACCTCGTGAAGAAGCCTGTTCAATTTGCTGCTCAAACATTCTTTTTAGCATATTTTATTAGGAATCAAGCAAAAAAAATCATTAAATGAACAGCCATTTAATACTAATTGAATATTATCCTCTCAAAAAAAGAAAAAAAAAATTAGTAGTATAGACAGTAACTTAGAGCAATGGATACAGCTGAGGACAGTATGCTGGAAGAAGACGAGATATTGATCACCTTCGCAGTTGGATGAATTTTTGCAGATGGATGAATGTACACGTCACCAGCAATAGTAGCACTAGTAATTCCATTACCACTAGCCAAAAGTTGAGGCGATGTAATTTTAAATAGTGCAAGATACAAAGATGAACATTTCAAAGACATCCTGTAACATAGAAACTAAGTTTTCAGTTAAGCCAGATAAATGTATTTGGAAAAAGAAAAAGGTTATGCCAGAATAACTCTACCCTGGAGTCTTGATCTGTTCCCAGAAATCCATTGTCTCATATGTATATAGTTGCTTCTTTCCAGCAAGAGGAGACAGAATATCTTGGTCTAACCTCACAAAATCTACAGGAAGGGTCCTGCTGAGAAGAGGATATATCCGCTTAAAGAGAGACAAAAGAGAAGCTGCAGCTTTTGAATACTAACAGAATCACAAGTATTTTCCCATGTATGCCATATGATTATGAGTGAGTTCAATTCATATAGGAAAAGCAAAAGCTTGAAAAATTATCCTAATACTCTGTGATGAATATGAAAGCTCATGCAATGCTAACCAAATGACATCTATAATGTACACCTCTCAGATCTTACACATTAATTTTGCTTATAGAACACTTTTTTAACACACAAATGACTGAAATGGATATGTACAAAAGCACCAAATAGTAATCACGACCCCTAAGCTGGTTGGGGAGCAACCGTTAACCATTTCTTTCACATGTTTTCTGAAATTTAGAATAAAAAACAGAACCATTCAATATTTCAAAGAATAGAACAAAATATAAAAGGTTGACCTTGTTGCAGACTGAAGAGCTTCAAAGCTTGAAACCTGCCTTATGTTAGCTGCAATAAACCAATTGCTAGTTAGGTACTAACGAGACTCAAAATATTTCTTCACACGTGTCACATCAAATTGAACCACCAGATTCCGAAAATATTGTAAATGTAACATGCAGTCTCTGCAGTTCATTAGACATTGAAATGATAGCCAATATATAAATCAAAGTTAAAGATTATGCAGCTGAACCTATAAATGATTGTTCAACTGCAGCATATCATAGTTCATCCAGCATCATTTATCAACATGGAAGCATAAAAATATTGTTCAAAGTCGAAGACAAAGTCCTTGATATAACAACCCATGAAAAAAGAACAAATGATAATTCATGTGTTATGATAAAGAAAATTCGATAACACCATTTAACCATGATCCTGAAAGGCCCAGAAAAGATTGATTTAGAAAAGAATCGTGGATAAAGTGAATTTCATCCAAACCTTCAAGTCCAATCGCCAATTGGCTGCTGCAACCCGTTGGTTTCATCAAGAATTCAAATCCGTAGAGCACAAATAGCGGAAGGCAGAAGTAGTTGCTCCCACAAATAATTTTTATAATATAGGTGAAGTAGAAAAGAAAATTCTATTCTGGCATCCAATGCAGACCGGCCAAAATATCTGACACTATAGTCCTCTCCCTCATAACTTGAACAAATATCAACTATCAAATAGCTGAAAAATTAACATAGTATGAAATTTCACCATCTTTGGATATAGATTACATTTGTCAGCCTAAACTGATATTAACTTAGTGTGGATGCAAGCTTTGGTTTGGTACGAACTTCCAGAATAATTTACTTTGTGCATGGGCATTAGACATTAGGATTTGCGATGCGGGATATATTTTCCACATCCAATGATAAGCATGTTTCCAGTTTTTCAAACTAAAGGCAAAGAATCTTAGCAGTTAAAATGATATACATATATTGTGTGGTATACCTGTAATAAGGACACTGACACAAAGAACACAATGAAGTATATCCAGGAAAAGAGGAACAAGAGTTCAGAAAACAAAAAGATTTCATTGCTTTCAGTAGCATTGTTCCTGACTTATTTACATATAATTTTACAAACAAAAAGGAACAAGGCAAAACAAGGATATGCTATTTGCCAGGCCAACCATGTTCAAATTTACGAAACATAAATGAAAATATTTAACAAGTCCGAAGGGAAAGACCAACCTCTGTCCTCCCGATGAGTGAGGACACCCTGAATGGCAGTAAAGATATCTGGGGTAAAGACGTAGACACCACAGTTTATCAAATCACTTACCTGCACTTGATGAATATTGTAAACCTTAAGAATATGGAAGATAAAAATTCAAGAAAATCATTAAGACTAATCAGCCATGAAAAACTTCACAATTCGATGAAGAGTAGTGAGTATGTACAAAAGTCTCAGGCTTCTCGGTGTAGTGCAACAGTTCTTTGGTGTTTGGATCAGCAATCAACTCACCAAACTGGTGGGCAGATTCAGCAGAAACCTGCACATGGAGGGGAAATGTACACAATGAAAAACAGACATTTTTCAAAGAAAAGAAGAGTTGTATGATAAATATCTGGAGGATTTAAATATATAATTAAAGAAAATCAATCTCCACGTGATCCAACCTTGATTACTAGCATCGTTCCCATCCCACCATATCTTTTATGGGCCTCTGTAGAAAATAAACAAAAGAAGCTTTTAATACCCAATCACAGTTATAACCATAAACCACTATATGAAGTAGAAAATTTACCAAGCAGGCCAGGGAGCGGAAAACTGCAGCAAACATCACAGTTCAGCAAAATGATATGTGACTGCTCAAAAAAAAAAAAGAGTGAGAATTTAGTAACCAGCTCTGTTCTAACAATATAGCTCAAAAAAGAGTAAGGGAAGAGAATATGAATAAAAAACATACCGGATTTTCTTCCATGATCATATCTCTGAAGTAATAAAGGCCACCAGCTGAACCATGTGGTTTGTCCTCTTTCAAGTATCTAAAGCAAGGCAAATAACATCAATAACATTCAAACATATGGTACTTAAAAAGCTTTTAAAGTTAAAACTATGACGAAACAAGACATAAGATTGCTAGAGTCACCTCACAGGCACTTTGAGCTCATTAGAGATGGAAGAAACATACAAGGCAAATTCTCTTTCCTCATAAAATCCAATTAAAAATATTTGAGCCAAATTTGGTATCTACACAAGAACAATGAAATCAAGAATGCTCCAATTCCATTAATAAAACATTATAATTCAAAGAGACAAACCCTTTTGCAAGCAGAAATCGGATGTTGAATCATTGGCTGCCCAGCCAATGGAAACAGTGGCTTTGGTGTATTGAAAGATAATGGCCGAAATCGGGTCCCTCAAAAAATAATCGAAGAATCATTATCAACTTCCATCCACATCAAAGTATAAAACTACACAAAAAAAAAAAAAACAAAACAAAACAAATATGAAACCTTTAGTGGGCCCGCCAACCATGATCACAGCAACTACCTTCTCCATATACAAGAACCCTAAAACTGAATTGACTTTATATTATTTGTTTCTTAAACTGACGAAAGCAAAGAAAGTACTCTTCTTGTTCTGCAGAAACAAGTGAAAGCGTTTTTTAAGTGACGAAGAAATGTGCGAGGGAAGACGGAATTGAATTGGCACGCTTTCTCCGTGACAATGAAGTTTGTTGGTTTCAACGAAACCCCCAACTGTCAAACAGGTGTTGTTTGGTCGGATATTCTTTCAGCTTAACTCAGTTTTAGCTTTGGTTTTGGGCAGATGCGCTACAGATTCAATGCTCTCAAGTCCACCGTAAGAGCCGTGGATGCCTCTAAATTTGTTATTTAATATATACAAATATGTATTCCGTCCCTGTTTTGTCTTAACAAAAAGGAGAATTTTAAACATTCCCGCTTGAACCATACAAGAGAAGCTCCATTTTATACACATTCCAAATATTTTAAAGCAAATTTAAACAAATAAAAATGTTTCAACTGATGTTTCAGCTGCAGTCAAATATCAAAAAACCCATTGACATGGACATGAATTATACAAGTATACCAATATAAATCAACGAGGATTTTAGAGTCGTGTGCATGTTTCTTTCCACCACCTGTTAGCAATACAAGAAACTGAAAGCCGATTGATCTATCACTCTATGAATGTTAGTCAGCTGATTTGTAGGACGAACTGTTGCCTTCAAGACTGGCAAATGCAAGCTCGAATAGCATGTGACATAAGCATCACTATCCCGATCTCAGGTTGTCTGAAACTCCCCAAGTATGATGTAGCTCCGGTAAAATTATTAGATTGCTGAAAAGGAGTATCCGTAACAACATCTCTGTAGCCAAATGCAGTTGGCAAGATCATTTGTGCTAATTTCTCCTCAATTATCTTTCTAAAGATGGAACTACTTCAGAAGTTGCTACATTAGCTACCTGACACATTCCACCTGCAAGGTCAAGTCTTTGATTCCAGCATCAGATAGCATGTGAGACACTTGTGCCTTAATAGAAGCCTTGTCAGCTTCACTTGAAACATGAAGATTAAGTGTCCCAACCACATCTGTGCTTGTAAAGCTCCAAAGATGCAGGTTCTGGATGCCATGTACCCCACTTATTTTCATAACATCATTCAATGTTTCCTTCAGATCCAGCTCATGAGCTCTAGAAACTCTCTGAAGCAAAATTTCTGCAGAGTTCCTGAGCAGGGGTATAACTGAGGATACAATCAACAGAGATATAAATATTGAGCAGGCAGGATCAGCAACAAGCCAGCCCTTGTACTTAATTAACAGGGTTGATATAACAACTCCAACACTTCCCATGGTGTCTGCCAATACATGCAAGAAGATTCCTTCCATATTGTGGTCAATGTGCCGGCGGTCATGCTTTAGTGGTTCCTCATTTGAGTGAGCATGCAAACTTTTTGAAGCACTATGAAGCAGGCTTTGATTGACATGGTGGTCGGCATGATGATGATGGTCATGATCATCATGTTCATGAGCATGGAAGTTGTGGTTGGCAGGATGATGATGGTAATGGTTATTGTGTTTGTGAGTATGGTCGTGGTGACTATGTTGATCACCGAGACCTTGGTCATCATGTCCATGAGTATGTTCATGCTTAAGAGTGGAGTCACAGTGGTCACAGCGGCCATGATGATGAGCAGTATGCCCGGTGCAATGGCGATGATCATGGGAAGAACATGATTTTTCATTGCTTTCATGGGAAATGGAGATACATTCTTGATGCTTGCCATGGCCTTCATGATCATGTGAATGTTGGTGATGGTGGTGGGGATGTGAGTGAGAATGAGAATGTGAATGAGAGCACACACCACCATGAGCATGATGATGCTCCTCATGAAAGAAAATCAAACCAACTACATTCACAAGAAGCCCTCCAATCGAAACAGTCAACAAACTATTAGTTGATATCTCCTGAGGGTCCAATATCCTCTCAAATGACTCCAACACAATTAGCGCCCCAACCAAAACAAGAAAGACGGCATTAGTGTACCCTGATAAAACTTCAAATCTCCCTCGACCATAATTGAACTGACTATTCGCAGGCAAACGCGATATATAAGAAGCATATAATCCAATCGCCAATGCAGCACAATCAAATAACATATGACACGCATCTGATATCAATCCAAGACTGTTACTCATAAACCCAGCAACAAATTCAACCACCATGTAACCAGTATTAATCAAAAGGAAAAGGGCAATCTTACGAGACTTCCTCTCACTCAAAATGTGGCGGATAGGCTTCATGATCAAAGAACTGAATGACTCCGACGATTCAAATCCCAATTCATGATAATTTGAATAAACAGGATCCAATTCTCTAACAGCAAAATATAACAATAACACGCATAGCAACAATCCCCAAAGCGAAAGCTCAGGATAATAAAACAACTCCAAGACAATAGTACAAACTATGGTAACCACAAACTCTCTTTGAAAATCAGCCGAAATCACAAACTTCTGATCACTGTAATTCTCACTCAAAAGTACCCCAAATACAACGGTATTACCTAAAGGCCATGCTAAATTCGCAAAAGATATACTACTTTCATCCCCGTCGCCATAATTCTCAAACACAATCCAACTCACAAGGGCAGGAACAGAAAGCAAAACTGTTGTATAAAACAATGAAATCAACCTAACCTGTTTTTGACTCAGCTGCCTAATTGCTCCCCAGTTCATTGAAACTCTCTCGTAACAACCTAAAAACCCAGATAAAAATGGCAACAACATTGGCCATAGCCTTACACAATGTTCTCCATATAAACTCCATTTGCCAAGAAAAGAACTCGAAAGGGGAAAGCATTCAGTCCGATCCCAACTAACAGACAACAAAAACAACCCCACAAACATACATGAAAAGCCACCAACTTTAGAAAACTTACTCCAATCAGTAAACGACCCATTTTTGCGGCCCTCGGCAACAAAACGTCCGGCGACATTACCGGAGATTTCGGCCAAGATCATAGCAGCAGTGCCGCAGTACCTGAGAGCCTGGAACCTGAGGAGAAAGACACAGGCCAAGAGGAACGATTTGGCGAGTAGGGATTTGTTGAGGGGGAAAATGGGTAGTGGGTTTTGATGTTGCTTTGGATTGAAGAGGCGTTTCGAGGAGGGAAACGAGAAGAGAGAGAAAGCTAGAGAGAGAAGGAAGGAGAGGAGAGAGACAAGGAAGGTGAAAGGGAAGAGAGAAAAAGAAGGGGAGGAGCGGAGGAATGGGAGGAGAGAGTAGAGCGAGCGAAGAGAGAAGAGAATTAGGATGAGGAATTGAAGCGATGATTTGCTGTTGCTGTTGGATTTGGGACGGTGGCCGGATGTTGCCGGCGTCGGGGTTACGGGAGGATAGGAAAAAGAAGGGTAGCGCGTGGAGGGAGTGTTGATGATGGTGTTGGTGTTGGCAGCGCGTGGAGGAACGGATATCCGTTGTGGACGGTGGTGACGGTGGTCAGCCATGGCGGGATTGGGTCGGGTTCCGGTCAAGTCAGCTGCGTGAGTTGATCGGGTTATGTATGCATTTTTGATGTAAAAATTAAGAAGGCACGCACTTCGACTGGGGTCTTGGGGAAGACCGCCGCCGAGATGGAGTCATGGCTGACTTTGTTTACTTTGGCTGACGTGGACCGAGCGATAGTAATGTGATGAGATTTCGACCGTTTGATTATTATATATTCCTTCACTGAATGAAAAGTGAAAGCACTGTCGAGTCGGGTCAATCTTTTTCCTTTTCAAATTTCAGTGAGAGAGTGGGAGGCCATCTCTCTGGGATAACCCAATAAAAAAGTCTGGGTTCGATCTGGCACGGTCCAGCTTGCCAGGGCTTGAGCCCGGCCCATTGTTTTACGGCAGCGGCCGAGGCCTGATTTTTAATGGGTCTCGACCTACGATCGCATAAAACCCTCGAAAACCGACCCGGCCGTTAAAAATTTCTCTAAAATGAAAGCAAATTTTATTTTTAAAATCATTAAAAATAAATTGAGAATGTCTTTGTTGCCCTGGAGTATTGCTCCTTATCCGTTCATTATATATATATATATATATATATATATGTATATTATCATGATTAGTTGAAGTATACACATAATCAAAAATATAAATCTTCTACTAATACTAAAGATATTCGATATATGCATATTTAATCTTTAAGTGTATCTTTTCTCATTTAAAATCATCACAGCAAAATTCTACAAAGAAAAAAGCTCAATCATATTATTCGTGATCATATTGATGGTTCAGTTATATTCATGACTTAATTAGAAAGAATTTAAAATATGAATTTAATTTAATAAAAGTTACACATTGCCAATCAACTATCAAGTGAGAGCCGCATGTCAACTTGGAATAACTCAAGATGCTGTAAAATTCCTATATATTATTCCGAACTCAGATCACACCTACCAAAAAATAAAAAAAGTTAAAAAAATAATAAAAAAAAGAATTTGTTTCATGAATCCTTATCGTTTCATCTCATTAGTATCTAGAAAGTTGACAAAAGAAGGATTTTCCAAAACAAAGTTTTTTTTTCCCCTGAAAGTTAGGAAGCATAATTAAATTCGTCTAAAATTCCACGAATATTAGTTGATGCGAGATGAGTCATCTAATTAATATAATAATTATAGTGTGCCAAAAATAAATAATTATAATACCACATTTTTTATTTTACATTTACTTCTGCTTTTTGTTTGAGAGACTGTCACTTTCCCTTGGAAGAAATCTCCTTTGCCATGTACCCCATAATATTTTCATTGCCCTTTAGTGTCATAATTTTAACGAAATAGTCTAATTTTTTTAAACTTTCATGAGTCTCACCTTATGTAATGCTAAACTCTTATTATTTATAAAATAAAATGTTATGACAGATAATAAAATATTGTTCAGGGGTTAATAAGTTAATTTTTTTTAATAATTACTTAGATATTTTTATCTTTGAATATTTGAACATTTGTATTTTAATAAATGTGGATTTTAATATTTTTAATAACAAATGTCAAGCAAATGACCTATCTCATCATTCTTTTACAAAGTTGTAGAGTTATGGGAAAATGGTTATTATGAAAATTCTAAGGAAATAGTTGGTAAAATATGATTTCAACAAGAAAAAAAGTGACATGATTTCAACAGGGGGGAAGTGGTAATATCCTATGAATTCAATATTGTAAATTGTAATGTTGTGCGCAAAAAAAGATATGGTAGGTGAGGATGAGAATATGCTATGTAGATTATTTTGGAATTTTTATTAAGGCATGATAAGAATGGTAGGGGAAGGATAGAATTAATATTATATATGTTAATGTATATCTTGTTCATAAATAATAGTACTTATCGGTTGGTAACCTAGTATCTATACACCACTATATAAGAGTTAGGTAAAGGATAGAGATAGGAGACAAAAGCTTTTTATTTTCTTTCATTTTGAACGCTCTAAATTTTAGGGTTTTCTAATAACCTAAAACTTCAAATCATTATTCCATTGGTTTAGGCTCTCAAAGTATCATTGCCGGCCAAAAATAATATTATTATTTTGGCTTGCACGATCAATTAAATACTCGTTTAGTTAAATGTTTGTACTGTAAACTTTGCTTTTAAGGTTGGGATGGAGAAACAAGATCACCCAATTAAGTTGATCCACAAAAGATGTGGTTTTTAAAGTAAATGTTTACAGTTAAAAGCTGGAACTCCAATGAAATTAAGGTTATTCGAATGTCTTTCTCATAAGACAATCGCACCACCACATCATGCATGCATCAACCATTGAAATTTTAATACGTATGCATACATTTAATATGAACTAATCATAGCCTGCATGAGATTAAAAATTTAAGACGCGTGATGTGATTTTGATTAAGCTGTACCATACTCTCCTTTATAAGAATTTCTAAGTGTTGGTAAGTTACGTTATAATGCAACTTGCATCAACCCAACAATAGTTTTCAACAACTTAAAATTGTGTTAACCAAATTATATTTGAGTTTGTTAATACAACTTCTGTGTGATATAAGCTATATTATTATGTAACTTATGAACATGATCATTTTCTCAATCTTTTTTTTTTCTTTTTTGGCACTATAATTAGGGCATAGGAGTCTTGTTCCTTTGCATGTAATCCTTTCTTTTATGAAACTCTAGTAACTAATACTCTTCTAAATAGTTTTTCTAGTTTTCTCTCTCTTTTCTAACATCTTTTTTAAATTTCTTTGAGGTTGAGAATATGCTATGTAGATTATTTTGGAATTTTCATTAAGGCATGATAAGAATGGTAGGGGAAGGATAGAATTAATATTATATATGTTTGTATATCTTATTCATAAATAATAGTACTTATCGGTTGGTAACCTAGTATATATACACCACTATATAAGGGTTAGGTAAAGGATAGAGATAGAAGACAAAAGCTTTTTATTTTCTTTCATTTTGAATGCTCTAAATTTTAGGGTTTTCTAATAACCTAAAACTTCAAATCACTATTCCATTGGTTCAAGCTCTCAAAGTATCATTGCCGGCCAAAAATAATATTATTATTTTAGCTTGCACGATAAATTAGATACTTGTTTAGTTAAATATCTGTATTGTAATCTTTGCATTTAAAGTTGGGATTGAGAAACGAGATCACCCAATTAAGGGTGTATTTGGGATTGAGGTTGTGCAGCTATATCTTAAAAACTACAACACTAAAGTGTTTAGTAAACATTAGCTGTTGTAGCTTATAATATATGTTGATATGATTTTTCACTTGTATATTAAAAAATCTATTATATATTTAATAATTTTTTTAAAATTAATTAATTTAAAATTTATATTTACTTTATATTATTAACTTTTTATTTGATAGTTACAACTTTTTTTCTACGGCAGTTGTACCTTAAAATATATATCACCTCAATCACAAACGGAACCCAAGTTGATCCACAAAATATGTGGTTTTTAAAGTAAACGTTTACAGCGAAAAGCTGGAACTCCAATGAAATTAAGGTTATTAGGATGTCTTTCTCATAAGACAATCGCACCACCACATCATGCATGCATCAACCACTAAAATTTTAATACGTACACATACATTTAATATGAACTAATCATAGCCTGCATGAGATTAAAAAATTAATACGTGTGATGTGATTTTGATTAAGTTGTACCATACTCTCCTTTATAAGAATTTCTTAGTGTTGGTAAGTTACGTTATAATGTAACTTATATTAACTCAACAATAGTTTTCAGCAACTCAAAATTATGTTTACCAAATTATATTTGAGTTTGTTAATACAACTTCTGTGTGATATAAGCTATATTATTATGTAACTTATGAACAAGATCATTTTCTTAATCTTTTTTTTTTCTTTTTTGGCACTATAATTAGGGCATAGGAGTCTTGTTCCTTTGCACGTAATCCTTTCTTTATGAAACTCTAGTAACTATTACTCTTCTAAATAGTTTTTCTAGTTTTCTCTCTCTTTTCTAACATCTTTTTTAAATTTCTTTTACGTTAGTAAAGCTCTTCATTAGAGTGTTCTGAAAAATTCTCAATATATAATTATATATCTAGGTGTAGTATTTCAACTTTATTGTTTCATAACCTAATTTTCTATGTAAAAAATTTGCTATCAAACTCTTATGATTTGGAGGCAAGTTAAATGTAAAAGAAAAATGTATATTTTTTTTAACATCTCAAAACCAATATTTTTTTCACATTTTTTTCCATTATATATTTTGTCATAAACTGGCTTTCTGTTTTTTTAATCACCTTCTGTGAGATGGCTAGAGAATTCTCCAGTGGTGGTCTCAATCTCTCTTTTCTGTAATAATGCTTTTCTCTTTCAATGAAGTTTCTTTCTTTTTAAAAAGAAAAAACAAAGAACTGAGAAAGATACCTTGGACAAAAAAATCTACAGGTATATATCAGCACTATTATTTGTCCAATTAATTGTTAGGCCTTAGCTCATTATCAAGCATCTGCTGCTTGGGAGTAGGATCCAAAGCAGAACCGAACAGTGTATATTGGCCACGTAGCATAAAAAGATACGTCTTTAATTTTGAGACAAAAACCAAACAAAGTGGAGATGCGAAGTGGGGTTTGCATGCTATTTGCGTAGATAACCACATGTTTATTTGTCGAAGCTGTGATTGGTGGTACTTACTATACAATATGCTAAGTGATATCCATCTCAGTGAACCACTAAACGGAAGCCATGTTTGTATAGTTGATAAGTCTTCGCTACAGCTCCGGAGAAGTCGTCAAGAAGCTAATGGTTAAGGCAAATGACATTTTAACCCTTTAGATTCCTTGCCTCGTATTCTTTTAGGAGAAAGTCTCGGGTATTATTGAACGTGTATATATTCCATGAAAACAGCTCCTTTGCGTGATCAAATTTTACCCCAGCAAGGCAATTTTCAAAACGATAAAATAGATGTCAAGGAGGCATCATTGATACTTTATTATTTATTGATTTTTAAGATACGGTAAGAATTTAATAGATGAGAGAGCATGCACTGAGACCACTCAAAATCTATTCTTTTTATAGTTTTTATAGTTAGATGTACTTTTCCTTCATAATGATAATTTTGGGTTTTTTAAGAATTCTGATAACATGTTGATCTGAATTGCGCTGCGTATTAATCCAAATTCTCGTCAAATAATTTAGTATCTCAAGTACCTTGATAACAATTATGTGTATGGTGTGTGTATTCAAAAAAAAAAAAAAATTCTTTGATCAATCTAGACAAATTAGAAAATCTTACACATTACTCATCCAGTTAAGGCCTTGCAGCGCTAGATGTAATGCTTTTAAGGACATTAGTACATTGGCTAAGAGAAGTGATCTTAGATTAAGTATATAAGGCTTGAGTAAGATCTCATGTACCGTGGAGTTAGCTTTTGAGTGCAAGTTGGGCCCGTGAGATTTTATATAATGTCATCAGAGGTAAACTTATGCAGGATTGTGTCCATACTATTTTATAACATGACAAAGTCTAGACAATAAGGCTGACTAGAATGGCACAAGTCCGGATGCACACCCATATAATGGCAAGAATCAGTCGAAAAGGAGTACACATTAGGAGCACCAAGAAATTTGCATGACAAGTTCACGTTTGTTATCAACTCAAATTATGAGTCCATGATTAAGGGCAGTCTAGTAATTTTAAGATGGTTGCTTCTTCTTCGTATAAGCGATCCTTGTCAACTAGCACTGTAATTATTCCGCGATCTTGTTCGTATCTCTTTGTTTAGTGTGTGCCTGTGGTGTGTTTGCACGTGGGCTTTACAGTTATAAGCGAATGCCATGCAATTGTCACATATAAAAGCTCCATAACGTAAAGCAAAATAAAGCTTCAGTTGCCCTTTGCACAGTTACGTTTCTAGCGTACGTTATGAGTAACTGAAACAATCAGCACTTAAGATTTACGCCAACTTAATTTTATTTTGTATAATTTCATGAGCTAAATTTGAAATTTTAACCCATAAAAAAAATTGCAAATTAATATGGAAATTAAATATTCCCCGCAACTATCTTGGACAGTACTCAAAAGCTTTACTCAAAGGAATGTAGACGTCAACTGCATGCATAAGTAGTCTTTATCTTTCTTCTCTTTGTAGAATTTCTCCTAGAATGGTGTCATAATTATTACTAGCCGATATTTCGAGTACTCTAGTGGGCTGACCTGGCAGAAAACTGGACCTGCCACGTGTCAAGACGAGACATGTCAGCTACGTGGCATGTGTGAATTTGTTATATATCTAAATTAATATTCATAATATATAAGCCGAATTTAAATTTAATGCTGGGAAGTTTTTTTATTTTATTTTATAATACAGCCAATGATATGCGGTTTGCTATATAAAAATTAATATTTAATTAAATTTTAATTATATAATGTTATAAATACAAGTGTTATAAAAGATTGTAATTAAAAAGTTATGGCACAGCTCAACACCGAATATCTAAATTCATATCCTTTAATAGAATATATGTCGACACTCTTTGTTAAGCTAGCTCCTCGATAACATGCCAGTGTGACAACATTTCCAACTGAAAGTGGGGGCATCAATCTTTTATCGTTCTTAAATAATGCAAGCTATCGTTGCGCAACTTTATTTAGTGATCGATTGATTGATTGATTTGTCTAGTGCTCCATTCGGAGACAAGCCTTTAAATTAACCTTTTAAAAGGCAAGGGAGAGCCAATGCTGGCCGAAACTTTGAAGTGGCTTTGGCAACAGATAATGATATAATCACATCCTGTTGTTGTTATGCTCTCTTCCTATTCTTAAATACTCATATTCCGTTCTCGTATTAGAAGACTAGAGACCAGCCCAACAGAAACTAATCATGGGGCTAAGTAAATCTTGTATTATGCTCATAGGTACTGATTCTCTCATCATTATTTGTTCTAGTTTAATATAAACACTATATCTCGATATCTATATATATTTTATAATTCATTTTTTTTTATTTGTTAATGTGTAGTGATAGCTGGTAAGGAGAGGTTTGCGTTCAAAGGGGTGGCATCAAATCTGGTAACTTACCTCACGGATGTTGTGAAAATGAGCAACTCTTCAGCAGCAAAGACTGTTAACAGTTGGTGTGGCTTCACATCGATGCTGCCGCTGGTATTGGCACCACTTGCTGACTCTTACTGGGATCGATATTCCACCATTCTTGCCTTTTCATTCATCTATGTTGTGGTTAGTCACCTTAATTTCTTCTCTTCTTCTTAAGGAAAAATGACATTTCCTCCTGCAATTATAATGTTTTACTACTCTATCTGTTACCGTTTTCATAGTACTCTGTGCCGTGGCGGCACCATGCACGTTTGTAGGGTGGCCCTGTCCACCACCCAAGTCTAAAATGAAAATAATGTTTAGAACTATTTTATGTGAATTTTACTTTCAACCACCTTAATTTTAAACATTTTTGTTATAGCCTGCTAAATTTTGTAGCTTATTCATTATAGTTTTATGCTATAACCTACTCAAGTTTGCAGTCTCTATGTCTCTCTCTCTCTAAATATATATATAAAACACTCATTTCAATTATAAAAATAGTTATTTTTATTTATTTATTTATCTCAACATAAATGGGACAAAAGAGAATCATAAAATTGTAGAGATAAGTGTCAATGTCATTATTTCCTTCTTAATGATCAGTTTGCTAATAGAGTCACTACAACAAAACTCAACAACACAAAATTCTATAATGGTATATCTCTTCAAATGACAAAATATTTAACTCTCAACACTTATTATTTACTGTCATTAATATAACCATTTCCTGGCTAATAACTTGCCTTAATTAGTCTCCAGAAAGATTGTTTATATAACATGCTAAGTGCATACGCATGGACGATGACTCACGATTCACGAATATATTATCGTTTTCCATTAACAAGTAGGTAAGTCTAGTCATAGATCATTAACTCCGACAAAATTTCTAAAGTTATATATTTGAGTGCCTGGAAAATTTTGTGGTCAAGCGTTGATTCTACTGAATAAAATGATGTGGGCCTTCCTTTTTCGCGGGGAGTCTTTTATGCCCCTTGCCTACTATTTCTTATTCATGTATTAATTGTTTATTATGTGTTTATGAATATCATCACGATTAATTGAAACATATGCGTCAATGTTCATGATGTTACATGCATGTTATCACAGTTAATTAAAGCATGCAAGGTCGTGTACCTTAGTGCCGAATACTTTTTCCCTTTACACAATAATAGGAATCATATCATTATCCATCAGTACTGCTTTCTCACATTTCTTGCACCACTAAGTTTAGTCAGGGCCTACCATTTCATTTAAAAATTTTTGAAGTAACTTGTTGTAGAAAAATTAAGTAATTCATTATAGAAAAATTTGTAGAAGTGGGTATACTACCTCACATAATAAATCGTAGTATTTATTAAGGAAAAAATTTATAAACAATTAATAAATCATATTGAAATTATTGATAACAAGTTGTAGCACTAATTAAAATAATGTTTTAATATTAATATAAATGTTAAAATTTATATTTATAATATGAATGTTAACCAAAAGCAAAAGTGGATATTTATATGTTAGCTGTGTGACTGTGTCCTTTGAAATATTTCAGTAGTCGATGATTTTTTACTTTTTCTTTGTTAAGGGACTTGTGGCATTGACATCAACGGCATTTTCTTGGGCATGGTCTACTACAAACAAGATAAGCTCTTCATCAGCTTTCCTATTTTGGTCTCTATGTTTGATTTCACTAGGTCAAGGGGGGTATAATCCATCTTTGCAAGCATTTGGAGCAGACCAACTTGACAGCGATGACGAATTGCCAACCACAACAGACAATCAGAAATCGGACAAGAAGAGCTTGTTCTTCAAATGGTGGTATTTTGGTGTTTGTAGTGGTAGCCTTTTGGGTGTCACTGTTATGTCTTATATTCAAGATACCTTTGGTTGGGTTCTGGGATTTGCCATTCCCACAATTGCTATGGTTACTTCAACAGCATTTTTCTCATTTGGAAGCCAGATCTATAGGTACAAGTCAGATGAGACTCTAAAGTGTACTGTGTCATTGATCAACATAGTTCAAGCCATCAAAGCAGCTGCGTCAAAATTGAAGAACAGCAAAATCGTCTTACCCATTGACAATTCTGATACAGTGGAGCTTGAGTAAGTTTGAATTTGAAATTAATTATTTCGATGGGGTAAATGCTCTTTTAGTCCCTATAATTTAAGTTCACTATCTACTCAAATTTTATTTATCAAAAAATACTTAAAACAACCATGTTTTTTTGTAGCGGTTGGATTTAAATTTTCTTTTCAATTGTAAAGTAAAATTTATGTATGATATAGAAAATAGATAATAATTAAGTAGATTTTATCATAAAATAGTGACTTTTTGAGTAATATTTAAAAACTCAAAATCTCTATTTCACTCATACTTTAGGGCTAAAAGAGCATACAACCTTATTAGGCAGCTTCATTTTGTAATTAATGTGCATTCTGATAATAAATTTTACTTTGCTGATAGGCTTCAAGAGCAAAAACCTCTTTGTGGTAATAAAAAATTGGGCAGCAGTAAGGAGTTGGATGAGGATGAGTATCCCAAAAGTGGCAACCATCTTGTTAAAAATGCCAAAGTTGTACTGAAGCTTTTTCCCATATGGACAATGCTACTCATGTTTGCAGTAATTTTTCAACAACCTGCTACATTCTTTACTAAACAAGGCATGACAATGAAGAGGAATATTGGAAGCAACTTCAAGATCCCACCGGCTACACTTCAAAGTGCTATTACAGTCTCGATAATACTACTAATGCCTTTGTATGACAAAATTTTGATTCCCTTCATACACATTATAATCCGCTGTGAAAAAGGTATCACCGTAATGCAGAGAATGGGAATAGGTATGTTTCTTTCCATTATAGCCATGATCATAGCTGCAATTGTTGAAACAAAGAGGCTGGAGATGAACCAACAATATTCAGAAACCGTGCCACTTAGTATTTTTTGGTTGCTACCTCAATACATTCTTTTAGGCATTTCAGACATTTTCACGGTTATTGGTATGCAAGAATTTTTCTACAATGAGGTGCCAGTTAGAATGAGAACAATGGGCTTTGCTTTGTATACAAGTGTTTTCGGTGTGGGAAGTTTTTTGAGTGCCTTATTGATCACAGTGATTGAAGCTTTATCTAGTTCAAGAAATGGACGGAGCTGGTTTTCAGATGATATGAAAGAAGCCCGACTAGACTTATACTACTGGGTTTTGGCCTTGGCAAGTGCTTTGAGCTTGCTGTTGTATGTCATGTTGTGTAAATTTTTCAAAAGTAGGACTGATAATTTGGATAATGAGGCCTGTAAATAAGTTATGTGTTTGGATTCTACATGTAGTTTTGTCCGCTGATAACTTCTAGTCATGTAAATACTATTTGTTAAGAATAGAATTAGTTAGTTAATGAGTATGCTGACATGGCAGCTGAGTCAGCTAAAGTTTGTTATAATTTGTTATAGAGATTGTTAGCAGTAAACTGTGCGTGTGTGCAATGTGTGTAGAATCTTCTACTCATATAAAAAGGCTTGTAATTTTCAGATTCAATAGATCTATAATAATAGAATTCTCAGCTTATAAAAGTTCTCTTTTCTTCTTATTTTCTCAATAACCAAACAACATCATAATTTCATATAAATCTTAATATGGTATCAAAGCCTTTCTAATTCAATCTTTGATGGCTTCTGTCAACTCAAATACAAATGTTTCTTCTTCCACTTCATCATTCACCTTCACAACACCAATCAAACTTGATCGCTCCAATTACATGATCTGGAAATCTCAGATCTTATCTTCAGTTCGAGCAAATGATCTAAAAGGATTTCTTGATGGCACTAAGATCTGTCCTAGTCAATTTCTTGATGATGAACCGAGAAGCTCCAGTGCAGATTTGCGTGAAAATCCAGCTTACATCACTTGGAAGAAACAAGATCAGAGACTCTTAAGCTAGCTTCTTTCCTCAATCGGTGTTGAAGTTCTTAGCTTAGTTGTAACATCTAAAACTTCTTTTGAGCTTTGGACTAATTTAGAACAACAATTCGGATCTGAAACTGCTGCTAAAAAGGCTCACGTGAAAATGCTACTGAATAATCTCAATAAAGGATCCCTAATTATGACTGAGTATTTTAGTAAATTGAGATCTATTACCGATGAGTTAGTCATTGCTGGTAGTTTAATTAACCATCTAGACTTTATTACTCATTTAATCTCTGGTCTAGGACAACCTTATTATCCAGTTATGGTTTATATTGAAGCTAATGTTCTTAAGATGAGTATAGATGGAGCCTATTCTATGCTTTTGACTCATGAACCTCGATTGGAAAGTGCTAACTCTAATGCCAGTAAAGAAGCTAAAATGAACTATGCTGCTAATTTGGTTCAAACTGGAAATAATTCAAGGAAAGGCAATTATAATGCTGGTTGGAATAATAATAATAATAATCAAGGCAACTATACTAGAAATTATGGAAACAGAACTGAAGGTGGAAATTGGAATGGAAATTATGGTAGAGGAAATTCTGGAGCAAGGAGATGAGGTAATGCAGGATATGGTACTGGAAGGGGACAATGGAATGGAAATCAGGGAGGTAATCAAGGCAGAGGTGGCTTTGCTGGATTTAATGGAAATGGATTTGCTGCTGGTTTCAATAATTCTGGAAGAAGAAGTGGCAAAGGTATTATATGTCAGATCTGTTTCAAGCCAAATCATTCAGCTACTGAGTGCAGGAATAAGTTCAACCAAAATTTTGTGCCAAATCCTCTAGTTCAGGGTTCTTTTCCAAATCAAAATCAAGGTCCAAGAGCTGCATACATGGTGACATCAGAAGGAGTTGCTGATCAAGGGTGGTAGTTAGACAGTGGAGCAACTCATCACCTCACAAATGCTGTGAAAAATATGACTGTTGGTAAGTCTTATTCTGGTTCTGAAATACTTCTAGTTGGTGATGGTAAAGGCCTTTCTTTTACTCATATTAGTTACACTTATTTTTACACTTTCCTTGGAGCTATATTACATCTTACTGACATGCTATGCGTTCCTCATATAACAAAAAATCTCATCAGTGTGTTCAAACTCCTTACTAATAACAATGTTATAATAGAATTTTCCTCTGAATTTTGTTTTGTAAAGGACAAGGTGAAGGGGACATTACTAGCACATGATATTGCTAAAGGGAGTCTCTACAAATTACTGTCTCAAGATGATTTCTTCTCAAATTCTGAAGTACAAGTCTTTAAGCTAAATTCTATGCTGTAAGTTGTTTCAAATAAAATTGTAAACTCTTTTCCAGAGTCTGTCAAGTCAGTTTCTGTTAATTCAGTTTCTTTCAATAATTCTCTTGCAAGTTTTAATACTTCTAGTTGTATCTCAATGCAACTGTTACATAATAGACTTGGTCATCCTAATAAACATGATATGCAAATCATTTTAAAGACTCAACCTTCACATGTTGTCAATCATTCTCTTAGCTTCTGTGATGCCTATCAATATGGGAAACTGCATCAGTTTCACTTTCCTGTAACTGAAATAAAAACCAGAGCACTACTTGAATTGATACATACTGATCTCTGGAGACCAGCATTAATGCCATCCAAAGATAGATACAAATATTACATATCCTTTGTAAATGACTTCACCAAATATAGTTTGATATTTCCTCTTACCTTAAAATCAGAAGCATTAGACATATTTAAACAGTATAAACTCCTTGTTGAAAAATAATTTTCTTTGTCTATTAAAACCATACAATTAGACATGGGGGTTGAATTTAGAGCCTTTGGTTCCTTTCTTCAACAACAAGAGATACACCTTAAATTCAGTTGTCCTCATAAACATCATCAAAATTGAGTTGTGGAGAGGAAACACAGACACATTGTTGAAACTGGCCTTACCCTTCTTGTTCAAGCAAATCTTCCACTTACCTTTTGGTGGGAAGCTTTTCACACAACAACCTATCTAATAAATAAGATTCCTATACCAGTCTTAAGCAATAAAACACCATATCAAAAGCTACACAATCGATTACTTGATTATCAGTTCCTTAAAGTTTTTGGCTGCTCATGTTTTCCATTGTTGAGACATTATAATCAACACAAGTTAGACTTTCCTACACAAAAATGCGTTTTTATTGGCTACAGTCCTATGCAAAAAGGTTATAAGTGTCTAGACAAATCAAGTAGAATTTACATTAGTAGATATGTTGTGTTTAATGAGTCTGAATTTTCATATCCAGATTTGTTTTCTATTTCCAACAACTCTTCCTCTATTCCAACAAAATGTATCACTCCTACAAATCAGTCTTTCACTCATATTTCTCTTCCAAATCCTCATCTTGATGATAGTAATGTAGTAGCACCACTTATAGCAACTTCAGAACCGAGAAGTGGAACTCAACTTCCTGTTGCTACCCCTGAGCCAAATTCACTTTTAAGCCATTCACCAGCATCAACAAATATCCCATTTATCTCTTCCATACCTTCCATTTCTATACATCCCATGGTTACTAGAGCAAAATCTAGAATATTCAAACCCAAAACTTATCTAGCAGCAATTCAGGATATAAAACCAACAAGTGTCAAAGCAACTCTATCTAGTCAGAAATGGTATATGGCTATGAAAGAAGAGGTAAATGCTTTACATAGAAATCAGACATGGACTCTGGTTCCTTCTGATTCAGCCTCTAAGATTGTAGGTAACAAATGAATTTTCAGAGTTAAATACAATCCAGATGGAAGCATCTATAAGTACAAAGCACGCCTAGTGGCTAAAGGTTTTCACTAGACACATGGAGTAGATTTCTTTGAAACCTTTAGCCCTGTTGTAAAGCCCTATACAACAAGAATTATTCTTAGCTTAGAAGTAATGCAACACTGGACTATTAGGCAGCTGGATATCAACAATGTCTTCTTGAATGGAGTACTTACTGAATATGTATATATGCACCAACCAGAGGGTTTTATTGATTCAAAATCCCCTTATCATATATGCAAGTTGAACAAGGCATTGCATGGTCTTAAACAAGCTCCAAGGACCCGGTATGATCAGCTGAAAGGTTCACTGGTACAATGGGGTTTTCAAACTTCAAAGTCTGATACTTCTCTCTTTATTAAACATACTGGTGCTGATATTTTGGTTATTCTGATTTATTTGGATGACATACTCATCACTGGATCAAATACACAACATGTAGAGGGAGTAATTAGTAAGCTTGGCTCAATTTATTTTCTTGGCATAAAAGTAACTCCTAGCCTGGATGGGTTACATCTCTCTCAAACTAAATATATTGGTGATATTCTTCAAAAGGCACACATGTTAGGCAGCAAAGGCTATAACACACCCATGAGCACAATTGAAAAATTAAGGAAAGAAAATGGTGTCCTATTTGAGAATCCTTCTCTCTACAGAAGCATTATTGGCTCTCTTCAGTATGTGACTTTAACAAGACCTGATATTGCCTTTTCAGTCAACAAGTTGAGCCAATTCCTTGTTGTACCTATTGTCCTTCATTGGCAAGCTTGTAAAAGGGTTCTGAGATATCTACAGAGTACAACAAATTATGGACTTCAATTTCTTAGCTCGGGTTTTCTCCTTCTAAATGCTTACTCTGATGCTGACTAGGGATCAGATCCTGATGATAGAAAATCCATTGGTGGATATTGTGTATTTCTTGGCAATAATCTAGTCTCATAGTCCTCAAAGAAACAACATATCGTCTCTAGATCAACAGTAGAGTCTGAGTATAGAGCACTTGCACTTGCTACTTCTGAGATACTCTGGATCACTTATCTTCTAAAAGAACTTAAGGTTTTTTGCTTAAGCTTCCTGTCTTATATTGTGAAAATAAGAGTGCAGAAGCATTGGCTAATAATCCAAAGTACCATTCACGCACCAAACACATAGAACTTGATCTTCATTTTGTTAGAGACCATATAGCTAAACATGAACTTTCTATTGATCATGTTCCTACCTTTGATCAATTAGCAGATACTCTTACTAAGCCTTAGCCTATGACCAGTTTGCTTATTTGAGAAACAAGCTTAATGTTTCTCCGAGACCTTAAGCTTGATGAGGGATGTTAAGAATAGAATTAGTTAGTTAATGAGTATGCTGACATGGCAGATGAGTTAGCTAAAGTTTATTATAATTTGTTATAGAGATTGTTAGCAGTAAACTGTGCATGTGTGAAATGTTTGTAGAATCTTCTACTCACATATAAAAAGGTTTGTAATTGCCAGATTCAATAGATCTATAATAACAGAATTCTCAGCTTACAAAAGTTCTTTTTTCTTCTTATTTTCTCAGTAACCAAACAACATCATAGTTTCATATAAATCTTAATATTGTTGACTACTATTATATGTATACTTATTCAAATATATTCTAAGCTTTTTCCAGCCTCCAAATGATGTGTCTTTGCAGCTTACTTTCCTCCTTTTACCCTTTCTAAGAAGTGAAAATGCAACCACCACCAAAAAGGTGGTGAAAACCTTAATAACGAAATATATGGGCAATGCTAAATGGACAAAATCATCATAAAATAATGACAATTTTTATATCTTTTAGTCAATTTTAAGGATTTTTAGAAAAATAAAATAAAATTGTAAGCTTGTCATTAAAGAAAATTTTAAAAAATTCACAAAAAGACAAATGTTTTTGTCATGATTTTATTTTGTTTTTATATTTTAACTATTTTTTGCAAAGAATAGGTGTACGATGAATTATCATTTTAATTTTGAAATGACTGTGAGTATGATAAACGATCATTTTTCGTAATGAATAGGGGTGTGATGAATAAGAGAGAGGGATAAGAGGTAATATTTATATCAGATAAAATAAGATATTTTATGCAATAATTTAGGATGCATAATTAGGCTGATACTATTTATTTTTTCTTCAATTAAGTACTATAACAAATTCCTTTTCGTTCATCATATTATTATTATTATTGTTAGCCCATACATCTGTTGCAGTTCGAACTCAAGACTCGAGCTCGATGTCAAAACACTACTTCTCATTCAAGAGAGCAAGCATGCATTAAACAGGCATAGTATGTTGATAAACACGTGATGCACACAGTCACTGTGAACTTATTCCAATTGAAACTTCACGATCCTTAAAACGCTCCATTCGGATTAGGATGATAATGTACTTGCCAATTTAAGAATTTGCGACCAGATATCTGATAATTGCTATCAAAAGTTGGGGTAAATGCTCTTTACATCCTTGTAGATTGGCTAAATACTCTAATATATCCATAGAGTTTGTAAATTATCCCAAGCTCTCAATTTTTTTCTTGATCTTTGACAGTTTTACCCGGATGAATTTAGATAATTAAAATAAATTACAAAGAAATTAACAAAAAATTAATAGGAATTATTTAAAATATGAATGACAGAAAACAAAAGTTTATTTTCGATTGTTATCAAAACTAACACAATAATTAATTATTACTACATAAAATTTATTTTCTTTAACGAAGCTATTGAATATTAGGGAGGACAAAAAAATCAGTGCTTACAAAAAAATCAAACCAAGCTAGAAATTCAGTTCGATTTCAAGAATTAATAAAAACCTATCAGTCTGTATTAAAAAAAATGCTGAAAACCCATAAAAATACAAAAGAAGTAATTAAACATACCGAACCAAACATACATGTGCCCAGACTTATTCAATACTTATGGAAAATAATTCTTTATTATGATTATTACTATTAGTTATTTAATTTTTACAAATTAAATTAGAAAACTATTTCAAATATTTCTTCATTTCTAGAGTTGATAAATATATAAACACAATAAAAATTTAATTTGAAAAGAAATAAAAAAAATTTCATTTATATTTATAATAAAAGGTTAAGATTGTCAATATGAGTATAATTGTTAAGTTTTTATTCCTCGCAAATTAAATTTGAAAAATGATATAAGGTTGAGAAAGAAGGATGTCTTTAGGTATTTTGAAAATCGTAGGATGTAATGTGCTATTAAACGGAACTACAGGATGTAAGGGATATTTGCCCAGCAAAGTTGGATTTGCATTAATTTTTGAAACAAAATCCATGAAACAGATTTACTTCAAGATTTGTTTTGATCTTATCCCTTTCTTTTAGTTATTTTGTTATATCTATTATAACCAGTGAAGATTTTTATACTAATATCTGCATATTGTATTTTATAGTTAAGCCATTTATGGACTTGGTTAGTAATTTCATAATTTGACAAATTTATATTACTGGTGGGATTTGTTAATCTGCTCGTCCAATGAATCAATTTTTTTTTTTGTGTATAAATATCGATAATTCCATTGCATCAATCTCACATATTTTTTTACTTTGAAGAGTGATAAAAAGTGATACAAAATCCATGAAGAGCCTAAATATATTTCTCATATTCATGCTTGTTCTTCTTTTCCCCCTCGGTAAGCATTTTTACAGCAATTCATTAGCAATGTTTCATTAGGCTCTGGGAGCAAATTTCATTTATATTACGTAGATGTTTTAAGATTCTTGCTTTGCATGAAGTCTATACTTACAAAATTTTTCTTCCTATCTTAATTATACTCATATTATAGGAATATAATTTTATGCTAACTAATCCTATGGTCCCTATAGGACAAATTTTCTTTTGTAATTAGGACTACATGGTGGGCTCAAGGATAAGTGATCCCAAGGCACTTCTACTCACCAAACATTCGATAGGATTTGCTTTAGATAGTGCAATCCTAAGTTTTTTTATCCCACAATAAAATATGCTCTTAAGGTGTGAACCAATTACATAGTTAGTCCATGCATTTTAAAAAAATCACTCAAAATGATCTTGTTGTATTACTTTTCTTGTTAAATAGATTTTAATTATTTTTCACTTATTCCATGTCGGATTTTTTGAATTTTATGTTAGATAAATGCTTATTTAATCATTATAATTTGAACTTATTCTAATTACCCAATTAATCACTATATTTTTTAAAATCCCCAAAACATCCTGGTTGCAAGTGTACATATTTTCATTAAATTTTACTTATGACATTATTCTTCTTTTACTTATATTTCAGATTTGTGCAACTGTTAGGATGGGTAAATGCTCCTTTGATCCTTAAAATTTGAGCTAAATACAAAGTTAGTCCTTATATTTTAAAAAATTATCCACAAACCTCTATTATAAATATGTTTCCATTAAAATTTACTTAACTATTCTCTATTTTTGTTTGTAGCGTATCTAATTTATATAAACTTTTATTTATATAATTAAAAAAAATACTATTTTCAACTTGTAGTTATATATATGTATATATATAATTACTCTTTTAACTTTGAAAAATTATGTCCAATAACTGTAGAAGTAATGACAAAAATATTTATAATAATTTTTAAAAATACATGTACTACTTGAGTAGTTGACACAAACTTTAGAGTCTAAGGTGTATTTTACCCTTTTAGGTTGTTTCAAACATAAATTACCAATTTATCATTGAAAAGTTAATTAGATCTAACAATTATCGAAATAACAATATGACTTTCTGAGTCATTATTGAAATACAGGAGGTTAAATGAGCAATTTTCCCAAATCCCAGAAATCAAAGGAGAATTTACCCTCACCGATATCTGTGGTTAATTGCTTCACATCCATAATCACTGTGAGAGTGAGCAATCAAATTTAATGACTATGGATAAATTTCTTCTCTACAGGAAATGAAGGCAGGGTAGAGCCAGCAGCGGAGGGGAGGATTTGTGCGAAACCTGTAACCATGCCCAATTGTACTGACCAAAAATGTTTTAGCTTTTGTGTTAAAAATAAGGCAGCAAGTGGATTATGTCAAGGCAGTATCTGTCTTTGCTTTCAGCCATGTTAAATAAAATTTGTTACTAAATAAGAGAAATGATATCAAGATACCCGAGGAAAATAATAATAAAATCGTTGTCGATTTACCTTTCTTTTTTTTTTCAATTAATTGGGTAAATATGTATTGGTTTATTACTATTTTTATCATCAAATTGAATATCATTTCTCAACAAATAAGCTCTATTAGAATGAAATAAAATCAGTATTTATTTTCGGTCTCTATTTTTCTCATCGAATTAGCTTTGTAGTAGGAAGCAATTAATAAAATGGATTAAATCAAATATTGATTCAATATTAAATTTTAGGTTTCATGTATGTATGGTATAATAAGGGCTTGAATTTGTTAAAACACAGGCTAGGTACATAGACCCCCTTTTTTTTTTTTTTTTTGAAAAACCTCATCTCTATACCTCTTAGTATTTTAGACAAATGTTTGAATCAAATCAAATTTTAAATTTTTCCTCGCCTGTCTTTTCATAGATGACTTCTAGTTTCTAATTAGAAAAACTAGACAAAGGAGACACAGTTTTCAAAACAACATAGCCAGGTCAATTTCTATAATATCGAACGCACCAGAATCAGACAGAATGGAAAAGGGCGAATCAATCCAAATAAAACAAAGAAAGCAAGTTATTTAAACGAGCCAGATTCTTTTTTTTTTTTTCTTGAAATATTGTCATGTCGATAATTTTCTTTGCTAAGGCTTTGTTTCTAAAATTTAATTGAGGTACGCGCAAGGAAAGAAGTAGTGAATTTAAAGAATCGATAGTTGCCGCTTTTGACTACAGACTTGGGAAATTATTTGGATATGCCGCTTTTGCACTCGAGGGTTAGTAAAGCAACATATCATGGCATATTAGAGAAGGTGGAGCGTAAACTAAATGGTTGGAGTGCTAAAGTTTTATCTTTGGCTGGTAGAATCACTCTCACACAGTCTGTGTTGCAGGCGTTGCCGATTTATTCAATGCAAACAACGAGACTGCCTACATCAATTATAACTAAAATTGAGCAACAATGCCGCAGATTTATTTGGAGCGGTAACTCAGAGGCTAAGAAGCTTCATCTGATTAATTGGGCTGATGTGTGTTGTCCGAAATTGTCAGGAGGTCTGGATTTGAAGAATTTAACGCTTATGAATGAAGCATTATTAATGAAACTTGGCTGGGGTTTGCTGATCAATAGTAATAGCTACTGGGCTCAGGTTCTATGGTCGAAGTATGACTTTGATCCGAACAATATGTCAACTTCCTTGCCTACAAAATATGGCTCATATTTGTGGAGGGCTATTGGTCGGATTTGGCCAAAGGTGTTGCAGGGGCTACGATGGAATGTGAGGGACGGCAAGCGGATTCGTTTCTGGCAGGATGCTTGTTGAGTGTTAGAAAATGCATATTTATAAAGGAGAAAACCATCATTTTACATTTTAAGTCTTGCTAACAACCCTTACTTTTATATATTTAACCTTCTTGTGATTTAATTACATGTGTTTTATTTTAATTAAGTATTTTATGTATTTTAGGGGCATTATAGTCATTTCACAATAAAGGAGAGATCAGACGGCAAAACGGACATCACTTTTGAACTCAGGACGGTCGAAAACCTTAGGAGGAGCATAAAAGGAAAAATGGCACTATTCACATGTACGGTACTATTCACGTGTACGGTACTGTATACGTTACTGTTCACGACACTGTTCACATAGACGGACGATGATGTGACATTGACTGATGAGGTGTCACGATCCTGTTGGACTAAAATTCTTATGTACTGTTGATGGTGACGTGGCAGCATATCAGTGGACGAAAAATCTCGCGTACGGTGCATGCATCACACAGGATTATTTTCAACCAAACCGCGTTACTGTTCATCCGGGTCAAACCGCGTTACTGTTCAAAGTCGGGTCAAACCGTGTTACTGTTCATCCGCGTGGTCAAACCGTGGACTGTTGACTGATGACGTGGCGCAATCCTGAGCGTCCAAACTGTTTTTAATCCGATGGCCATGATTTACTCCATGTATCTATAAAAAGGGGGCCTCCCCCCCCTAATTTGATATCTCTGAATCCATTTTTGGGATCCATTTTCTGTAATTCCCTCTCCATCTTGTATTTTCTTTGTATTTTAATAAATTTCCATTTTGCCCCTAGTTCAATTATGAGTGGCTAATTTTCTTTCAAGCTTGGGTTGAAGGTGAAGTCTCAACATGTGTCATGAGCTTAATTTGGTAAATTTATTTCTCTTCCCCTCTAGTTTTTGTGGATGTTTTGACTTCTCGTCGACAAATAATACTAATCTTGTCTAATACCGCCTTGGTTACACCGGCCCTCTAGTACAAGGTTATTATTATTTGGCACGATAAGCCCTTAGCATCATATTGATTAGAGCGTGGTTCATGAGGTGTGGATTCCCCCCTCATGATTTAATTGGCATTAATACGGATTATTTAGCCCATGATGCATGTTGATATGGATCCAGATACCCAAGTATGTCATTTCAATAGAATTATCTTCAATTTATTCTCGCCATTGCAATTCCAATTTTAGAATTTATTCTCGTCATTTTAATTTAAGTTTTAGCATATACCAAATCATTTCCACCATAAATCCAACAACCCATTTACAAAATTAATTCTATACACAATTAAAATCCACCTCCTCGTGGGATCGACACTCGTCACCATAGATCTATACTACAATAGATTCGTGCGCTTGCGAGTACATTAAAATTTGCACAACAAGTTTTTGGCGCCGTTGCCGGGGAGGTAAGTAATTTTAATTCATAGAATTAATTTTTGTGAATAATTTCTTTTATTTGTTTTCTTGTATTTTTTTTTTTAAAAAAAGAGTGAATCTACATTTAAAGGTTAGTATTTCTTTTATTTTTTCTCTTCTTTAAAATTCTGTAATTTAATTTTCTATTTATTTTTCTTTGTAATTTTTTTTTATCTTATTAATTTAATTTTTAGTTAATTTCTTTCACGTATTTATTTTTGTGTATTTTTATAGAAAGGTTGTAATAGCGCAATAAGGTTAGTATCGTAATTTCTCCCTCTTCTTTATTTTTATTTGTTTTGTTCCCATCTTTATTTTTTTATTTTATTTGTTTTGCATGCATGGTCGTAGGTCATTATTACCTAATCTTGAACCTATAAACCTTGAATTAGAAAAAACACTTCGCACACAAAAGCACATTAAAAATAAATTTGAAATGGATTTGCAACCACAAGAGAGGCCATTTAAGGACTACTTCAGTCCTTTAGCTAATTTGAGCACATCATGCATAAGATACCCTAATGTAGCTGCTAGGAGCTTTGAACTAAAACCTAGTGTGCTAAATTGTCTCCCCACATTTTATGGCCTAGAAAATGAGGATCCATATAATCATCTGAACGATTTTCATGCCATTTGTCAAACTTTTAAATATGAAAATTTTTCAGACGATGATGTTAAACTTAGACTATTCCCATTTTCTTTAAAGGATAGGGCTCGTTCATGGCTTAATACATTGCCTGCTAATAGCATTGCATCATGGGAACAAATGGTTACAAAATTTTTGAATAAATATTTCCCAGTACATAAAACCAATGCTATTCGCAGGGAAATCTCGGAGTTTACCCAGAGAGAGGACGAGCAATTTTTCGAAACATGGGAGCGATTCAATGGGCTACTCTTGAAGTGTCCACATCATGGGTACGAGAAATGGCACCAATGCCAATACTTTTTGGAGGGATTATTGCCGAATGTGCAAGAATGGCTAATGGCAACAAGTGGAGGAGAGCTAATGTCAAAAAGTGCATCAGAAATTTGGGAATTCTTCCAGCGACAAGCAGATAATTCCCAACAACGGAGTCGATCACTTAGGACTACTAGAAGAATTAAAGGAGTGAATGAGGTTCAAATTGGCGAATCAACTTCAGGAATCAAAGAAGTCAAGGAGATGGTTGAAGGTCTTGCTCGACAAATAGCATCGTTATCGACTGCTAAATCAACAGAACCACATGACCAGGACTCATACTCAGATCAAGCCAATGCCATAGGTGTAATGAGAAAGCCATCAAATTACAACCCATACTCCAACACATATAACCCTGGATGGAGAGACCACCCCAATTTTTTATGGTCTCAAGGATTCCAACAGAATGGACCAGCAGCTCCAGCTCCACCAATGCAACAAATTCCTCAAGTTCCTCAAGCCTCTCAGCCCCCATTCAGACCATACAATCAGAACTAGAACTACTCTCAACCCAAACCATGGGAGGATGCATTCCAAAATTTCAAGAATGTTACTCACTCCACGATTGAGCAACAGAATCGCACCATTGATGGACTACGAAATGAGTTGAGAGCAGGCTTCAATTCACAAGCCCAATCAGTTTCAAGCCTCGAGAAGATGGTGGGACAACTTGCTTCTTCAGTTCAGACCTTGGCAATGACCGTTGAGAAAGGTAAGTTTCCAAGTCAACCAGTGCCTAACCCTAAAGGAGTACATGAAGCAAGTACCCAGTTCACCACAGCAGCATGGAGAGGTCAAAGCAGTAATGACCTGCGAAAAGGAAAGGGAAGTCGACAACAAAGTGGAGATGCCGGTGACAAAAGAAAATCAAATTGTACCTGTGAATGTTGAGGACTCATCACCGGAGGAGAAAGAAGAAACTAACCCACGAGAATATGTTCCGAAAGCTCCATTTCCTCAGAGGTTACCTAAAGGAAAAAAGGGAAAATCCACAGGTGAGATTCTTGAAATCTTCAAACAGGTAAGTGTTAACATTCCTTTGCTTGATGCTATTAAACAAGTTCCATCTTATGCCAAGTTTCTTAAAGACCTTTGTACTAAAAAGAGAAATATGCATGTTCAAAAGAAGGCATTTTTAACAGAAAACGTTAGTTCTATACTCCAACATAAAATTCCTTTAAAATGCAAAGACCCAGGCTCCCCCACTATCTCATGTAGTATAGGGAACCACACAATTGAGAATGCTTTGTTGGATTTAGGAGCTAGTGTAAATCTGTTGCCTTACTCTGTATTTGTAAAACTTGGATTGGGAGAATTACACCCAACTCCAGTGGTGTTACAGCTTGCAGATCGGTCCACGAAAATACCTCGTGGTATTGTGGAGGACGTGCTTATCCAGGTAGACAAGTTTTATTTTCCTGTTAATTTCATTGTAATTGACACTCAACCAATACAGGATTCAAGGAAGCACATCCCCATTATTCTAGGCCGACCTTTCTTGGCAACTGCGGATGCTCACATTCAATGTAGAACTGGAAATATGCAGTTGTCCTTCGGCAACATGACTATGGAGCTGAACATCTTCAACATTGCCAAACAACCTCACAGTGCAGATGATGGAATTGTTGATGTGGATTTAATCGAAGCATTAGTTGATGACACTTTTCTTTCAAACCTTAGTGATGATCCTTTACAAACATGTTTAACTCACTTTGGTTTTGATTTTGATATTGACAGATCGGTTGATGAGGTCAACGCCCTGCTTGACTCAGCACCATCTATGGACACTAATAAATGGAAGTCAAGAGTTGAGCAACTAGCACCATCAGAGAAGCAACTCATTCCATCATCAGAATCACCACCGAAACTCGAGCTCAAACCATTGCCCAACACTTTGGAATATGCGTTTTTGGGAGAAGAAAGTACTCTGCCGGTAATCATCTCATCATCCCTAAATGACGAACAAAAAGGTAAGTTGTTGGATGTTTTAAAAGAGCACAAAGAAGCATTAGGATGGACCATAGCAGATATTAAAGGTATAAACCCAGTAGATTGCATGCATTACATTCACCTTGATGAAAATGCTAAAACTACTAGGGAGATGCAACGTCGGTTAAATCCTAACATGAAAGAAGTTGTTAGAACTGAGGTCCTTAAGCTATTAGATGCAGGTATCATTTACCCAATTTCTGATAGTTCATGGGTCAGTCCTGTACAAGTTGTCCCTAAAAAGTCAGGAGTCACAGTAGTTACCAATGCTGATAATGAATTGATACCCACTAGAGTAACTACAGGATGGCGTGTTTGCATTGATTATAGAAAGTTGAATTCTGTCACACGTAAAGACCATTTTCCTTTACCATTTATTGATCAAATGCTTGATAGATTAGCAGGCCATGAATTTTATTGCTTTCTAGATGGCTACTCAGGATACAATCAGATTCCCATAGCACCAAAAGATCAAGAGAAAACTACTTTCACTTGCCCTTTTGGCACATTTGCATATAGGAGAATGCCATTTGGATTATGTAATGCACCTGCTACATTTCAACGATGCATGTTGAGCATTTTTTCTGATATGGTTGAACGATTCCTTGAAGTCTTTATGGATGATTTTTCTGTCTTTGGTGACTCGTTTGATCAATGTTTACATCATCTAACACTAGTTCTGCAGAGATGTATCGAGAAGAACTTGGTCTTAAATTGGGAGAAATGTCATTTTATGGTAAAACAAGGTATTGTTCTCGGTCACATCATTTCGAGCAAAGGTATTGAGGTTGACAAAGCCAAGGTGGATCTCATTTATAATCTTCCTCCACCTAAAACAGTCAGAGAAGTAAGATCTTTCCTTGGGCATGCTGGTTTCTATAGACGTTTCATTAAAGATTTTAGCAAAGTTTCTAGACCCTTATGTAATTTACTTGCTAAGGATGTACCTTTTATCTTTAATGATTCATGTCTTATGGCGTTTGAAAAATTAAAACAGTTGTTGACATCATCACCCATCATTCAGGCCCCGAACTGGAGTTTACCATTTGAACTCATGTGTGATGCATCGGATTATGCAGTAGGAGCAGTATTAGGACAAAGAGTTGATCGAATTCCCCACGTTATTTACTATGCTAGTATGACATTGAATGATGCACAGTTGAACTATTCAACTACTGAAAAAGAAATGCTAGCAGTAGTGTTTGCATTAGAGAAATTTCGATCTTATCTCATTGGTTGTAAAATAATCGTGTTCACAGATCATGCTGCTCTTAAATATCTTCTCACAAAGAAAGATGCAAAAGCTAGGCTAATTCGTTGGGTGTTACTTTTGCAGGAATTTGACTTGGAATTCAAAGATAAAAAAGGGACAGAAAATGTTGTGGCGGACCACCTCTCTCGTCTCCATCTTGACACAATTACAGAGCCATTAATATTGAATGAGTCATTTCCAGATGAACAATTAATGAGTGTGGAAGTATTACCTTGGTATGCTGATATAGTTAATTATCTTGTTACAGGTAAACTTCCTGAGCATTGGACCAAGCAAGACAAGGCAAAATTCTTTGCAGAGATAAAGAATTTTTTTTGGGATGACCCGTATTTGTTCAAGTATTGTGCGGATCAAATTGTTAGACGATGTGTCCCAGAAAGTGAAATTCAGAATATCCTTTCATTCTGCCATGAACAAGCTTGTGGAGGCCATTTCAGTGCTAAGAAAACAGCGACTAAAGTTTTACAATGTGGTTTCTATTGGCCATCTATATTTCGAGACGCTTACACTTTCTGTTCTTCATGTGATAGGTGTCAACGAATGGGAAGCATTACGCGAAGGAATATGATGCCACTAAATCCAATTTTAGTGGTTGAGATTTTTGACGTATGGGGTATCGACTTCATGGGACCCTTTCCCCCTTCTTTTGGCCATCAATACATATTGGTTGCTGTTGACTACGTATCAAAATGGGTAGAAGCAATTCCATGTAGGACCAATGATCACAAGGTGGTGATAGGATTTTTGAAAAGCAACATTGTCTCGCGCTTTGGATTCCCTCGAGCAATAATCAGTGATGGTGGTGCCCACTTTTGTAACAAAGCATTCAAAGCTCTTTTGACAAAGTATTCAATCACACACAAAGTGGCGACCCCGTATCATCCGCAAACCAATGACCAAGTTGAGATCTCCAATCGAGAAATAAAGCACATATTAGAAAAAACGGTGAGGCCGGACAGAAAAGATTGGTCATTAAGACTTGATGATGCCTTATGGGCATATAGAACGGCTTTCAAGACCCCGATTGGGATGTCACCCTACAGGCTAGTGTATGGAAAAGCTTGCCACCTACCTGTGGAACTCGAGCATCATGCATATTGGGCCATCAAGAAATTCAATTTTGACATGCAGCAAGCCAGCTCAGAAAAAAGATTACAGCTGGCAGAACTTGAAGAAATTCGCAATGACGCGTACGAAAATGCCAAGATTTACAAGCAACAAATTAAAGTCTTCCATGATAAGCAAATTATGAGAAAATCGTTCACTCCAGGTCAGAAAGTGCTTTTATTCAATTCTCGCTTGCACCTATTCCCAGGTAAGTTACGCTCTCGTTGGTCTGGCCCATTTATTGTTCATACTGTTTTTCCACATGGGGCAATTGAAATTAAAGACCCAAAGAATGGTGTCACGTTTAAAGTTAATGGTCAAAGATTAAAGCCATATCTAGAGTACCAACCACATGAAGAAGACACCGAAATAAATTTGAGACCCACCAAATTTGAATTGATTTTTTTTTCTTTTCGTTGATTTGATTTTTCTTTCTTTCTTTTTATTATTATTCTTTTGCTAATTGAAATTGTTTTTGCATAAGTGTGTTTATTTTACCATTAAGTTTTCTCTTATCATTTTTAATCATGAGTCGCATACTTAGACCGTTCCTCCTGAACATTCTTAAACCACTTCAACGTGTCAAAACTCATCTCAAAAGACAGATTCAATTTTGTAAAACACATCGCATTTGGGCTCTACAACCACCAGAGTTAGTAGCCTATGTTGAGGGTTTAGAACACCAACTCAGAGACATTGAGAGAAGTGTTTACGACATCCAGTTGGAGCTTGAGGTAAATTCAATAAGAGGACGATTTTAATTTTCTTTGTGTGTTTTAATTTGTTTTTCTATTTGTGTGCTTTAGTTTGTTACCCCGGTGAAGTGGCGGATAACGGTACTCCGTGACAATCAAGTCGGTTACTTCAGTTTCCCATAATAACTGATATTCTGAGGCGAAGGTATGGACAGAAACGAGATTCTAGCGAAGCTTCACAAGCGATTCCCTTCACTTCCTCAGAATGCCCTCCTTACGATCTATAAAGCTCGGTCCGAACGCATGCGATTACTCATGAGGAATAACATACCTGCTGACATCCGTTGGTTAATCGAGGCTAAAGTACGATCGGCAGGTGAGTTACCTCCAAAATTTATTGCATACATGCCTGGTTGTGGTAAAGGAAATTATGCAAGAAAACGACGAGCTCGAAGAATTTCTGTTGCTTGTCATAAGTGTGCCAGAATGAGTTGCAATAAAAACCCATGTTCTTTAGGAATGGTGTCTGATAACAGGGAAGATAAGATTCAATTCATTAGGGATGGCTTGAATAAGGAGTCATTGGATGATATCCTTTTGTCTCTTGAAACGCATCCCAGTGGATATGTGCAAGGAGCGATTCTCCAGTTATGGCCATTATTCCAGAAAGAGCATGCACAATATAGTCTCGGGAATCTGACTATAAACGACCCTGTTTGCCAGTTTATAAGAAAACTGGATAGGAAGCCTATCCTCGACCCATAGAGGGCGTTCAAGCCGTTTCTGGACGTAAAACCAGAGGAAGATGTGAGCCACAGTCGCAACTACCTGTAAATATCCTTTTACTTTATTGTTATTTTATTTCACTATTGTCTTATTGTTTGCATTATTGTCTTTAATAATTTTATTACTGTTTGATTTTTCCTTTTTACTGTTTTCTTTTTGACTTGCGAGCCACGTGCTTTACGCGTTATTTGACACTAACATATTACCTCATACACAACCATGACCCACTATCACCGAGACTCTTAAATGTGATTTCTTTTTTGTCAAGCACTCACAAATTGTTTTCGAGAAGTATCACAATGGCAGCTACTCCCAATAGACAATTCAAGAACATTTGTGTGCTTTCTGGATTTACCTATGGCAAACATAAAGAGTTCGTTGAGGCAGCCATAGATCTTGGTCGAAGCATAGCAGCGAGAAAATTACACTTGGTGTATGGAGGAGGTAATCGAGGGTTATCAAAAATGGTCTCAGAAGCAGCTTTTATCAGAGGAAGTCAAGTGTTAGGCATCATCCCAAGAGTCCTAAAACCATTGGGCAATTCGTCTGACTCATCAACTGGAGAAGAGTTAGTCGTCTCAGGTATGCAAGAAAGAATAACTGAAATGCTTAATTATGCTGATGCTTTTATTTTCCTTCCAGGAGATCTTGCAACACTAGAGGCACTTATGACACTAGCATCTTGGGCCCATCTACACATTCACCAGAAACCCATCGGTTTGTTAAATGTCAATAACTTTTATGATGGCTTTATCGCATTTCTTAACCATGCAATAAAAAACTATTTCATTCCCTCTAATGCGAAAAAACTCTTTATTTGTGCTCACACTGCTAATGAGCTACTTGATATGTTACAAGCTTATCGACCGGAGCCAGACCCCTGGACCTTTGTGTTGGAGCGTCCAAATAATGATGGTAACAGTAGCCGCAGTAAGAAGTACAAATTAGATTTAACTCTCCGCCTGTAAATATTTTCTTCTGTGTTGCACCACCCAGGTGATGTCTTCTAAACTCTACTTCTTTCATTTCAAACATTAAGGACAATGTTTCGTTCTGGTTGGAGGGAGGGAATAGTCGACAATTGTGGAATTTTGGTTAAGTTTTTACTAATTTTTTGTTGTAGAAACTAACTGTTGCTAACTTTTTGTGTTGAAGATGGCTGAATATGGAGTGTAGTTACTCTAGAAACGCATCTTCATTGTTTGAAAAAAAAAAAAATTCAGACATTTTCTTTTTCTTTATTATGTGTTTATGTTTATTTTTCTTCTTTAATTTCTCCTCTATAAATATACATTTTCCAACTTTTGAGTCGAAGATGGCTGAATATGGAGTGTAGTTCCTCTAGAAACGCATCTTCTTTTAAAAAAAAAAATCATTTTCGTTTTCTATCATTTTACGTGTAACTTTTCTAATTAGTTTTTATACATCATTTTCACATTTCTGCATGCATATTTTCCTTTCATGTTTAGAATAGGTTGGGGGGTAGAATGATGTTTTAAAAAAAAAAATGTGTGATTTGTTTTAACATTGGATGACATGATTAATTTCAAATTTTAGTATTTGTATTATCTTTGGTCTTAAGTGATGTTACGCTATGTTTGCTACTTTACATGTTGATGTCGGAGACAAATGTGAGTTGCTTGAAGGAATGAACATGTCATAATAAGTACCAAGTGAGTTTTTGAGCCTATTATTTTTCTTGGAGAATAACCCTTTTGTCCACTCTTTATACAGCTTAGCAGTTTATTATTTTATACACGATCTCTAAATTACTTTTGAGTTAACCCTTAAAAAAAATTGTAAAATAAAAAAAAAAGAGAAAAAAGAAAAAAAAAAGTGTGATGCTACATTTGGAGGCCCATCTAACTAGTAGATATGGAAGATTATTTAGAGCCCTAAAAGATGATGGAAAGGCCATCTTTGATCCGTTTGAGCCTTTCTAGCCATCCCTTTTATCAAATATCCATATTTAACCCTTTTGAGCCTTTAAAAAAAAAAAAAAACATTTTTCTTTGTCAACTTATCATCTTGACCCACTCCGATTTGGAGTATTACCCAATGTCTTATAAGTTCCATCACCTATTTATGTTTGAGAAAATGTAAATAATTATGTTGTTCAGTAAAGTTATGCAAAAAAAAAAAACAAACAAAACAAAAGTTGTTGTTTCAAAAGAAAAAAAAATAATAATAGGTGAAATCCACCTTGCAACTTCTAAAAAAAAAAAAAAATTCTCTGCATTTTTCTCAAACATACACTTTGTTTTCCTTATTTTCCTTCTTTGTTAGCCATGTCCCTAACCTACGTTACGTCCTAATAAAAGTCCTTCTTGATTTTAGGGAACTATAGTTTGAAGTAGAAGCTAGTTATATGGGCTAAAAAGATGTAGTGATGCATAATTAAAAAAAAAAAAGATAAATAAAGTGGGTTGACTAACATTTTATTTGACTTGAGATCGTATTATTTCTAAGCTGAGGGCATATTTATTTCATCTTGGTGAGAGCATGTGATATCACTTCTTTATTATTTTCTCTCTCAATTACCATTCATTGGAGTGACTATTTTTATTGGGATTAATTTATTTGTGAGAGTGTCACTACTTCCAGTGAGATTTTGGGGTTTGACATGTCATTCTTGAGAGTAGCTAAAACAAAGTCTACTGGGCTAATTCATGTGGATGGTTGATGTGGGTGTGATGTTGCTTTAGACTGGAGATAATGCTTATACTTTTATTTGATTGCTATCATTAATCTGATGGAATAAATACGAGTGTTTCTATTAAAACAAAAAAAAAATTATTTTGAATTTGAATTTTGTTTTCGCTTTATTTGCTAGGGACTAGCAATAAGCTGGTTGGGGGCTGTGTTGAGTGTTAGAAAATGCATATTTATAAAGGAGAAAACCGTCATTTTACATTTTAAGTCTTACTAACAACCCTTACTTTTATATATTTAACCTTCTTGTGATTTAATTACATGTGTTTTATTTTAATTAAGTATTTTATGTATTTTAGGGGCATTATAGTCATTTCACAATAAAGGAGAGATCAGACGGCAAAACGGACATCAGTTTTGAACTCAGGACGGTCGAAAACCTTAGGAGGAGCATAAAAGGAAAAATGGCACTATTCACATGTACGGTACTATTCACGTGTACAGTACATTCTTATGTACTGTTGATGGTGACGTGGCAGCATATCAGTGGACGAAAAATCTCGCGTACGGTGCATGCATCACACAGGATTATTTTCAACCAAACCGCGTTACTGTTCATCCGGGTCAAACCGCGTTACTGTTCAAAGTCGGGTCAAACCGTGTTACTGTTCATCCGCGTGGTCAAACCGTGGACTGTTGACTGATGACGTGGCGCAATCCTGAGCGTCCAAACTGTTTTTAATCCGATGGCCATGATTTACTCCATGTATCTATAAAAAGGGGGCCTCCCCCCCCTAATTTGATATCTCTGAATCCATTTTTGGGATCCATTTTCTGTAATTCCCTCTCCATCTTGTATTTTCTTTGTATTTTAATAAATTTCCATTTTGCCCTTAGTTCAATTATGAGTGGCTAGTTTTCTTTCAAGCTTGGGTTGAAGGTGAAGTCTCAACATGTGTCATGGGCTTAATTTGGTAAATTTATTTTCTCTTCCCCTCTAGTTTTTGTGGATGTTTTGACTTCTCGTCGACAAATAATACTAATCTTGTCTAGTACCGCCTTGGTTACACCGGCCCTCTAGTACAAGGTTATTATTATTTGGCACGATAAGCCCTTAGCACCATATTGATTAGAGCGTGGTTCATGAGGTGTGGATTCCCCCCTCATGATTTAATTGGCATTAATACGGATTATTTAGCCCATGATGCATGTTGATACGGATCCAGATACCCAAGTACGTCATTTCAATAGAATTATCTTCAATTTATTCTCGCCATTGCAATTCCAATTTTAGAATTTATTCTCGTCATTTTAATTTAAGTTTTAGCATATACCAAATCATTTCCACCATAAATCCAACAACCCATTTACAAAATTAATTCTATACACAATTAAAATCCACCTCCTCGTGGGATCGACACTCGTCACCATAGATCTATACTACAATAGATTCGTGCGCTTGCGAGTACATTAAAATTTGCACAACAATGCTTGGGTTGCGGATGTTGGGCCGCTCGTTCATCTTGCAGTGGCTCCTATTCCTGAAGCTATTTTACATGATTGGGTGGCTGATGCCACTAGTGTTGATGGTTCATGGAATTGGGGTCGTTTTGGTTTTCTTTTCCCTCATAATGTGGTGTTAATGATTGCAGCTATTAAGCCTCATTCCCTGGATAATGAGGCTGATCAGTTTTATTGGGGATCATCAAATTCGGGAATTTTCACGGCAAGAACAGCTTATAACCTGCTTCTTGGAAATTTGGTTCAGGATGAGGAGGTGAGATGGAAGAGTATCTGGAAATGGAGAGGTCCTCACCGAATCCGGACGTTCCTTTGGCTTGCTGCGAAGGAAAGGATTAAGTGCAAAGCCGAGCTTTATAGAAGACATATTGGGATGGATATGATATGCATGCGCTGTGGTTATGCTGTAGAGGATACGGCTCATGCTCTTCGTGACTGTGCCACTTCTAAGAGAATCTGGAATATGTTGTTAACAGGTCACGAGACTGCTTCTTTTTTCACGTTGCCAATTCGTGATTGGATTTTTGCCAATCTTCAAGGTAGGGGTACTCCTGGTAGCAATCGAGAATGGAGTTGCATTTTTAGGGTTGTCATCTGGTGTATATGGGTGGCACGGAATCAGTTGATTTTTGAAGAGAAAGTGGTGAATGCGGAAAGCATGGTTCGAGATATCAGGGTGCGAGCTGAGGAGATAATTCGTACTTCTGAGGCTTTTCACAGTGATAGAGGTCTGAGAGTCCAAAAAATGTTTGGTTGGTTGCCTCCTCGATGGCCATATTACAAATTAAACTCTAATGGTGCTAGGAAGGGATCTGGTTTGGCGGGTGCAGAGGGATTGATTAGAGATGCTACTGGTAGATGGCATGGCGGATTCTGCATGAATATTGGTATTTGCTCGGTAACAATTGTAGAGCTTTGGGGTTTGTACCAGGGTCTGTTTTTGGCTTGGCAAATGGGTATAAGATTGTTGGTGGTGGAGATTGATAGCCTTTGTGTTACTCAACTGCTAAACAGGAAAAGCTTTCATGCTACCTTGCCCTTTGTCAATGATATTCTTGGTCTTCTTTCCCGTGATTGGCAGGTGTCTGTCCACCATGTTTATCGAGAAGCTAATTTCGCGGCAAACTTCATGGCTAGTCATGCGCTGACTCTCCCTCTTGGTCTTCATTATTTTACTTCCCCTCCCCTGGGCGTCAAGACTTGGCTTCGGAATGATGGGTTAGGAACGGCGGTTCCTCGTGTTTTTAAGCCTTAGCTTCCGCTAAGGTTCTTTATTTTAGCAAAAAAAAAAAAAAGAATCGATAGTTGCAAAATTGTAAATAAATTAAATCTTAGCTTTAGAATCTTCTGGATTCCCTTTTTTTTTTTTTTTCCTTAAGAGTTATTATTTTCACAGGCCTTTAATATCTTTCTATCACCCCACTTTTGTAATCAAAGATCTATTGTTACTAAAAATTATGTAAAAACATAAATATAAATTTGATTACACCAAAATATCTTTGTAAATAATAAAATCTAACAATGTACATGTGCGCGCGCACACACATGATATAATTAAATTTGTTGAGAAAATAAAAATAATGAAGAAATGAATTCAAAATTATAGTGAAATTTAATTAAAATTCTATGTTAATTTTATAAAAGAAAGAGAAAAAATGGGGTGCTAGATGCTCTAATATTTTTTTTTATAATACTTAGTGAATAATTGTATAAGAACTTATATCTAAATAGAGTATTTATGGGTTAAGCCATTTATGGGGTTGGTTAGTAATTATTTCATTTGACAAATCTTACTAGTGGAATTTGTCGATCTGCCCATCCGATGAATAAAAAAAAAATTTTGGATAAGGATCGATATTTCCGATGCATCAAATCTCAGATATTTTTTTTCAATTTGAAAAGTACTAAAAAGCGAAACAAAATCTATCAAGAGCGTAAATATATTTTATTCATGCTTGTTCTTCTTTTTCCCTTCGGTAAGAATTTTATTAGGCTATGAGCTCATTTCATTAATATTATAAATGTTTTTAAGGCTTCAGCTTTTTATGAAGTCTATCCTGACTAATCCCATGGCCTTCCATGTAATAAATTTTCTTTATTACATGGTGGATTCGGGATAAGAAATCCTAAAGCACTTCGACTCACCAAACATTTGAGAAGATAAGATTTATTTCAAATAATTAAGTCTTATGTTTTCATTTTCAAAATTAAATATATGCTTAAGGTTTGAACCAATTATCTAGTTAGTCCATATGTATTTTAAAACGTCATTGAAAACCAATTTGTTGTATTACTTTTTCTATTAGATATATTTTAATTATTCTCTATTTTTTCACGTATTGCATGTAGGATTTTGTATTAGGTAACGCTCCTCTAGTTCATATAATTCGAGCCAAATACAAAGTTAGGCTTTATACATTAAGAAGTTGATTAAAAGTCCCTATCGTAGATATGTTTATGCTAAAATTTACTTTTATTCCCTACATTTTACTTGTGGTGTGTCTGATTTACTTTAACTTCATATATATATATATCATTTTCTGAAATGAACAATTTTCAAAATACCCCTAAAATATTATAAACCTCACCTTATCCTCTATTTTTAAAAGAAACAAAAAGGGGGTGTAAGTCATTCTTTATAATATTTAACCGGTACTTTGAAGATTGTTATTTTACAAGAGAGGTGATTCAAAATTTACAATAATAATAATAATAAAACTCTTTTAGCTTTAAAAAATTATGTCCAACAACTGTAGACATAATGGCAAAGTCACTTTTAGTAATTTTAAAAATACATAGATTAGTTAGATAATTGACCCAAACTCTAGGGTCTAAAGTAAATTTTACCCTTTTAAGTTATTTTAGACAAAAATACTAATTTATTATTAATAATAAGATAGATCCAACAATTATAGAAGAAATGGTGCGACATCTTAAGTCACTGTGGCAATACAGAAGCAGAATGAATGAGTGGCCCAACACTACAAGAAAAAGCATCTATTATGACAGTCCTTCATGTGACGGTTTTTGGCCTGAAGGTCTATAATGATAGACGCATGATAAATTATTTTTTTGTCATGCGTTTATGATATATTTGTGATAGAAATACAATCTATCAAGAACTTATGATAGACTGGTGATAGTTAATTTAGCTATCAAGAATGCATGAATAATTTTTTATTTTCACTTTAATTACGCGAGTTTGACTTTATTTTTAAAAATATTTTATTACCAAATAATAAAGTGAAATGCTGTCGTTTCTTACATTCTTCTCCAACGACAGCGTTTAGGGAAAAATAAATTAAATAAAACAAAAGAAACAGACCTCGTTCATTTCGTATCGATATTTTTAGTTTTTACAAGTGTTAAAAAGCAAAAGTGCAAAACCCAAACACACTCTTCTCTCACTCTCACAGCAAACCCATCACTTGAGACCCTAGCACCACCTTTAAAACACCGTTGATTTTGATAACCCAAACCCTTTAATTATCAAAATCGGCGAACCCTCACTGAGAACCATACGGAGAACCCACCGAACGCGTGCTGCCACACTCAAATTTCAGAACCTAAGCTAAGAGCACACCACTGATTGAGCATATTAGAACCTGATTGTTCGATTGTTACAGGTAATTATTGTTCGAACCCTAGAAAAGAAATTAAAAACCCTAGAGTTGTAGTTCTCAAATTCATTCACTGTGATGTAAAGGTTTTTTTTTTCATTTTCATTGGTTGAATTTACTAATTTGTTGAAATTAGCGAACCTTAGAACTACAAAATGACATAGGCTTTGTTCTTGGGTGTGGCAAATCACATGTTTATAGTCGTATGTTCACTATCTTCGAATTGGGGATATAGTTAGTATTTTTGTATTCCCTTCAAGTGTTTGATAAAAAGCCTGAATCAATTTTGCTCGGCTGAAAAAAATTGAAAGGGAGCTATTTTAAGATCATTTTCCCTACCATTTTAAGCGTACTTTGCAGTAGATAGGCTGGGTTATAGTCCTTTACAGGTCCAGAGTGAAGGGCTGCTTCATGTGAATGAATGTCATGTTTGCTTTGTGACAGGAAGCACACACCACTCTGTTCTTCCTCTTCACAATCACAGAGACGCACACACCACTCCCTCAATTAGTCAATTATCGTCTTCATGCATTAACATTCTATATTAGAGGTCAGTCAGATCCATTTTCTTACTATAATCTTTACTTCAATATTGCTCCCGTTCTCTCATATTCTTTGTTCAATTATGGTGATTTCATCTCTTAATCTTCGTTACAACTCAATACCCATATTGCAAAACTATTAAATCTGTGTTTTTAGACTAATTTCACGATCTGGGCTGCCCAGATCTGACTCAAATTCATCACAGAGTGGGCAATTTCTGGATATGGGTTTTGTTCGTTTTCTTCTTTTTTTAATCTTCTTGTTTGGGATTTTACTTGCGGGGTAACTACCCTCACAAACATGTTGTTAGTGACCTTTTGTCTGTGAAGGTGAATTCCATCACTGCAATAGACACCAAAATGCTGTTTAGTTACTATAGCTTGTCGTTTTGCAAGCCCCAGGAGGGTGTTAAAGATAATGCTGAGAATCGTGGTGAGCTTTTGATGGGTGATAGGATTGAGAATTCCCCTTACAGGTTTAAGATGTATACCAATGAGACTGATATCTTTTTTTGTAAAACGAATCCATTGTCGAAAGATAATTTTGAGTTGTTGAAGCGGAGGATTGATGAGCTGTATCGGGTTTTTGTTTTCTTCAGGGTAAGAAGCTCTTAGAATTATTGTTTCATATTGTTTTTTCATCAGTTATGAATTGTTTTTAATGTCATATTAATCCATGCTTTAGGTATTACAAATTTCAGAGGGTGGCCAATATCACAACATACTTCCTTGACAATTTTGAGGGGTGACAACTCAGATACACTACATTGGCCTGAAAAGGGAATCCACCCAGGTAATTTATTGGTTGAGATCAAATTTTCTAAATTTAAAAAAATTTTCATTTGATCATCAGCTAGCTATTATTCGATTGCTTAGTATTCTAATATATATGGGTTGTCACAGACTTTGAATTTGATGAAGTTATATTTTACTTGTGCAGTTACCTAGCTTGTTACACTTGCTATGTTGGAATTTGATGAAGATGGTGGGTATTGCTGGAGTTTGCTATCTTTTTCCTTTGATGCAAAAATAGTCCTGAGTATTGATGCAACTTTGCACGTTTAGCTTCTTCTTAGATTGGAATTTGTAGTGTGTTTCACCAAAACTACTAGGATGACTTTTTTTTTTTGGTTGATCAGTGTTGGCTTCGTTGTGTTGCTGGAAATTACTGATCATGGTTCATTAATCTCAAAACTGCTAGTCTTCTAGATGGTACTGAAATTTGGTTTTTATGTTGTTACAATACCTTCTATATATGTTGGACTTGTCACATGTATTTGGATAAATTATGTTTGTTGACAATTATCAATAATTATTCAGTGTTATTCATTTCATTTTCTTTGTCAATGAATTTTTAATTGCAATATTCATTTTAACAGTCTAATGAATTAGCTAAATTATGAATTTTAATTTCTAAATCAATTTCAGGATTTTTATTAAAATAATAATGATTTCATGGTAGTAACAAAATACTCATTTTTATTAATTATAATTTCAGTTTCTGAATTAATTGAAAAAAATCAATTAATTATAGTTTCCATTTTCGTGCCAAATTTAAGATTTCCCACTAAAAATTCAAAATATAGCATGCGAAATTCAAAAAAAAAGATGGAAATTTAAAATTATTATATTTCCCTCTAAATAAAATTATGATAGTTGTGCGACTGGTTATATCCATCACAGGCTATGGCGGGTATTGTTCTGTCATCAATTCTTAACGCTGGCTATAATGACGGTATGAACAACTGTCATCCATCCCCTAGTATGACAGTTTTACCTGTCATAGTAGGTCATTTTTCTTGTAGTGCAAACCTTAGAAACTAAAGGAGAATTTACCTTACAGAAACATGTGTGGTTAATTGTTTCATAATTATTGTGAGGGCGAGTAATCAAATTTAATAGCGATATGTTTCTTCTCTACAGACGAGGGGAGGATTTGGGCGAAACCCAGAAACTTACCCAATTGTACCGACAAAAGTTGCATCAACTTTTGTGTTCAAAATGGAGCAACAAGTGGATTATGTCAAGGCTGTCTCTGCCTTTACTTTCAGCCGTGTTAAACTAACAATAAATGAGCGAAACGATATCAAGATAAAATGGTGACAAAATAATGACGAAACTAATAATAAATTGGTGTCGGTTTATCTTTATTTTAATTAATTGAGTAAATTAGCATTAGTTTATCACTATCCTTGCCATCATTTTTCTCTTTGAATATCATTGCTCAACAACTAAACTCTATTATAATGAAGCATTTTTGGTCTCTCTATTTTTCTCATCGCATTAGTTTTATAGTTGGGAAGCAATTAATAAAATGGATTAAAATCAATCATTGATTTAATATTAAATGGTAAGTTTCGTGTATGGTGTAAGGGCTTAAATTTGTCAAAGTACCGGCTTATTACATAGGGCATAGACCCCTTTTCTATTGTTCTTTGAAGCTTGCAAATAGACATGCAAGATTAATTTATTTTTTTTAACCCCATCTCTATATTTCATCTGGGTATTTTAAACAAATATTAGAATCGAATATAACCTGCGCATAAGTTTCAAGGAAATTTAGCAACTAACTTATACTATGGATATTGCCCTGATTACTTTTGGGCGTTTTAGTCTTGGGCTGATATTAGAATCTTTTATGGGCTAAGGTCCTCGAGTCAGCAAAACCGTGAACATCAAGCCCCTGTAAGTGATTTTCTATTTTGTTTAAACAAAAAGCCGCTGTAAGTGGCTGGGCTCCACTGTTTCTTCATCTACGTTTTCGGGCTATGAACTCAGGCATGAACCTTTTGTTGGCTTTTTTTCACCGGAGCTTAATTATCTATGGCACCGCGACATATGCTAATTTTCCACTGAAAGTTAACTGGAAAATATAACCATTTTATATTCTGATATTTCATCTCTCTTTTGAAAAGACCAAAAACATTAATTTTTTTTTTTAAAACAAAAGTTGGCTATGCTTTATACATGCTCCGAACTTATCTCACAATCACATGTGAGAACAAATGATTGGTTATGGACATTATAACATGTAATACCAGAAAAATAGACTATAGTTAAGTATATTTTTACGAACACAAATGATAAGTTAGCTAGGATGTTAAGGAAAATAATATCTTCACTTGAACTAAATGATGCAGTCTGTTGATGCAAATTTCTACTTAATGAATATTAATTGATTTTTTGTTCCGAACTTTCTTTAAATGAAGTTTTTTGGTCTATTCTCTTCTTAAAACAAATGTTTTTTGGTGGTTCATTGTTCTGAAAAATGAAACAATTGTCAAGGGGTTCGTCATGCTCACGATAATCCATTTGATGCTTGAGTTAGTTGATTTTAATCAATTTTTACAGAGAGAAGTTTTAGAGTAGGATGTGTACCATTTCGTCCCCTTTTTTTTTCATCTTACCTTAAAATTGGGTGGGAAAAGGAGAGGGGAGGGGAGGAGTTACAATGACAATTTTCTTCTGACAAGTGTCAATTAAGTCTCATGCATGGAAACATATATCCATATGTGTCGATACTTGTTCATGACGAGTATTCTTTTGACACTTATCATATTTGCTTTGGGCTCTTGACATTTAGTGGGATTGAGCTTTACTTCAGCTTTTAAGTTGGTTCCTCATAAAAATGATTGATTTTACAGCATTTTGCCCATAGGCGCATTTTATAAAATGTTTGTTGGCTAGTGGACTTATTTCATAGGATATATAATTTTGCTCATAAGTGCATTCTATCAAATATTTGTTAGTTAGTAGGCTTATCCCGTAGAATGTTTATTTATTGGCAGACTCATTCAATAGATATTTGTTGGCTCATGGCTGATTCCTGGAATATTTATTTGCTCGCAGGTGCAATTCATAAATGTTTGTTAACTCATAAGCTCGTTTCATAGAATGTATATTTGCTCGTAGGTGCATTCCACAAGATGTTTGTTAGCCTGTGTGAACATTCTGTAGAATATTTATTTGCTTGTAGGCACATTCTATAGAATGTTCGTTGGCTTATGGGCTCACTTCGTAAAATGTTTATTTGCTCGTAAGTACTTTTTTTATTATTGCGTTCAGGCAATCTACTCAAAATTTTCTTAATACCTAAGTTATTCTTATAGAGAACGGACCTAGGTCATTTTGGTAAAATCACGCCCTCAGACATTTTGTCGAAATTCACCCCTTGGGCATTTTACTTAGAATACTTTCTAAGTACTTAGATCATAACTCTAAGTCATCTTTAGAGAATCATGCATTTGGATGTTTTGCTGATATTCACCTTTTGGACAATTTACTCATAAATACTTCCTAAATACTTAAGTCATTCTTTTAGAGAATGAACCTAAGTCATCTTGCACTACAAGAAAAATGACTTACGATGACAGGTACATGTGTGACGGTTCTTGGCCTAAATCTCTTATTTTACAGAAATATGATAGATTTATGATAGAAATTTTTTATGTCAATAAATATGATAAAATTGTGATAAAAATTTGTTCTATCGTAATAGTGAGACAAATTTGTGATGAGTATTTAGATTATTATAAATTAATGACTTGTCTGTGATGGTGATTTTGGTCGTCAGGCGGTTTGAAATAAACTTTTATTTTCGAATGATTTGACTTAAAATTTTAAAATGATTTTATTAAACAAGATAAATAAAAAATGAAGAATAAAAAGAAGAAACGGTAGCGTTTAGAGAAAGTTAAATAAAAATTAATAAACACAAAACACTTCATATTGGTTTTTTCCCAAGTGTTTAGCCGAAACTCAAACGTCTCTCACATTCACACGGTCTCACGCGCATAAAAACCTATCACCTCAAACCCTTGCATTAGTAACACTGTTGATTTTGTCTCATGTCCTAACATCGATTTTGGCCATCATTGAGATCCACACGAAGAACCCACTAAACTTGTGCTACCACCGTTGCATTTCAAAACCCTAACTGAAAGGCCACCGTTGATTAAGCTCAATTTTTTTATTAACACATGTAATTATTCTCTTTATTTTCTCTTGCATGTCAATTTAATTAAAATTTCTTGTCAATTTCAATACTAAAGGTGTAGTTCTAAGCACTAAAGGTTTATCTAAAATTTGTTCACTGTGTTGGAAAAATGGATTTTTTTCTTAAACTTTATGTGCTTCAATGTACTAGTTTGCTGAAACGAACGAAACCTGAACCTATAGAATGATATCGGTTTTTTTCTTGTGTGGCTAATGACCTTGGCATTTTGTTCAGTCTTTAAATTGGGGATCCAATTATTTTCTTCTCAGTTCTTGTGCGATTGATCTTCTTTGTTGGCCGAGGGCTTTGCACCTCTGCCTCGATTAGTTAATTCTCTCTTATTAATTAATTATTTAGTTCATTCATTTTAATTTGTATATTTTCAAATCTAACTTTTATCTCACATTCGGTTGTTTTAGGTTTTTTTGAAAATTATTTTTGCTTGCTTTTTAGACTTGACCTATTGTTACTTTTATTGCATTCTATAAAATCCTAATTTACTAATGGCATTGGTACTTTTTGCTTTTTGGTTATATATTTTATTTATTTATTTTTGGTTACTGAACGTCTACTCTAAGCTCGAAAAGCACCATATTAGCTCCGTGAGTGACTAGAATATTGTACTTTGCTTGTGTGATATAGGATTAGATTTTCATTAGTTTTTGTTCGAAGTTTATTTATCTTTGTCACTTATTTGACAATTATTGTTGTTACTTGTGCTAGATCAAAATGATACTCCAAGTGGTTCTAATAAGCAAGTAGCTTGTTGCTACATTTTATTTTCTTATTATTATTGTTTAGATTAAGAGATTTTGGTTACTCTCTTTATTTATATAGTTAAAAATTTAGTTGACTAGTGCAAAATTACATTGGAAAGAAAGACTGCATTGTCGTACTTTAAATCTCTACTATCAAAAAATGTAAGTGTGTTGGTGAAGAGTTTTAGTTACAAGTTATTTGTATTACCTTACTTACAACAATTATGCTTTCCTATTATCAATTATATTAACTATATATGTGGCAAATTATTTAAACCAATGTTTATGTCATTGATGTTATTATATTCACTTCATTTAATTGTCAAGGATTGAAAGTAAAATGTTGTTGTTTGTTTTTTTAGTTCACTTCATTTAATTGCTTTCATTAATTTTTTCTTTTTCATTTTTATTGGATTGCTTTTCTATGTGTCTGCATTAAATGAGATTGTTCCGGGGAGTGTCAAATCAGTTTTTAAAGCACAGGAGTAGCATCTGAATTCTTTTGGGGTAATTTGTGCACTTGTATACTTTTTTATGGTTTACTTTTTATCTAGACATTGGCATGTTTCCAAGAAATGTGTTTGAAACATGGATGGCATGTATGTGATTGAAAAATATTTGTTGTTGCACAGAGTCTATTCGATACTAATTTCCAACTTTTAAGTATGTTGTAAATGTTCAAGCCTTGAATCATTCATTGAAAGTTTTAGTTGACTTCGTAAAAGTCTTTATCCTTGCACCATAGCCATAGACTTTTGTACTTGAAATCTAGTTCTATGTCTCCATTTTGAATTAAAATTATGTTAATTGAGTTTTACTTGTAATATTGATTTGCTTTTGATTTATTGGCATGACTTTTTCACATTACAATTAGGTGAGCATTTATGTTGAGTTGATTGACTATGCCTGGTTATATTTTGAAGTTCTATTGAAGATGTAGGATTTTTGAAGATATGATTCAAATATGCTGCAAAAGTTGTTTTACAGACCACTAGAAGTTACTTTCTGTTGATTAATTCCTTTTACCCATAATATCATTTTACTGAGATAGGGTTTCACTTGTAAATAAGTTTATACATCACTTGTATGCCTCTTTTGTGAAAATAGTGTTAATATCACAACCTGTGAAAAATAACCACTCTGATTAAGCACACTTGATTAAGTTCTTCTAAAAAGATGAGAAAGCTTCAAATAAAAAATTTGAATGCCAAGCATAATAGATTTGGTCATGATACACATTACTTCTTGCTACCCACGTGAGTAGTGCTCTCTTCTTTTCAAATGATACACATATAATACATAAAAATTTTCTTGCTACTCATATGATACACAAAAATTTTCTCTCTTCATTTCATCAGTTATGAACTGTTTTTAATGTCATATTAATCCATACTTTAGGTATTGCAAATTTCAAAGAGTAGCCAATATCACAATACACTTCCCTAACAATTTTAAGGGGTGACACAACTCAGATACACTACATTGCCCTTAAAGGGGAAGCCACCTTGGTAATTTATTAGCTTAGATCAAATTTGATGAATTTCAAAAAATTTCCATTCGTTCATCAGTTAGCTATTATTCTATTGCTTAGTATTCTAATCTATATGCATTGTCACGGACGTTGAATTTGATGAATTTATATTTTACTTGTGCAGTTACCTAGCTTGTTACACTTGGTATGTTGGAATTTGATGAAGATGGTGGGTATTGCTGGAGTTGGCCATCTTTTTTCTTTTATGCAAAAACATGTCCTAATTATTGGTGCATATTTACACATTTAGCTTCTTCTTATATTGGTATTTGTTGTATGCTTCACTAAAACTGCTAGAATGATTTTTTTTTTTTTGGTATGATCAATGTTGTTGGCTTCGTTGTGTTGCTGGAAATGAACCGATCATGGTATTAGTCTCAAAACTGCTAATCTTCTACGTTTGCTATAATGACAGTATGAGCAACCGTCATTATAAGGGTTGAATGACGGTTGCTAATCTTTATGTTGTTACAATACTCTTCTATTTATGTTGGACTTGTCACTTGTACTTGCATAAATTACCTAAGTTTACAATTATCGATAATTATTCAGTGTTATTCATTTCATTTTATTTGTTAGTGAATTTTTAATTGCAATATTCATTTTAACAATCTAATTAATTAACTAAATTATGAAAATTTCTAAGTCAATTGCAAGATTTTTGTTAAAATGATAATGATTTCATGGCAGTAACAAAATAGTCATTTTAATTAATTATAATTTTAATTTCAGAATTAATTTCAGAAAAATTTTCCATTAATTATGATTTTCATTTTTGTGCCAATTTTAAGATTTCCCACTAAAAGTTCAAAATATAGCATGCGAAATTAAAAAAAAAAGAGTCAAATTCAAAATTATTATATTTCCCTCTAAATAAAGTTATGATAGTTGTGTTACTAGTTATATCGATCACAGACTGTGACGGGTATTGTTCTGTCATCAATTCTTAACGCTAGCTGTAATGACAGTATGAGCAACCGTCATTCAACCCCTACTATGACATTGTTTACCTATCATAGTAGGTCATTTTTCTTATAGTGTTGTTGAATCATACCCTTGGACATTTTGTCGATATTCACACTTAGGCTTTTACTTGAAAATATATTTTTTAAGTATTTAGGTCATTCGTTGTAAAGAATAAACTTAGGTAATTTTTTGTAAAGATTGGACCTAGATCAGCCTTTATAAAGAATGAACCTAAGTCATTTTTTTTTATAATAACATCTTTAGTGCTTTGTTAAACTTGTCATTTGAACGTTTTACTTAGAAATATTATCTAAGTGCTTAGGTCATTTTTTGTAAAAAGTGAACTTATAGGCTGGAAATGGGAATGAGCTGGAATGATAATGAGGAATGAGAATGAAATTCCAATGTTTACTTAGTAAAAATAAATGAGGATGGGAATGTGCTAGAATGTCATTGATGTGTTTACTTAACAAAATAAATGGGAATGAGGAATGAGAATGAGAATCAATTTATTAAAATAGTCATAGTATTAAATAATGTAATTTTCACTAACTAGATATACGTATAAATAAAGTTATAAAAATTATATTAATTAAAAAATAAAATTAATAATAATAAATGTTAATAATGATAATATTAATAAAAATAAAACAATAATTAAGAATAACTAAAATAATAAAGTTAATAATAATAATAATGACATTTAAAATAATAAAATTAATTGTGATTTGAATGAGAGTAATTCAAAAAATATGAAAAACTTAAAGAGATATAAAAGTAAATATGAGTTTAATTTCCATTCCTAACCCTCCTATGGGAATGAGATTCACATTTCTTATTCCCAAATTGTGTGAGACCCACACATTTTATTCTAATTCCCAAATTACATTTTGCCAAGTAAACATAGATTCCATTCTCGTTCCTTCATTCCCATTCCCTAAACCCTTAAGTAAAAACACCATTAGATCTTTCTTTGTATTATCACGATTTTGGAGCTTTGTCAAAGACTAACCCTTTGGGCATTTTACTTTAAAATACTTTCTGAGTACCTAGGTCATTCTTGTAGAGAATGAACCTGGGTCATTTTTGTAGAATCACACATTTGGATGTTTTGTCGATATCCACCCTTTAGACATTTTACTTAGAAGTACTTTCTAAGTACCTATGTCGTTATTATAGAGAATTGACTAAGTCACCTTTGTAGAATCACATCCTTGGACATTTTGTCCATATTTGTACTTAGGCTTTTATTTAAAAATATTTTGTAGGTACTCTGGTCATTCATTGTAAAGAATAAGTTTAAGTTATTTTTTGTAACGAATGGGCCTAGTTCAATTTTTATAAAGAATGGACATAAGACATTCTTCTTAGAATCACACTTTTAGTAAAGACTTGTCCTTTAAACGTTTTACTTAAAAATATTTTCTAAGTCCTTAGATTATTCTTTATAAAGAGTGAACCTAAATCATTATTTATATTATTACATTTTTAGTTCTTTGTCGAAGACTCGCCCTTTTGGGCATTTTACTTGGAATTAATTCTAAATCATTCTTTATAAATAATGGATTTAGACATTTCTTTATTAGGGCTATATTTCTCGTGGGCTTTGGGCCTTTCGTAATTTTGTGTATCAAAATCAAATCTTGACTTATGCTTTCAAGAATATAACTTCTGAGGAGCCTACCTCATAGTAAAAAATTAGTTCCTTCTCGTGCATATGCCTAACTCTAATATTTACACTTAAAGACCATCGAACTAAGTCATCCTTAAAAGATAGCTCAAGAGTTTATAGTTGATTTAAACTTACCTTATTAGTTTAAAAATTGGTCCCAGCTGATGTGAAATGATCTCCTCGACCGTGTATATTCTGACAACTTAGTACATCTTTCATCATCAAGACAAGGAAATAAAGAATTATTTTCGTAATTCGCTTAATTAAATATACAACAATGATGTCCTAGATAATTTATAGTTGAATATTTGAACGGAACCGTAAAGGCAAAAGAACATGTACCGCATGCTAATGATACTTGTGGCAGATTGTTCAGCTAATTAATTAACAGTGGTTCAAACAAATTAGTAATGGTAGCAAGGCGGGCCATGGATAAAAATCCGTCTTCTTTTCATTTTCTAGGTCATCGTGGGTGACAATTTTTATGGCCACCACTTTCTAATAAATAATACAGCATAGGTAGCTTAAGAGAATTACTTTTGATCATGAAGATTGGATTCTGTCAAAAGAAGCTTATCTATTAATTTTAATACATTTAAAGATATTGTCAATGAAAGGGACAGTGGGGCACTAGCAGTACTCTCAACTACCATCTTAAACAAAAGCCTAAATGATCATCCTTTAAAAGGCAAAACCTTTTTCAGACTGAAAGTTTATTTCTGACTTGAATAGAGATCTAGGAACTGGAAGTTATCAGATGTTTATCTTCACCAATGTGTTACGACTACCATGCATGCGATGCATTGATACATCATCTGAATAAATGTGAAATCTTTGAACATTTAATAGTGGTTTGGAAAAATAAAAATAGAATCTTTTATAATTATGTTGTGTTTATTTGTTGGAGAGAGTGGATTCCTCTCACTTCAGTATTTACTTGCTTATTAAAGGAGAGGAGTGGGAATTTCACTCCGTAAATCCTACTCATTTTTGGAGTGTGGAGTGAGATTCCCACCCCCATAGGGGGAGGTGGGAGTGAGAATCCACTTTCACTCTTCCTTTTTCAACATTTCTTTATTAAATATAGTATAATTATATTTATTAAAATAAAGTAATTATATAATTACTTTAAAAAAATAATATTATTATATTTATTAAAAATGATAATAATAAACTTGTTAAAAATAATATTATTATATTTAGTTAAAAATAATAATTTTTTTAATTCAAGTTAAAATTATTTTAAAATAATATTATTATATTCATAGAGAACTAATAATATTAGTATATATTTATCTAATTTTAACGGTATTATATTTATTTAATGTTAATAATTACTAATAATAAGTAGTTTATTCTAAGAAAATATTAATCTTGTACTATATTATTAATAATAATGTTTCATGAATTGCTCTTATCAATAGTTTTTAATTTTCATAATTAAAATTAAAACTAACAAAAAATTATGATTTACATAATTAAGAATATTAATAATTATTATTAATGATATAATTAAAATTAATAGTTTAATTTATAAATATATTTTTATTCACTTTGTCATGAAAAATTACAATTCTTTAATTAAGGGTAAACCTATAATTTGAAACAATTCACTCCTAATACAAAACAAAGTAAACATACAAATTGATTCTATTCCATATTTCACACTCTTATTTCAGTGTAAGAAAACAATCTACTCACACTTCCACTCCACACTCCCAACCCAGGATATCTACTTAGGATTTCTAATCCATTCCGAGAAGTAAGCACTACCTTAGTAGCGGTATGAAGAATATAATTATAGCATAAGCTAGATTATAATAATTTCTTGTACCTATTATATCACAATTGATCAATTACGCCATTAAATAGATGATTAACCACTGGATTGATCCATTGTAACCGGACCTCACCAGTAAATTTATTCGGTGACCGTTAAGAATGACCTTCAAATTTTCTTTTAACTTTGTATTCCTTTGATTAATTATCATGAATAATAAAACCTTAGGAATTAAAATGATTCCAAAAGTGCCTGTTTCAGTTGATATTTATGTTTATAATTAATCCTAATAGGATACGGGCTCTACTTAACCCTAGAAGGATTATGATGTTAATACCATGACCTCCAATCATTAATATTGAACGTCATATAGTGAAAACTATTTACTGGATTCAAGAAAAGTTATGACTTGTGGATTGGAAGTACAACATATAATTGATTTGTGATACGGTTACGTCTATTTTACTTAAATAAAACTGATTTATAGACGACTGAATATGATTTGGATTTGAAGCCACTTTAATTGGGATTTCAGAACTTTAATTAGAGAATTTACATGATCTTTAGACTTTGTAAATTCGAGATTCCCTTCCACAATGTTGTCAATGCGCTTTTTCTGTTTATTGACGTTGTTGTAAAAGTTTTTGACAATAGAGTGTGTGTGTGTGTGTGTGTCTTAATTGTCTTTTCCTATAAATGTTTGCATGAAATAAAACGAGATTTAATGTTTTATATCATCGTTAATCATTTTACAACAGCGAAAATCATTTTGCTAGATCGTAAATTACTAAATCGATCCTTATTTTATTTCATCCAAATGTTCACGGAAGAATTTTCATATATGTGTGTGTATGTGTGTGCGTGTGCATTTAAGAATGGGCAGATTATGATATTTAGTGCAATATAAAGTTGTGGATCAAAACCTCATGGATGGGGCTTCACAAATTATCCAGCTAGATAGATTAGAAAGAAATATAAATAATAGTAAATTTTCATTTGGAAATACCCATCAAAACAAAAATATATAAAGCGATAATATGAGTTGAGCTCAAAGCAAAAACAATGATAAACAAAATCTGGTTTACACATAGATATAACTTCATACCGTGGCATGTCAACTATTTGAAAACCTAACTCGTCAACAAGACTTGAGAGGACCCTTTAGAAGACATATTATTTGGTTGCATGCATATGAGCAATCTTTTAAACAACAATCATTTTAAGTGTATACTATATGAAAACCTAACAAGCTGTGCTGCTAGCTAGGGCTTACTTCAATCAGAACCCGGTGGTCCTTTGTGGCCAACACCAGGGCTATGTCCCGGACTCGTGGGGCGAAAAGCCTCTGATTCTGTCAACTTGTAACGATTTGCAGTATATGCATGAAAAGAAGGAGGTTTAACCTTGTTCAACAAAGAGCCTCTAGGGATAGTTGGTGGGTGAATATGAGGTGGCCTTGATGCTGATATTAAATCAAAGCTTTTGCTTAGGAGGAGAACCACAAGGAGAGTTAACATGAAAATTTTTTGTGCCATGAATGATGAAAGTGGAGGTTTAATTAGCCAAGATAAGAAGAAAATGGGGAGAGAGATTAATTATGCCAAACAAAGCTTTAATTTGAGGCTTCTTGAATCATTCACAAACTGCACTTGAAGTGATGTATTCTTAGCAGACTGGAGAGTTATATTTAAGGTGATTGTAACGGCCCCACGTGAGGACTTGTTAATTAGTTCTCAACATGTAAATAAAATAAGGGTTTGGTTCACATGGTAGGGTTTTACAAAAAATATTAATGTAATATGAAGCAAAGAAGCAAGCATGGGAATAATTTCTAAATAGGGCAATTACTGTATTCTTGACTCATTCCAAATACAGAGAGTTTGCAAATAGCCATTCGTTGGAATGCATATAAGGAAAGAGCATTGAGTTCGATTAGACAACACCGATGGAGAACACTTGCTTTAACATTATATATTTCTGTTTATTTAGTAGGTCGAGAGAGACTCAAGTCTGCAACAAGACACAACTAGGTAAGATTTTATAAAGAAAATGCTTCCTCCACTAAACTTATTGGGATTTGTTATAATTAAATGAGATTTTTGTCTTTTATATATATAAATTTTCCCATCAACAGAACTTGAAATTTTTCAAGGTCACAACTACCATTTTTAGTTTGCAAGTTTACTTGAGTAAGGCTTCGGCTAGCTTTACGTAACAATCAGTTAAATTTTCAAGTGTGCTACGGACTTCCTGGCTAAACTAGGCCATAACTTGCTAGATAAACCCTCTGATACTGGATTTAGGCCGCTAGAGGAAATAAAGTTTGACATGTGGGTGAGCAAGATCCAGTCCCAAAAAAGAATCGTGCACCCTACAAAAAAAATTTCTTACTTCATCAAGGTTATTTAAAAATAAAATTCCTTTAGAATAGGTCCTTTAATATTAATATTGAACATTACATGAATATCAGTAATCCCTTGATTAACTACATGCCTGATCACTTGTTCATGTCTAAGGTTGTCTATGGCTTTGTAGTAGGGAGAGAGATTGAGAGATTCCATGTGCGGTAAGGGTTCTACCCCTTCCATTACTTTTATGCACGTTTGTCTCCCCATATAAAAAAGCTTCCATTTGCCACACTGAAACATATTTTAAAATTTCAACTGCTTTGAATACACTTCAATCCCCATCAGCTCTTGCTTTTTCTTGTTTAAGGAAATCCTGGCCTCATCATCAAAATGCAGTAGGTAAAGTTATTTATAGGCTATACCTAGCCCACAGTTAGGACAATTAAAGCTTTTGTTTTTTGTTTCTTTAACGCTTTTAATTTATTCCCAACCAATCCCATCTGAGGAAAACCATTTGCATTCAGTGCCATGTGATGTTATCAAATAGCAATGGGCTGACCTCTTCAGTTCACACGAGGAAAGATTAAATAAGTGGCTTGTGGGATTAAGAATATCTGCATATAGGACTAGTTTCAATTTGTATGCTCTCAAATTTCGACTGCAGCAAAGTACACTAGTGCATCTTCACTTAAATTAAAGGAAATCCGGTGGGCCGGTGCTTGTTCAGGACACCGGTTTATAGTGATGGCAAGGATACAAACTGCTGTGAGTTTATCATTATTAAATTCGTGCCTAGAGGCGGATTTATGAGTGGACTAGAGCCCGGTCTAGTCCAGTAAAGATCGTTTATATCTCTTATGTTTTTATTAATTTAGTAAAATAATAGAATTTTTATTTTTTTATATATGTCCCTAAGTCATTATCCTTATGATTTCATCAATTTAGTATAACAATAGATTTTGTATTTTATATTCAAATATATCCCTAACTCAATTACCCTTATATTATCATCAATTTCATATAACAATAGAGTTTTTATTTTATTTTCAAATATGTCTCTAATTCAATTATATTATTTTCAATTGAAATTAGTGACTTATTTTATAAAATGATTAAACTATATATTGACTTATTTTATAAAATGATTAAACTATATATTTATTGAATAGATTGTAAATATTAGGGAGCTAAAATTTTATTATTGCTTTAATTTATTTTAAAAAACTTCTAATTGAAAAAAAAGTATGTCAATGTAATATAACATCATCAATGGTATTAAAAATACTTATAAAAACAACATATAGTAACAATTATCAACATTTTCATAAATTTTTATATGAATTTTCAGACTTTATTTTTTAGTTCCATTAACTAGGAGGACAAGTTAAAAAATAAAATTTGAATATTTTAAGGAACTTTTGATAGAAGAATTATCAACATTTAGTTCTTTAAAAAGAGTTAGAGCATCTGATAAAGAAACAACTGCATCCAAATACTTTTTTGCTAAATTGAATTTAGTTTATTATTAAAACTTTTAACTAATAATACTTTTATAATTTGAATGGATGAATAAATTTTAATTGTTTAATTTATTAAGACTGGTAATTTAGTATTTGATTTCAAACATAAAAGTTTTACTTGTAATTTTTAATTGATTGTAATTACATATATTAATCTATTTTAGTTTATAATTCTTAATTGATTTCTTAATCCTTATATAATTAGAAGTTATTATAGGTTGTAATGTCAGATTCCATAATTGAAAAATAGTATTTTGATATTTAAATTATCTTTTGTTTTCTACTCTTTTTTTATAATTATTTTTGTTTGTAGTACATATTTATGGGGATAGAGTTCTTAGTGTTCCCCTTATTTAATGTACTTTTGTCTACTTATAAATTTTTATATTTGCTTCAAAATATAAATTTTAAAATTTAGCTCGGGGTAATAATAAGTCCTAGGTCCGCCCATGTTCGTGCCCATGAAAGTTTAATTATTAAACCTCTCACAACTCACAGCGGATTTTAACAATTATTGAAACTACTCGCAATAAATTTTTTATAAGTTATTACATTTAAAATAATAAATATTAAAAAAACTTAATGATATATAAAAATTTAATAATATAGAAGGAGTAAGATATGTAGTTGTAGTAAGTTAGGTTAGGTTTTAAAAGTAGGAAGATTAGATCATGATTAATAACTTTATCTTTCATATATTTATGACTAAATTTTTTTAATGTACTTTCTATGATTAAAATTAAAAACATAAATTATTTAAAAAAATGTAGGTCAACAAATAGCCATCGAACTTTTCTCAATATTAAACCCACCGGCAACCCGTAACAAGGTTAAATTTGAAATACCAAATTCGTTTATAACCCGTGAAATCAACCGTAAGGAGCAGGTCTATATTAATGGTTCGCGTGGGTTTGCAGATAATTTTGTCATTCCTCCTAATTTAAATTTCGTGAAATTTCTTTCTCCTTATTTTGTATAAAAATATGAAATAATTTTCTTTTCATATGTTGTTAGCGATAATAAATTTTCACATAATATTTTGTAGACCTCTAAATAAAAAAAAATTATATCTAGATTTTAAGTAGACTCCTAAATTATAATATATATGTAGATTGTAATAATTTTAATAAAATAAGCGGAAAGGAGATGTACATATTCTAGTGGTAGGCCATAAAATACCTTAAATATGGCTCCCCTGAGATTGCACTTTACACGACGGCATTAGATTCCTTGTAGCCGAAAAAATAAAGTTGAATATTATTAAATGTTCTCATTTCTTAAACTGCATTTATTTAATTTTAGCGGTTAATTAGATTGACATATGGCTAACTCCTTGAGCATAATCTTTAATGTAACATATAATGAATTAATAACTATTAAACTTGATTGTGTTGAAATAGTTGTAACGTGATTGCATGAAGCTTTCCCATCGCCATAGCAAATCTTAAAGCACAATTCTTATGCGTCCTCTGTAATTACATTTCGTTTAACTCATTTACCAAGTTTGAGCATTAAAAGAGCTGACGTTATATGAGCATCTCAGTGCAACCAAATGAGTTGCCTTTTAATATTCAAATGCATGACACATATCAAGTATTTAAGATGACCAAAGTGAGTGTTAACTATTAAAACTAAATCAAATTAAAGTTGTAGTAAAAACTGTATGTATTTTGCGTTTAAGCAGTCGTCAAATTTCTAAAGAAAATGTTATTAACAAATTAGTAATAATTGAGTGCAAAAACTATTAGCCTTGACGGATCAAACTAGCGATCAGCGAAAACCAATTTTATTTTCTTGCAAGTAAAATGTTAACTAAGTCCCCAATGATTTATTGTTTTATGGCTTTGAGTTGAATAATAGAATTTGTTTGAGATAAGTCCCTTAAAAGTGCCCTTGATAATTCTAAGCTTACAGAAAAAAAGGAAAAAAAGTAAACAATCCAAACTCTTTATTTTACTTTCAAACAATATTTTTCACTCTCCTTGTTAAACATTTTAAATAAACATTAACTTTTAACACCAATCCTTCACTTTAATATATCATCTTAATTTTATGAAAAACATAAAATTACTTAAATTTTATCATGTAAATTTAGTAATTTCATAGATTTTGCATATTATTGGTGTATTAGTGGTAGCTCTCTTTGAATTAAGGGTTTGTTTGGTGGTGAGGTGTCGTGACTCGTAATTTACAGTTGTTGTAGGATAAAAACTAAATTTATAAATAAAAAAAAAGCTTATAGATTATAGTAAATAATAATTTTTTTATAGTAAATAATAAATTTTGTATTAATTTTTAAATTTAACAAATTACAAAAATTATGAAATGAAAAAGAAAAAAGAGAACCACCAGCTAGGTTGAAAAGCAAAACCAAATATGTTCGAAATGTCTTAATTCTTTATTGGGTTTGACACTTTTGATTAGGGATGGCAATTAAATCCAGACCCAGGCTAGACATAGATGAACCCAAAAAATCTAGGCTGGGTTCGACGCTCACTGGATTAAATTTCATACGAAATCTGAATGGAATTTAGTGAACCTGCATATGTCTCGGTCCGGATCCGGGTTTAGGTGAACTCGCAGATCCGGAACCAAGATCTGGATTTTTTTATTTTAATATTAATTTTTTAAAATTATTTAATATAAATAGAAAAAGAAAAATATGCCATAGTGCTAGTTGCATTCGCATTTACTGTCGCGGCCACCATTTCCTCTCTCAGTCTCTTTTTAGCTCTTCTCTAATTTTCTTCTTTCAATCACATTAATCACCTTCATCATCACCTCGCCAATCAGCACTTTCACGGCGCAACTATGTTGATCTCGTCATCATCACCAGCCATCTTTATTGCGACTAGTAACAAGCTATGGGTTGAAAGCCACCTCTATTGTTGTTGTATTCATCATCATAAGTTACTGTTCTGAACACTAAATTGTGAGTTTCGGCTTCCTTCTTTGTAATTTATGCTCTGATTTTAATATCTATGCTCTTATATGCTTCCATTTTATTATTTATAGTTTATTTATTTTTGAATTATTTTTTATTGTTGTTATTAATATAATAGAAACGGTATCTTCAAAATATGTATAGTTTTTACAGTTAAAAACAACACATAAAATGGAAGAAGTTGCTGGATTAGACATTAATTATGGAACTAATTATATCTTGACATAAGTTTTGTAGGGTGAAAAATTCATAATGGAAAATGAACAATGAATTGATCTGGATGTCTTTGAAAAGATAGATGAAAGTGTGTGAGTGAGGGTTAGGACAAAGTAGAAAACAATAATGATAGAGCTGTTGAATTAGAACTATATTCAACAACAATAGTTCAAGGGAGTGGGCGTGGCCAAGGCCGTGGCCGTAGGGGTAATACCACTTCTATCACTTCACGGAAATGAGATGGTGGTGGTTGCAAAGGAGCACTTCAGGTAGAGTAGCCTTTGCAATTATTGTGGGTTAGTTATACAAGGAAATTATTCTAAGGGTACTAATCACTTGACCAATCATGCTAAATGTTGTCCTAGAAGTTAATTCAAGAATGTGCAGCAAATGCACCTATCTTTTTCTTTTAAAGCTTATGAAATCATTGCACTTAGTAACTCTAGTTCTGAATCAAAGTGCGATATGGCAATAGTAAAATTTTTTGTGGCTAGAATGATTATACTCCATAAGCTTCTTTTAGCATTTGTTGAATATGTTGGGCTTACGAACTGTTGAAACTATTCTAACCTTCTATTAAGACTTTTAATAGAAACATTATCAAAGTTGAAAATTTGAAACTTTATAATGTTGAAAAGAAGAAGACAATGGGTATTTTAGAAGCTTGTGAGAGTAGGATTGTAGTTCCTGCAGATATGTGAACTGCCAATAACCAAAAGAAATGGCACATGCTTAGCATGACACATTACATTGATAGCTCATAGGTGTTGCGAAGTCATATGAAGTAATATTCTTGAAACTTACTTAACCATAAATTAATGTATTGTTTAATATTTTAACTATTTTTCACATTGTTAAATTTATCTATATGCCAATTGCACATAGTGGTAAGGTAATGTGCGATGAGTTATATGATTGTTTGATGAATTGGAATATAGATAGAAAGTTGTCAACTATAATTGTTGATAATTGTGCAGCAAATGATTCCATGATTGACTTGTTGTTGGGGAAATTTTCTACTAGTTCAATGATTATGGGCGTCAAATTCTTTTATATGCATTGTTGTGCTCATTTATTGAACTTGATAGTCAAGGATGGTTTATCTGTGATACAAAAGGGACTTCAAATAAATTAGAGACAATGTTCATTACTAGGCAACAACACCTACTAGAGTTGAAAAGTTTGAGATTACAAAAAAACAATTAGGTATTAAGAAAACCAAGAACCTGGCACCTGATTGTAAAACTAGATGGAACTCTACATATTTGATGCTTAGTACTACTTTGCTATATAAAGACATATTTGATTGTTTGAAGGAATGTGAGAGAAATTATACATCTTTGCCTAGTGAGTTAGAGTGGAATTTGCCAAAGCTTATGTGTGAGTACCTAAAGAGTTTTTATAAGTTGATATCACTTTTTTCAGGGACACGATATCCAACATCTACTTTATTTTTTGCCAAAATTTGTGAAATTAAATTGTTAATGAATGCATGGTTGCAATCGCCAATTGAGGGGATAAGAAATATGGCCACTAAGATGATTAGAAGTATGACAAGGATTGGGATATTATTCATGGAATTCTTACAGTGGGGACTATGTTAGATCCTAGACGTAAGATGCTATTGACTAACTTTTTATTTCCTAAAATATATAGATAAAAAGCTAAATTTGAAATTAAAATGGTGTGTAAGTTATTTGTTGATTCAGTGCATAAGTATGGAGTAAAACATTCATTAAATTCAAGTGAAAGGATTAATGGTTCTGCCAATTCTCAAGCTGCTACAGCAGGGGATTCTATTATGTTGGGCTTGGACATGGATGAAATGGTTGAGGAATGGGCATCATCCAGAAATGAAAACACATAGAATAATCATCCAAAATAGAATTATAGCTTTATCTTGAGGAAAGTACTTTGCATTCAACTAGTCAATTTGATATTTTGTCATGGTGGAAGAATAATCAAGACAAATATTCTATGCTTGCAAAGATTGTAAGAAACTTTTTAGCTATTCCTATACCAGACGGCTCGGGTACGGCATGTGTCCGTACAACACGGCATAACACGAGCATGTTTTTATGGGGCACGCGAAATGGTAAGGCATGCACGTGGGCCATGCCGGGCTTAGAATTTTAGGCATGTGGGCCTTAAAAGTACGACACGATTAGAGATGGGCTAAGCACGACAAGATAAAAATGCCCGCAATAAGCACGTTTTATTTTTTAATGAAAGTAAACATAAAATTTTATGATTTTACAAATAACTTGAAATTGAATTTTTTAAATTCATTTAATTCTTTGTTTAAAAAATCTATAATTGATTTATATTTATAATTTCTTAAATAAATAATTGATATCATAATTTTAATGAATAAAATTATAAATATCATGATTTTATAAATATGCATTACTATTATTGTGAATTATAATTTATGACTCTATGTATAGTCCAAATTAACAATTAAGTTAACCCATAAGAAAAATTCATTATCATTATTGTTGTTAAGTATTTAAAAAATTCTAATACTATAAGGTCAAACTTAGTAATTAATATTATATTTTCTTACTGTTATTAGTTTATTATTATTAAATATGGACTTGAGTTTTTAATTTTCGATTCTATTAAATTTGAATAAAGGTATAGACCTAAGAAAAGTACATAGACTTGAAAAAAGTATGCCAATAGCTTAGCATGAGCTCTTAAAAAATAAAAAAATAAAAAAGAAAAAAGAAAAAAGCTTATTGGGTTTTTTTTCTTAGGCATGGCACAGCACGGCACGTATGGTCACAGCACGAATGGGCACGGCACGTGTGCCGGGCCGGGCCTAAGTAAAAATATTTAGGCACGGCACAACATGGGCACAAGCACGCATGGGTCTTGCTTTGGTGGCGGCACGACCCATTGGCCATATCTAGGTAGACATTTGAGCCCTCCTCGCAGTAAATTTCATCCATCTACAATGGAGGCATTAGTGTGTACTCGATTGGTTTTGGCTTGAATAAAACCTAAAAGATATCGAAAACTTATTTATTAGAATCAAATGACTTCGTTATATTATTTCTATTATCAATTTATCACTAACTGGTTGTCTCACTCATTATGTTTATGATTTATGCATTTCTTTAGATGGAATTCCGGAGGAAGCAATACTTTCTACAGAGCATTTGATTGTTGAAAGTTTGATGAGTGAGCACAGTCAAATGAAGTATATGATTGAGAGTTTAGTCTTTAGACTAATGATTTGAACTTTGAACTTTGAATTGTAGATTTACGTTATAAATTTGTATTTGTAGATATTTATTGCTTTGAAACTTTGTATTTTAGATTTTATATTTTTTTACTATCTGGAAATGTCATATGATTTGCATTTGATTTTTTTTAGAACAAGTTTATTTTTCATTTGAACTGCAAACAGGTTTTTGACTTCATTCCAATCTCCAAAATTCAGAAAACATTATAAGCAATCCAAGTTTAAAACCCACCATCCGAAAACTTAAATTTTTCTGGGTTGACCCTGGCTCGGATCTGGATCGGAAAAAAATCGGGTTCAAATCCAAGTCCAGTACAAAAAATTGGTGCTTGGGTCGGAATCTAAAAAGACTGAAGTTGGATCCAAGCCCATAAATTGTCATCCCACTTTTGATACCACATATTTGAAAAATGTTTGATTTTAATATTTTATTGCTTATTGTTAAGGGATGGCAATGGAACATGTACGAGTTGCATTCAGATCTTAAATTAATCCAAACCGACTCCAATCCATCTTCAATATGCTCATTCAAATCCAAATTTATTTAGATCGATCCAAATACAATTCATTGGATTTAGATGATCATGTGGATCACGGGCCAGCCTCGGACCCATTGTCGTACTGGAGTTTTAGCTAACACATGGCAAACCTCCTTGAACCTTGATTATTCTAAAAGAAAACATAATGCGTGAGCGATGTTGCCCGTAGTTTTTATTTATTTATTTTTTTATTTTTTTATCAGAACAGAAACAGGGAACCTTCACTTTTCCCATGCGCCAAGTTTACAAACTCTACGTGAACAAATTAAGCATACTTCATGCCAATGAACACCCGAAAGACACAAAACCCTAAAAGTAAGTAGCAAATTTGGAAGCAAAGAAATGCATAAGAATAACCATTATTCAAAGAAAACATCAATCACAACTCAGAAGGTTCCTTCTATAATTTATCAATAATAACTAATAATCTTTTTGCAACGCATATGTATATATATGAAACAACCAACACATTGAAGATTATATATCATCTTCAACCAGCAGAAACAAATCATATCCATCAGTAGAAGCAAAGGCTAGCCATTCAATAAGATATGGAAAGGAAACCACTGGCAGCTGCTCAAACTAATCGCGAGTATGAGAAATTTGAGCCATCGACAGAGTGGGCACGAGAGGATGAATTTGACACTCTTATTGTAAATTTACCAGGTTTTTTCCCCCCCTTTTTCCCTCATTTCCTTCATTTGCATTAGTTCAATTATTAACATGTATCCAAATCATGACAAATTTTTGCCATTTAAGGTCCCAAAAATATATGGAGACATATATAAGATGCAGACGTTTGCACTTATAAAATGTGGGTTCAGCATTTTAAGCTCTTTTTGTAAAATGCTTTTACAATGTTCTAAGGTCCATGTACAGCCTTTTTATAATGTTTTTGAAATGCCGAATCTGCACTTTATGCCGAATCTGCACTTTATTACGTACAGAAGCCTACACGAAGGACTCATTATTTATATATATATATATATATAACACTTGCTTTAACATACCTTTTTTTTAAGAATATAACATAGTTGAGGACGTCTACATTTTTTATATGATTTAAAATTTTAATTTTGATGACATCAGTTTCCATTAAAATTGGAGATAGAATTGTTTCGTACAAAAATTTCATCTTCACGTTAATCCTTTTTCCGCTTTCAGAAAGAACGATGAGAATATTTAAAGACAGGAAGCTGATGCCTTTTTCTTTGCTTTTCTTCATCTTTTGCGTCTAAAAGGAAGGAATCAACTAAAGTCAAAGAAACATTCAGACTGGAAATAGAAAAATAAAAGGAAAATTTGCACATCATGAGGTTAAAGGGAAAAAAAATAGAAGCGTCCAAGATTATATTTAACAATATGTATATCGTTGTTATCGTAACTTTACAGGTTTTAGAAAGGAACAACTGAAGGTTCAAGTAACCACTTCAAAAAAGATGAGAATCAGTGGAGAACGCCCGCTTGGTAACAACAAATGGAGCTCTTTCAGCAAGGAATTTCCGATTTCATCGAATTATGACTTCAATGAAATCAGTGCCAAATTTGAGGGTGGTAAGCTTTTCATCAAACACCCAAAAATCATTACACCAGCTGATCATCAGCAAGAGGAAAAACCTCAAGCACAAGCAGTGACAGAAGCTCCAAAGCCTCAAAAGCCTGAAAGCGATTATTCAGAAGCTCATCAAAAGAGAGAACAAGATCAACAGGCAGCCACTGCAACTCAACAGGTTATTAGTCCTCCGAGTGCTGCTGGCACTAATGGCCCTGAAAAGAGTGGAAAAGTTGATCGTCCTCGGAAGAGTACTATTGCTGAAAAACAATCAAGCAGAAAGGCTAATAATAACGAAGAGGCGAAAGCTGCTTCTGTTGAAGCTAAAATTACTGCTACCCAGAAGAACAAGCATTTGGCCGAAGAAGTTAAAAGCACGTCGGGTGCAAGAGAAACTGTAGAAAAGGATAAAAAGGTTGTTGATTATGATGCCGCAGCATCAGCAGAGGCGGGCAAAGAAGCAGCTGGAAGTTTAAATGAGAGGGCTAGTAAATACAGAACAGAAGATTTGAAGCAAGCTCTTGGTGGTTGGGTGATGGAGCTGAAGCAGCCAAGAAAAATTATGAACTTCACCGTGGCTATTTTGCTGGTTCTGGTAGTTTACATTTATGCCAAAAATGCAATCGGGTATATTGGAAAATCTAAGAATTAAGTCCAACAATATGTACTCATCTCTATAATAAGTTCATATAAATGTCAGGGCCGTGGCATAACAACATGTACCGGAAAAATGTAACTTCGAAAGTGATTAATTAACACCCACCGTTTAAAAATTTCAATCTTGTTTCAGTGAATTTCAAATTCTGCCCCTCAACAAAATTGGAAAGTTGAAATTTTAGGACGTTTACTTCAAGTAGTAGAAATTGAGGCAGGTGAAGAAAACAGAGGAGGAACATCGAATTATTCGCAAATTTGAATGGTTGTGATGCCTGATAAAGGCAAAATACAAATCAGCAAATCTCAACATTAGAATGTTTTAGATGCCATTAAGTCACTAAATCCTCCAAATATAAGAAAATAATGGGGTTCGGAGAGAATATAGGTTCATAAAATACCCGGTTTAATTTATGCCTGGAAAATGTTCATGCCTAAGCAGTTTTTTGAAAGGACAATTTGTCAGTACAGAAGCTATCACAAAGTCTCCAAGTTACTCTCAATATGAAAGCACATTTGGTCTAGATGTAATATATAGGTAAAAGTCATCAGAATAAAGCACTCATAGTTATGCAAAGGGATGTACAAGCATCTCGGGATGATACAAGCGTCTCCACTAAGTCAATTGCCTTCTTCGTTGGGGAACTCCAAGCTCACAGCCACCCACTTGTCTTCACTAATTGGCATCAAAGTAATACCTTTGGGAAATGCAATGTCCGGGATGCGGGTATAAACCCTTACCCTGTTGCAGAGTAGGTAACTGCTTGTTACGGTAGCCCTTTTGGCAGCCATGGAGTCTGAAATTGAGAGAGCTGAGACATCTAGTTCTGTCATTGGAAGAGAAGACGATAAGCATCTTTTTGGTGAAGGAGGCACATCAAAGCAAGGCTATATATCTTTGTTTCCAATCAAGTTATACATGCTTCGTGTTATACATACTTCTTGAACTTTTGTAAATGCAGGACATTATCAGCATGTAAAATCTATGATTTATGCACCTTGAAATTCTGTGCTTGTACAATCTAGAATGAAATAGAGAAACGAGATGTTACCTTTACCATCTTCTCCATGTTCCAAGACTGGAGATGAAACCGACATAGATTTCTGAATGAAATTTGGATCAAGAGTGACATCCAAGTCTGAGCTAAGAGTAGAATTGGGAACTCCATCTGCCTTGACAGTGTGGGTAATAGACCCAATGCTGCAACTCCGTCCACCTGAACAAGAAGTAAAACTTAGGTGCTTCCCCAATTAATTTCTTGTTTACTTAACTTTCTCATACTGTTTAGCAGAAAATTCATAATGAAACTGGGATATGGAGGCCTTGAAAGAATGACAGATTAAATATGATGGTTTCCAGCTATCTAAGGCTTTTTAGTCAAAGAGCATCTGAGTTTCAAGAATATTTTAGATCCAATGCTGTCTTCAGAGTACAAGATACCATGGAATGGTAGGGAAAATATCAACTTACGCTCTATTAAAGCAGTGTAAGCAACTTTAGCAGCTTTCATCTCCGCCTTTTTCTTTGTTCTTCCAGCCTTTCCATAAAATACCTCGCCATCAACTTCCACCATCGAAATAAAGGTAGGCATGTGAGGTGCACCACATTTAATTGTCTCGTACAGTGGCACTGGAAGACCTTCTCTTAGGGATAATTCATGCAGTACATTCTTGTAAAAGACACCGTCATCCTGCAAAAAAAGAGAGAATATGAAACCATCCAAAACAGGAATCACTGGCATCTAAAATTACCCATAAATACATGCTAACATGTGCATATAGAAAAACTCATAGTAGTTACCATGTATTGATGCGTTTATGAGCTACGAAATGTTTTAGTAGCATAGCAGGTTTAAGTTTTGGAACTTGCCTCTTGAAAGTCATCACATGCCAATGAGAATAAGGCAACTTTTGCGGCAGCATGCTCTGCTTGCTTTAAGTTTTTGAAGAACTCTAGGCTCTCGAAGGTGTGCCCGTCAATTGTGACTCTAGCCTTAAAGGAACAAGCATGTGCTGGACCCTCTCTTATACTAGAATAGAGTGGCGAGTCAAGGTTTTTGCGCCGAGCATAGTTCTGCAGCACACTTTTGTATCGGCATTGCACATCTACAAGCACAATCAACTTATTAGGTAGAGGTTTCAAGATTGCGAAGGATAGGACAAATCATAAGAAAGCAAACTTGGCACAAGGTGTATATATGGAAAGTCTAGATGTGCTATTTTTCTGTTATTTTTTCTTGTTATATCTCATCCAAGGAAGCATGAAGCAATCATATCAATTATCCAAGAAGTGCTGCGACAAAATATTTCAATCCCAAATATCACACTCGCAAAATTCTAAGTTCTCAGGTTATGCAAAAAGTCGTGTTGAATAAGCTACCATAAGAGTATGTAAAATGAAATAAGTTGAAAAGATCACAGGGAAATAAAAATAGAACACACTTAGATGTGTCGTATAGCAGAATAAATTCTTTTCTGCTATAAACATGATAATTGCATCATGCTTTCCACAAGCACATTCTGGTGATAATTCCGCGGAGCATAATAAAAGCAGAGAATTTTACTACTACATTCTCATGTTAACTAAAAGAATTCTAAAGCATTAAGAAAATTAGTATAGGATATAAAGATGGCAAAAGAAGATCTCATATTCATCACCATTTTTGACTCCCAAAGCTTCCGAGTGAATCTCAAGACCTTGACATGTTTCAGCAATCTTTACTTCTCCAGCACTTGGTTCAGCAATTGATATCAAAGAATCTGGAACAGTGACAACAAATGTAACTGTCTACTTGAGGGACTAAATCATTTGCTCCCACTGACAAGACAAAAATTACAAACTTTCACACAGTAAGAGCATGTTTCACTGAGAAAAAAAAAAAAAAAAATATATATATATATAGAGTATAGAATTACAATATACTAATATCATTGATTCTTGAAATGCTTTGCCATCTATGGTACCTGAAATATCGGGATGATTGATATCAACCAGTTGAGGCTTTTCATCCATTTCCAATCCTTGATCAGCAAGCGGCTCATCTTTTGTTGAAGGCCCTGATCAAATAGTGCATCACATATAGTACAACAATTTTTCAGTAAAATATATAATAAACTCAGGGTCCAGTACTGTTTCCACACGAAGTGCTTTTGTTAAAAAGCAGTAATGAAGCTCACTTGGAGGAGGAGAAGTGAAGTGGAGGAAAGCGAGCTTAGCGGCGTCGTTTTGGGATTCTTTAGAGGATTTGCAAGAAACGGAAGAGTGAAAGGAGAGGCCGTTAACGGAAACAGAGGACTTGAAGCGAGGGTCGTGATCGGCTCCATCTTTCATGGTGGAGTACCTTGGCAAGCTCCAACGCTTCTGGTGGCACAGCTCCTGCACCTTCGTCTTGTACATTTTTTTTTAATTTATTATTTATTATTTTCACTCTCTAAATTATTAATTAATTCATCAGAGTTTAGAGTTGAGTTTCTTTCATTTAAATCAAGTTCATGCCATGCATGCAATGCCACCCGCGTTTTCTACTTTGTGCTCTCAAACTCAAAAATATTTTTCTCATTTTCAGTAACAGGAAATTTATTGTGATTGTGAGTACCAATTCAATATGCATGTCCATGTGCTAAAATGTCAAAATGTTAATTGGATGAGGGGTTTAAGAAAGGATTCAAATCCTCTTGCGATCGTCCAATATATGATCTTTTGAAGATCTATAGACACGTGGAATTTATCAAAAATGTATGGCAAAAATTTATTTCATTATTATATTATAGTTTGTGGATGTGTATTGTTATAATTATTTAGGTTGATCCAATGTATTTTACAGTGGAATTTACTATTTTTTATTTTAAATTAGTGAATTTGAATTTAACATTAAGCTAATATGTTCTCAACGCTTTATAATTTTTTATTATATATATATATATATGTAAAATAATATACTATTAAAATTTTATATTCTTATCTAATAATTACTTCTTTGTAAAAAAAAATAGTAAAAAGATTAGCTCAATTAAACATTAGTACCTCGAACCCACCAGACTTTCTGAGATAGTGCGCGGAAGCCAATGAAGTTTTTTCTTCTCCTACATTATCAAATGTATTTCCTTTTTCCAGGAACTTTGTTTGTTACTTCTTCTACTACAATACACAATACCGAGAAAATCCTTCGAACAACATTTATTAACAAAATTACTCTTACAACAAAATGAAAATAAAAAAATCAATTAATAATTATGATTTCAAATAAAATCATCAAAACAGTGCCTATGATAACACCTCATATACCATCAGAATCAAAATTTTCAGCCACGCACAAAGGTGGTTAACATGCATAACAATCAATTTTTATTTCTGGGTCTTTAATTGCACGTTTCATTTTGCATGTTTCATTTGATTTAATATTGTTGTAATATCAATTAGAAAACACATATTCTAATTTTTGTAGGCATATTTGGTATAAATCCCCCTCCTAAGACAAGAGAGGCCTCAATTTCGTTGTAGGTTTTCACTTCATAAACAGAACATAGTAAGGCAATAAAATTGCTCCCCACAGGAGAAAACAGCGATAGGAAAGCCGCGTAGCAGTCCAGATATTGATACGTACACATCACCTCCTAATATAAGAGTAAAGAAAAAAGGAAGCAACTCATCGCAGAGAGAAGCCGATATATTATTTGAACTTTGGGATATAATTCCAAATTCCCCTTCTTATATGTAACAGAGAAATTTTGACCACGTTTGTTAACTCACTTTGCACTTGCCAACTGGGTGCGAAGGAGCTTGGCAGCAGCAACCATGTTGCTAAGGGCAGGCTTGACTTCAGAGTACTTGCGTGTCTTGAGGCCACAGTCAGGGTTGACCCAGAGGATGTTGCTCTCAAGAACTGCAAGCATCTTGTTGATGCGATCGGCAATTTCTTCTGTCGATGGGATCCTCGGAGAGTGGATGTCGTACACACCGGGACCAATGCCAGCACGATACTTCACTCCCTCACGGAAGACTGAGAGAAGCTTTTCATCGGATCTAGAGTTCTCAATAGTGATCACATCTGCGTCCATGTCCATAATTGAGTGGATGATATCGTTGAAGTTTGAATAGCACATGTGGGTATGGACCTGCACGAAAATTTACAAGAAAATGATTCAGTATTGCAGTCATTTGTTTACTCATAATGCATGCAAAAGTATGCACATTTTTAGTGTGCTCTAAATGGCATCCTCTTCTTTCTTTTTATTATCCATATATGCTCCGAGCAAAGATTTGCCCTAAATTTCTCTTATAAATTCTGAATAATTTCCGAAATCAAATGACTTGATATTTTTTAAACATAAAAATTAAACGCGACATGCATAGCACTAGAGGAACAACCATCCAGATATAAATAGATACCACTTTACCAGACAAGTAAGAAATAACTGGTGGGCTAGAGAGGCAAAAATGAACCTGGGTAGTGTCTTGAACACCACAGTTAGTAATCCTAAAGGAGTGCACAGCCCATTTCAGATAAAAGTCCTGCTCAGACTTCCTGAGTGGTAATCCCTCTCGTAAAGCAGCCTCATCAATCTGGATGACAGTGATACCAGCTTTCTCAAGATCCTCAACTTCATCCTTGATTGCCAATGCAATCTGATAGCAGGTCTCGAATCTAAAAACAGGCATATATGCAAAGTTAATTAAACAATTTGAAAATGCACAAATTAACAGGGCATTGAATTTGGTTAATTCCTTGCCTGGGCTGATCATTTCGAACAAATGACCAGTTCAAAATGGTGACAGGGCCAGTGAGCATTCCCTTCATTGGTCGCTTGGTCATACTCTGTGCCATTGAAGACCAGAAGACAGTCATGGCCTTGGGGCGGCTCACATCACCATAGATGATAGGAGGCTTGACACAGCGGGAGCCATAAGATTGAACCCACCCATTCACAGTGAAGGCAAAACCAGATAATTGCTCACCGAAGTACTCAACCATATCATTCCTCTACATGCCAATATAGATCATATGAATGAATTACACAAACACACACACTCACTATTTATGTAACAAAGCATGACAACATCTTAAGTTATTTAGTATAGGATGGTAAGTCACCTCTGGTTCTCCATGCACCAAAACATCAATGTCAAGTTCTTCCTGGAGCTTGACAACGTTGTTGATTTCCTCCTTGATAGTCTTGACATAGTCATCCTCAGAGATTCTGAAATAAAAAACTAGCTTATGAAACACAATTTGAAAATGATGAAAGTTCAACAACAAAATATGAAAAAGCAAGAGAACTCGCTTCTTGGCCTTGAATTCACGTCGGACTCTTCGGAGATCCATCGTTTGTGGGAAAGATCCAATGGTGGTGGTAGGAAGATTTGGCAAGTTCAACTTCTTCTGCTGAGCATCCAGCCTAGCACTGACATTTGTGGCTCGGCGATGGTCAGAACCCTTCAAAGCAGCAGCCTAAACAAGAAAGAATAATAATACCAGGCAAGCACAAGTAAATAACTGCTGGTAGTGTAGATATGTGGAAGATGGAAATACTTTATTGTTAATCACTTACAGCCTTTTGGACAGCCTCATTTGTCACCCTTGGGGAGGATTTTCTTGAAGCCTGAGCTGCAGCATTAGAAGAGAAGTATGCCTGGAGAAAGAAAACGATGCCATAAAATACTTTAAAGGATTCATTAAGAAAAGAGCGTCAGTCTAGTCAAGGTCTTCCAGAGCTCAACAAATCTAAAGAATCAACAGCTATGATTGGTGATACAGAGTTAGTCTAATAGTGGTAAAAGTTAACTAGGTGGACTCAACAAAGTGGAATGAGACATTCAAATTTCCCGCATAGTCAACAATTTCTGGAATTTTAACTAATAGGCTTTAGCAGAGCTGCAGAGAAGGATAAACTTATGTGGACACATTTGTGTGAAATATACATTAGAAAATCAGAAACAACAACCTGAAGTTCTTGTAATTAAAAAAAAAAAAAACCATTTTTTACACATTAAAATCAGAGACAAACAGACAAAAGTCTGAATCTCTCAAGAATGTAAAATATGCAATATCACAAGTGAATCATGCATCAAAATATAAAGTACCATGGCTTTTGTTTCTAATTCATAAGCAAGTTAACAGAGAACAGAATTAGTAAGACTACATCATCTGGTTTTACATGTGAAAAAAAAAAAGAGAAATTGATTTACTTTCAAAATACACCATCTCAACAAACGTAAAGTTGATGAAAAACCACACATTCAATTCATTCAAAGTGTGTTTATTAGAGCTCCAAAGTATTTTAATGAGTTTGATAGGCAAAATGTACAGATGTAAACTTGCAAGCAACAATTTGTTAAATGAAAAAGTTGTACTGTTTTCAAAAGTTCAAATGATAAAATTAATGCGTAATAACAATTCCAACTGGGAAATACCTCATCCTTTTGCCCAGACAATGCCTTGGCCAATGCATTTACTTCAACTACTTTCTGTGCAGCAAATGCAAGCCAGGACTTGATCTCTTGGTCCAGCTTAGTCTCATTCTCTAGATCAACCGCAGTGTGCAGAAGCGAGCAGGATGTTGAGACTACAACCTTGTCTGCACAATTAAACCGATAGCATAATTTAGTACCAAGAGACAAAAATTAAATTTGCAATAGCCAGAGAATGCATCTAAGAAAAGATACCCTTTCCAACAGTTCCTGCAAGATCCTGGAGGGTAGTGAGTGAAGAAGCAAGATCGTTGGCCCAAATGTTTCTACCATCAACCACTCCAGCAAAGAGGTATTTGCCCAAAGGAAATTCAGTTTTAATCAAATCAAGTGTCTTTGTTCCACGAATAAGGTCAAACCCAAATCCAGTGACACCCTTCAAAGAAGTGAGTATTTTGTATGTCTCTGCAGGAACATCAGCAAAGTACGTCTCAATTAACACATTCAAACCAGATAGCGATGACTCCAGCCCTGAGTATGCATCAGAAAATGCTTGTAATTTGTGAGAATCAAGGTCCAGGACAAGAGTTGGCTCATCAAACTGAATCCAGGTGGCACCAGCAGCCTTTAGCTCAGCCACAACTTCCCTGCCAAGTAATTGACATGATATGCATTAATCATGAGAATATACCTACAATGCACTATTGACGACGTATCTGCTGATTCCAATCCAGCAAAAACTATAATTAATCAATCCATAATTTTTCCATTTGAAAAGGATAGCATTAAACAAAGAACAATTTCATCATACTTGTAGACAGGAATAATCTTGTCAATTAGGGAAAGAAGAGAAAAGGATTTCTCTACAGCCTTTGCTGGTTTAGATAACAACAAATAGGAAACAGGGCCTACAAGGACAGGAACAGTTTCCATGCCAAGCTGCATTGCACAAAAGTAAAGAATAAGAACATTAGAGAATCGAGAAATCCATAATTAAATAGAGGAACTATAAAAGCAAAAACCAACAGTAATGATTCGAATAACATTTTAAGAATAATTAAAATAACCTTAGAGAAGATCTTTTAAATTAAAAATTACAAGCAACATTACTCAAGAGTAAAAAAACTATGCAATAGGATCTGAAATATATTCATGATTATAAAGTTGGAAACCTTATAGGATATAAGCAAGATCATCAACTCAGAAAGCATAGTTGTGAATTCTCATACTCGGAAACATTTTTAAAAATTATTATGTGACCCGGTCTGTGCCTACTTTTAGTGGATTTTTAACGATTGGGTTGAATCGCTGTATAATTAAAAACAGTATTTTGAAGAAAACTTACAGCTTTGGCCTCCTTATACTCTTGAACAGCCTTGTGAGATGCATAAGAGAAGTTGACATCCGGTCCCAATTCAGGCACAATATAATGGCTACACCCAATTAAACAAATTAAAAATCAAAATCACAAAAAATAAACGATGATGCTAGCGATCCCAGCTATACATCATATGAGTCATTAAGTTATAATTTCACCTCTCCATGATATATATTAATAACTAACGGATGTCTTTGGGAATCAAAAACTAGAATTATAGTTAGGATTCCCAGCATCACTCAAAAACAAATAAAAATCTCATGAACCAAGGTGAGCAAATGCAAAATGATCGAAGATAAATAGGAAAAAAGAAGACTTACTAGTTAGTATCAAACCACTTGGTCATTTCCATGGCGGGAACAGAGGCGTTACCTCGAGCCATAGAGAAATAAACATCGAAACCAATCTCGCCACCGTTCCAACTGTACCTAGGCGGCACAGCACCGAGCATGGCCGTGGTGTCCAACACTTGATCGTAGTAAGAGAAAGTATTGCTGGGGATAAACTTGATGCCAGCATCAGCCATTTGATTCCAAATTGATGCTCTCAAATCAGCCGCCACGTTCTGCAACTCATCGGCGCTGCTCTTCCCGTCCCAGAATGACTCCAGCGCGAACTTCAACTCTCTCTTCGGTCCCATTCGAGGGTACCCCACTACATGCGACGCCATTGCTCTGCAACACCCCAAAACAATTAACCCAAAATTCACAACCTTAAAAAAAAAAGACCCAGAAAGAAATTTGCGACAATCTGAAGAACCTGAAACGAGTGCGACGGAAGGAGCAGCGAAGGAATGAGAAAAGCGGAGACGTTTTTGAAAAAGATATGGATATGGATACTCCACTCAGAGAGCCTGGCAGTGGCTTAAGAGATATATTATGGCAGTGGCTCATTTATATAATAGTACTATATTCCCTGCTACTGCAGACAATTATACTCTCTTATCTTTAAATCTAAGTCTGATTTTTTTGATTTTGTTAATGTTTTTTTTTCTTTTTCGGTAGGTCAAACGTATGTTAACATGACTCATGACTCTGTTCGGGCTTTAGGGTTTTTGGCATAATTATACCTATACTTTTTATTTTTATTATTTTTCAGCCAAATGATAGGTCAAACGTATAGTACTCGGACTGTGAGGTAGAGTATCACACTCAAACCATCTTTATTATATCATTAAAAACATAGAATTAAGGAAAATTGTAAGCAAAAATTATTTATTTTATTTTTGGTGAAATTTCGAATTCCAATTGTTTTAATTTTTAATTCTTTTCTTGTCGTTAGGGAAAATTCAAAGATAGCGGGGAAAGAATTTTGTTATTTTTTTTTTTTAAAAAACATGTAATGCATTGGTGCTTTTGAAGGGTGTTTTGCTTATATGAAAGTATGGCATCTTATTCATTTAAAAAAAAAAACATGTAATGCATTGGTGCTTTTGAAGGGTGTTTTGCTTATATGAAAGTATGGCATCTTATTCATTTATAGCTTGAGAGTGATTCTGGATTCAATTTTATTAGCTCCTTGTTATTTTCTCATCCATGGAAACTGAGTAATTTTAGATGGATAAATTGTTTGTAGATGAGTATACACATCTTATTGTTCTCATATATTTTCGCAAAGAGAATGTTGTCGCTAATCGTTTGAAAATTTAAAAATAGAAAAAAGATGATATTTGGAAAAGCTTTTTGGCATAATTTGAAAATGAGTCCGGAGTCAGAACTCAGAAATATAAAAAGTAATTAGTGATATTCATGATTCGTGACCCAACCCAACAACTAATAACTATTTTTCATTATTTTTAGTATCAATTTCTGGTCAATTTTTTTTTTTTTTTTTTCAAAAGGAAGAAAGTTGGTGGACAAATGGTGGTAAGCCACTATCCTGGCACAAAAGGTCGCATGCATTTTACTCAAGCAGTCAAGCTGGAAATTGAAATTATTAGGAGTCACTTGAATAATAAACATAATCAATGTTTAATATGATAATTGTCTTTGCTTGAGTAGGTATAATGGATTGGGACACTTTCACAAAAATTCGTGCAGAAGCCTTCCTATTCTCTCATCAATTATTTTATGAATGACATAAGGTTCAATCTTGCTTCGTTTATCGTTGCATTACAAATCACGCATAAGTTATAAATGGAAAACTGTATGCTCCTCTAACGATGGGATAAATATAAAGTATCTACATCCTTGATTTGCATGTACTAGTCTCCCGTATATGAAAAAAACAACCAAGTCAAGAAATCTTAACTTTGGGTGGTTGAATGTGGGAACAGATTAACTTGAGGTTATGATCCAATATTGTCGATAGTTAAGAGTATAATCGCGAGAAGAAAAATCATCTCAATTCACAAGACTTGACTGTCTCTTCTCTCATTTTTTTTAACCCAAACTTCTAAGCATTTCTCATTTCCTAATTAATATCCATACACCTAATCTAAAATTGAATAGAGATACGGATGTAGATATTATGAATAATTATAATTTATGTATAGATGAGTTATATCCATATCCAATTAGATATTTACCACTCCTAATATCAGGAAGAGTTTTGAGTTATGAATTTATGTAGAGATGAGTAATATACTTCTTCTTTGTTTATTTGTTTGGTTTTTCAAGAACAAATAAAAACATATAGACGGTTCTCATTAATTTGGGGCAATGCTCTGCCAAGTCTATATTTAATCCGTCGCAGGGGTTGTCATCTTTATTGTTGCATTTTCACAAATAAAATTAAAGCAAATCTGAGTTATTGTAATTGTTGTAATTTGTGAGATAAAGTTGAAAACATTGAACGGATAATTGAAATTGATTCGTATTATTGTATTTTAAGAACGTTGTGACATGTCAAAGCTGGAAATGAAATTGGAATGTCATTGCTTGACATCAGAGATATTACGCGTCCTATGCTTGTCATAATTTGCTCACTGGGGTTTCATTATATGGTATTGGGTTGTCTTGGTTACTGGTGTGGTAGGATCGCGAAGTTGTTGAAAAAAGTTTTCTACCTGGTGGTAGCCCAGGCTTTCTGCAGTAGGCTAACAACATTTGTCCTCCAAATGAATATGGTGAGTGGCTACAATTTGGCATTTAAAAATTCTTGATTTATTTCAGTGGACTATGTGCCCATCTTGTTTGCTTTGTAATTGATCAATTTCTATTGTATAGAGGAGATTTTAATTGTGTCCAAGCACTGTGGTTGAATCTCAAGTTGTACGATGTTATATTTAATTATGGTTTCTTTCGTTAATTTTTTTTAGTTTAAATAACTGCTCTCAGTGTGTGTGTGTGTATATATATATATATATATATATATATATGTATATGTATATATATATATATGTATGTATGTATGTATGTATGTATGTATGTATGTTAAGAATATTAGATTTGACTAGGTTGATTTAACCAACATGTCTGTGCAGAGTTTTGTTAAATGTATGAAGTTTGAAATTTTATTAATTTAAAATATTTCTTCTAAAATTTATTTGTTTGTTTTTTATAATTTATATATGTTTTTCAAACATTTACATGTGAATAAAAAAAGTAATTTTTTGTGATTTTTATCTTAATAGGAAAATGTCTAAATAAAAAGTTATATTTCAAAAAAGGGGGCAGCTACGTTGCGTCATGGGTTTCGTACCCAAGCCTTTGTCTTGTAGCATGGTCACCGTTGGATTTTATCGCTTGGCTGCAGAAGAGACACGCAGACAAAAGGAGTAACCTGAGATAAAGGTAATGGGCCGGTAACACTGCAGGGAATCAACTTTTTGACCAAAAAAACGCCTGTAGTGGGTTGGAAGTTGTTACAGTAACACATGTAAAACAATAGAAAAAAGGGTGCATGCAAGTATTGGTTAAAAACAAGAAGTTGGAAGCGTGCAAGTATGGGTTGGGGTTAGAATGATTTGAAAATTTCGAAAATAGTGACGAAAACATTTGGAAGTGGATTTAAGGTCCATTGCGTACTTGGTGGGAAAAAAAAGGCAAAATATCAACTTTAATGTTGAAAGTAGCCTGGCATGAATTTACAGTTGAGTTAGCCTATAATTTGTTTTTGTGGAAAATTTGCGTATGAGTTGAGTAAATGAAAAGCATATAAAATAAAAATATGTGGAACAATTATGTAGTGTGTAATAATAATAATAATAATAATAATATAAATAAAAAATGAACAACGAAGAATGACGGTCTAAATTGAGGTGAATGATAAGTTGAAAGAGGAAAAAAACTAGGAGAAAACTATCTTGGGGTTGTTGAACCAAACACTGTATTGTAGCTATTCTCATGAGCAGTATGTCGCGGGATAAGTGTTTTGCAAAGGAGGCTATAAACTAATGAAGTAAGGATGCTTGTGGAAATGATACAGAGAAATAAGAGCAGTATGACTGAATGTAAGTTTATTACACAGTAAAGAGAAATTAGAAGAGAACTTTTTATAAGAGTTATAGAGCTTGTACGTGTGCTGGTGGGTTTGTGTGTATGGTGTGTGTTGAGTGTTAGAAAATGTATATTTATAAAGGAGAAAATCGTCATTTTACACTTCAAGTTTTGCCAACACCCTTACTTTTATGTATTTAAGATTCTTGTGATTTAATTATGTATGTTTTATTTTAATTAAGTATTTTATGTATTTTAGGGGCATCATGGTCATTTCACAATGAACGAGAGATCAGACGGTAAAATGGACATCACTTTTGAACTCAGGATAGTCGAAAACCATAGGAGGAGCATAAAAGGAAAAATGTCACTGTTCACATGTACGGTATTGTTTACGTTACTGTTCACGACACTGTTCATATAGACAGATCGATGACGTGCCATTGACCGATGATGTGGCATTGACTGATGAGGTGTCACGATTCCATTGGAGAAAATTCTTATACACTATTGATCGGTGACGTGGCAGCATGTTAATGGACTAAAAATTACGCGTACGATACATGCATATACACAGGATTATTTTCAACCAAACCGCGTCACTGTTCAAGCCGGTTGATTGTTCAAACCGCGTGGTCAAATCGTGTCACTGTTCAAACTGCGTGGTCAAACTGCGTACTGTTAACTGATGACGTGGCGCAATTCTGATCGTCCAAACTATTTTTAATCCGATGGCCATGATTTACTCAATGTATCTATAAAAAGGGGGCCTCCCCCCTAATTTGGCATCTCTGAATCCATTTTTGGGGTCCATTTTCTGTAATTCCTTCTCCATCTTGTATTTTCTGTGTATTTTAATAAATTTCTATTTTGCCCCTAATTCAATTATGAATATCTAATTTTCTTTCAAGCTTGGGTTGAAGGTGAAGTCTCAACATGTGTCATGGGCTTGATTTGATAAATTTATTTTCTCTTCCCCTCTAATTTTTGTGGATGTTTTGACTTTTCGTCGACAAATAATAATAATCTTGTATAGATACCGTCCTGGTTTCACCGGCTCCCCAGTACAAGGTTATTATTATTTGGCACGATAAGTCCTTAGCACCATATTAATTAGAGTGTGGTTCATAAGGTGCGGATACCTCCCTCATGATTTAATTGGCATCAATAAGGAATATTTAGCCCATGGTGCATGTTGATACGAATCCAGATACCCAAGTGCCGCATTTCAATAGAATTCGCTTCAATTTATTCTCGTCATTTTAATTCAAATTTTAGGATAATCTAAGTTACTTTCACCACAAATCCAACCACCAATTTAGAAAAATTAATTCTACACACAATTAGAATCAACTTCTTCGTGGGATCGACACTCGTCACCATTGATCTATTCTACAATAGATTCGTGCACTTGCGAGTTTAATAAAATTTGCATAACAGTGTGCAAAATAGCAAGTGTCACGGGGTTGTTATAGGCTTGGATGCCAAGGTAATAAAGTTTCGTAAGAACATGCGCAAATATCTCGTAGGACGTAAATGCACAATTCAAACAAATTGTAGTTATTTGCAAAATGTAGAGAAGTCTAGAATTTGGGTGGGCTCGGATGGATGCAAAGCAGACCATGACTGAGTGTTAGGTGAGCCATTACTAAGTGCATCCCACTTGTAAGAGCATATCGTGTTGAGTGCTAATGGCAACTCGGTTGTAAGTGCACTCCACTTATTGGTGGACTTTTGGTAAGTGCAGCCACGCATGCAAAATTAACCACCATTTGCTAGAGATTTAAGCTTCCTTGAGAAGGCACAATTGTTTGTTGTAAGTAAAAAAAAAAAAAGTAAAAGGTATAAAAATTTTTGCAGACGCAGCCTGTAATAAATGGTAATAATTATTAAAAAGAAATTTATTTCATATGTTATTCAACAATCCCTATTGTTATTGGTTAAGAATGTAAAAAATATGGGGCAATTAAAATACGATAAATTTTAGTATAACAAAGAAAAATGTTTTCTCTATCTGTATCTCTAAACCTTAATTTATTTATGATAAACCAAAAAAATGTCATAATGTATAAAAAATCGGATAGTCTTGTAGCGATAAATTTGTGTTTCTTTAACCACCAGATAGGTAGGGCGATAGGCAGGGGGCCACGTGCAAAAACCTGCAAGTTAAAAGAAAAGTACATTCAATTGACAACAAAAAAGATGCAATAAGGCAAAAAAAAAATAAAGAAAAAAAACAAATGCATCCGTCTGTAGTGCTGCCAACGACACCTGCAGCAATTGACAAGAATGAAGCTCAACTTTTGCTATCCTGTAACATCAGGCCCATCGAGTACGGGAAAACAACACCTATTAGACACCGGCGTGTGATCGGAATGGAAATTGAGTTCAGTGTGAAAAATATAACCCAGGGCATGCTGAATGTACCACTTCCAAGTAGTCTCGTTTATTTTTAAGTAAAGAGTACTTTCTTAAAAAAAAAAACAGAGAACGTCAATGCTTGCATTGACCTAAAAGAACTCTATTATTTTAGGGGTCTCTTTTAAGAGAAAGGAGTTATACTATACTTTCTATGAGAATATCCAAAAAATTACGGGCTGGTGAATGCAGTAAAAGATGGTGAGATTGGATTAATTAAGTTAAATTTGATTCCAACATAGGGTTTGATATGAACAGGTAAAGTATGAATAATACAATTTGGATAAACGAAAGTATGACGTGATAATATCTTTTTTCACGCGAACAATACTGCTATTTAAACAAAATAATTATAAAAAATTAAATGATAATAAAATTTAATTATTAACATTAATTGAAATTTTTTTCATATTATCTTTATTTTTATACTATAATTAAAATATTACAATATCTATGATTTAAACAAAATAATTATAAAAATTAAATGATGGGCATCATGCATTACGCGTGTAATCATGTGCATAGAAATTATAATTTTATCTCTTATATCATTCATCTCTACAATTTAGATTTCATATCAAATCATCCATAGAAAAGAATTAAAATAGAATAATAGTTTAATTTACAATATTCACATTTAATCAATGAGGAATACAACAACAATCAGTTATTTACAAAATTAATTAATACGATGGAATCAACCCTGAAAACAATGTGGTACAAGAGAAAAAAAAAAAAAAAGAACACCTAACAAACACATATCTTAGTGAACAAGTGATGACAAGAATAATTCATAAAAAATGATCTAACAGGAAGTGTTTCCTGTGCAATAAATAAATGGCTGAGATTGAATGTATTGCCACAAAAATTGCCATGAGCACATGCTTTCGGTTATGATGCCCTACATCTTGCAATCTCAAGGTCTTAAGAGTTTGGGACCATGCCCTTAAAAAGCTTGCTGCGATGCAAGGTCCTGTCTTAGTCTCACATGTCGTTGCAACTTTACAAAATTCATCCTTCTAATTCAAGGCATGAAATGGAAGATATATCTTAGAAATTAAAACAGAATTATCATCATCAACAAGGAAATGGGAGAATATATTGATCAATGATCAATCATAGAACCACTGAAACTACATTTGGGATTCAAGTGCTTTGTCGAATGCAATGACTACCCATGAAGTGAGGATGGTTGATAGACATAAGCCATCAAGTAAAAAGTGCTTGTTCAGCAAACAAGATGCAAAAACACAGCAGTTACAAATATAACATGAACCCAACATCAAAACCAAATTGTCCAAAATACACAGCTGAAAATAATATATGGTATATATGTATACATAGGTTCCTAGTGTATTTCATATCCAATCACAACCATTTTGTTGTAATTTCAATGCAGTCAGCAGTAATTAAACTGAAAAATGCAAATCATCAGATAATAACAAACCACATGTTCCTAGTGTATTATTTATAAAGATGGCCAACGGGCCGTGCCGTGCCGGCCCAGCCCCATCAAAGGAAGCCCACGAGTGCTTGTGCTCGTGCCGTGCCCACTATTCATTTCATGTCGTGTTGTGCTGTGCCAGCCTGGCACACGTGTCGTGCCCACTCGTGCCGTGCCTAGGAAAAATAGCCCACTAAGCTTTTTTTTTTTTTAAGAGCGCATGCCAAGTTGTTGTCTTATTTTTTTTCAAGCTTATGTATTTTTTTTGGATCCACGTGCCTTTATTTAAATTTAATAGAATAAAAAATTTAAAACTCAAGTCCATATTCAATAATAATAAGAGAATGTAATATTAGTTGCTAAGCTTGACTCTATGGTATTAAAATTCTTTTTTAGTACTTAACAATAACAATAATAATAATTTTTTTAAGGGTTAACTTAATTGTTAATTTAGAATTACGTAGAATCATATATCATAGTTTATAATAATATTAATACATGTCTATAAAATCATGATATTTATAATTTTATTTATTAAAATCATGATATCAAGTATTTATTTAATAAATTATAAACATAAATCAATTATATTTTTTTTGAAACTAAGAATTAAATAAATTTAAAAAACTTGAGCCAATAAAATATATTAAAAGATTTAATTTCAAGTTATTTATAAAATCATAAAATTTTAAGTTTACTTTCATTAAAAATTGAAATTGCGTGCTTTTTCGCGTGCCGTGTTTTGGCCCATCTCTAATCGTGTCGTGCATTTAAGGCCCGCGTGCCTAAAATCTAAGCCCGGCACGGCCCACGTGAGTGCCGTGCCATGCCGTGTGCTCAATCGAGACGTGCTCGCGCCGTGCCGCGCCTCGTGCCGTCCGGCCCATTGGCTACCTCTAATTATTTTATACAGTAAACCTGTAAAGCTTATGCAAGTACCTTGAAAAAATAAACTTGTGATCGTGAAGACATAATGAGAATCAATATTATCATCATCATTGCAATCACTTTCTTAAAAAACTAAGGATATGCAAGCCCCATAGTTGTAAAATAAAGATTAATTCAAATGAGTATCTGCCATTTAAATTAATCAAGTCTATTTGATAGAAGTCATTCTTGCTCTCCCCAGCCAACTCCATTTCAATTTTCAGCTATTTATTTGCCATTGCACTATTTTTAGAATCATCCCTCATTCATTCAAATTCTTTGTAACCCAAGTGCATTAATGTGCTTATCTCTTATTCTCGATAACAAGACTTTCCAAATTGTCATTGCCAATATGTTAATTGCTTCTCAGTATGATATAATAAAACAAACGAATTATATGAGCTAACAAACAAATACCAATTTCTTTAATGATGGCTTCACTGATATTGCAAGCAAAAAAATTCCAACTGCAAGACACAAACAGGAAAGCAAAAACCAAATCAAACATATTAACATTTTCTCCTGGACATGTGACACAAGATACTCATGCATCAACCAAATTACCTTTCAAAAGGTACACCAAACTCCAGAATAATCCAAAATCCCACTAATACCAAAATCCTTATACCACCAAGGTCCATGATATGCAAGTTTATCCTTTTGTAGTTATTAAGTTAAATCCTTGAAAATTGGAGCATGAAAAAAAAAAATGAAAGCCCTTACCCCATTTGAGGTGTAGAAGCCAAGCTGTTAGTGAGTTAAAGAATTCCATAATTAGAAGTATAAAAAATCTCGCCAAAAGATTTGCTAAACCCACGACTGTAACTTGCTTTCTCAAAACTCTGCAACAAAGACACAACACCAAATCCCATATCCATAATAAGACACAGAACCAAAGCAAAAATGAAAGGTTTCTTCTTCATTGACAACATTGCCATTTCCACTCTTATTATTTCTCTTACACTGCTTTTCTCTTCTTATTCCTTAAAACGCAGGGACAAGTGAAGCTTGGAAATATAAGAATAATGAAATCAGAGCACAAGATAAATAATAATTACTCAAAATTTACCCAAATAGAAGAATAATACTAGTGAGCCAATGTCGATCCTCAACATATATGCTTAGATCTCATTATAGGAGCAACCTGAGAGAGAGAGCGAGAGCAGCAGCAATACCAGTTGAGACCGAGCAGAGATATAGCAGCAGCAGCACCACCACCACCACCACCAATTGAGATAGATCACAGACGCATCAATAGCACCAGTCGAGAGAAGCAGAGGCACAACAATAGTCGATTTTGGTTAAAGACCGTGATGGAGAGAGAGAGCTGTGATGAACTATGGTTGAAGAACTGTGACGGAGAGAGAGAGAGAAAGGGAGTTGTGAATTTCGATCGGGATGAGGAGATAAGGCTTGGGTTTTGTTTTGCAATTTCTTTCATGATTTAATTTGTGATACCGAACGGGCAACTATTCTTTCAGCCAGTTACCCATTTTCCAATGGTTAAATCTCAGCCCTCAAATTCCTCTATTGGTTATCCAAAGGCGCATTTATTAAAAGACAAATGACTGGGTCTGACGCAAAGTAGTTGGATCCTTCAAAAAAATCTTTATAAAATATATTTATTTCTTAAATTATGAAATCTAATTCTTTTTATTGTTTTGATTTGTAAGGATATAAAAATTAAATAACCATATTTAAGATGTTTTTATTTATGAAAACAAACAAGATGTCAATTATATTCTAATATATATATATATAATATTATTAAAATATTCATATTCAAACCAATTTAAATTTTTAAAAAATTTAGACTCATTCATATTTCAAAACAAAAAAAAATTACCTAATTTAATTAACGATTGTGCATAACTATTCATTTATAAAGCTAATTATTTTTACTATGTACATTCTATTCATAACTTCACTTCCTATTAACATATGAATAGTTTTGCCCATGTTGCGCAATGCAATTGGCAAATACTCAATCATAATGAAGTATCAAAATGTCCTTCATTAGTTTCTTGAGATTGTAGTTTATTCGGATACTAAGAAAAGCAATAGAAATGTCAGATAAAACGAGGAGAGGAGAAAAAATTGAAAGCTTCGTTATTTGCCTTTGATATTTACACGTGAATGACACTCTAAACCAAAATATGATTATCGATTCTTTTTATGGATCAAGACTTATTATGAAACAATAAAATTCAAGTGGTGCTTAATGTAAGAAAGATGAGAGAAATTTGACCTCTCTCTTTATCGACCCACTCTCTCTCTCTTTTTATTATTTTTTTAATTTCTTTCGTCTTTCTTCACACTTAGCATTTTTCATAAAATTCACGTGACATTCAATGAAACCTTTGGTGAATTGCATGTGATGAGTTTATACACACGTGTCGCCTTATTTGCCTATGATTAGTTAGGAGCCGTTGCCCTTATTCGCCGATAATTGGTCACAACTATTGCCTAATATTCATCTATCAGTTTAGATCCATATTTAATTTTTCCGTCATCATTTAGAGCAAAACTTTCGAAAATATAAATCGCTAACAAAGATAATTTCTAAGCCAGTTGATAAAATATTCATTTACCTGAAAATTACCAAGCATGCATTCAACCTCGTCTGACTTTTTTTTCCTGTGAATATTAAGTACTTATAATATCAGCCTTTTCCTTATGACCACTATCTGTTTTACACGCACATACAGACACACACATACGAAGCAAATTATTCCTCTGGCAAAAATATATTAACCTTTTTTAAGCAAATTATTATTATTTTTTCCATAAGAAATGTAATGTTTCAAAATAATGACAACTCCGCTGCTACTTTCACTTGCATAACAATATCTATAAATCCAACAGTTCCAGCCAGAGAAGTCACATAAAAAGTTACAAAGCTAACCGGCCGGTCCGAATTTCTTGTGTAGGTTCTAAAATGGACCACATATATAGCCTGTGACTTTGTGGTATGTTCCGGCAGAACAAGAAACCAAGTCAAATTTGTACCTCAATTTTACCGTCGACGTACTTCCTCAAGCTATTTATACATGTTGTTTCCACATGCATTCATGTCATTTGTAAAGGAGGAGACCAAAAAAAAGAAACAATGAAGCTAACATTGGTCACAAGGCTGCTTCTAGCCCTTTGTTTAACCCTTTTGGCATCATCACTTAGCTTTAGTGAAGCCAATGATCATCAGCTGGCTGACAACGCTATTAAAAGGCTGATCAAATCAAGGAGTAGGTCAAAGAATAGTCCTGCAGCTTTGCCACGGTCTTTCAAAAAGATTCTTAATTTTAATGCCAGGAAAGAGTATTCTCCAGCAGTGCGATCCAGTATTTATCAGCCTCAGACTGGTTCAATGGAACACGACAAGATTAATGCATTGCCGGGCCAACCAAATGGCATCGGCTTTAATCAGTACGCAGGATATGTGACTGTTGATGCACAAGCCGGAAGAGCCTTGTTTTACTATTTTGTTGAGTCACCAGAAAACTCTTCCACAAATCCCTTGGTTTTGTGGTTAAATGGAGGTATGTACATCAATAAGAACCAATATACATACACAAACACACGTATATATGTATGTACACATATACATATATAAAGTTTTTGCTTTATTCACTTTAAAAGAGAGGAAATACAATGGCAGAATGTCAAAATTGTTTTTTTAAACCCTCTACTTGTTCAGGATTTGAATTCCAGGACTAACTGAATAAAATTACTTGAAAACAATTCGACCAGGCCCTTGTGGCAGCTGCAGGAGAAATATTGTTTTTCATTAAAGAAATTAATAACCATAACCAAAATACTGATTTTTTTTTTTTTTTTGAAATTTGCAGGACCAGGATGTTCCTCATTTGGGAACGGAGCCATGACTGAATTAGGACCTTTCAGAGTAAATAGTGACGGAAAGACACTATTCCAAAATGAATATGCATGGAACAATGGTAAGCACTAAGCAAAACTCTCATTCTTTTGTAATCAAATCAATTTTCTTATTACTTCAAAAACTTACAATAATTTTAAATGGCAGTGGCAAATGTAATATTCCTGGAATCTCCAGCTGGGGTAGGCTTTTCATATTCGAATACAACTTCAGACTATGATCACGCAGGTGATAACAGCACTGCAGCTGATTCTTACACCTTTCTTGTAAACTGGCTTGAGAGGTTCCCCCAATATAAAAATAGAGATTTTTTCATTACTGGTGAGAGCTACGCCGGTCACTACGTCCCTCAGCTTGCAGACACCATTGTATCTCACAACAAAGTTGCAAATCAAACTATAATCAATCTCAAAGGAGTTGCGGTATGCATGATTTAGTGATCTCTATGTATATAAACAATTAGTCTTTAATGGGGACATTCTCATTTTAATTAAATAGGGACACCATTAAACGGTAAAAAAAAAATTTACTAACATCAATGTATTAAAATATTAAAAAAACATAACTTTTATTCATGTAGTTTCTATTATTTTGTGCTTTAATGGCGTCTTGATTTTAATAAAATGAAACATCTTACCCGAGAATTATTCTATCTTAAAGTTTTGCTTTGCAGTGTATTTTCTTTTCAATATGTATATAACTTTTTGAATTGCAATGTTAATAATTTCAGATTGGTAATGGAGTGCTAAACGATCCTACTGATGAATGGGGAGCCGTTGATTTTTATTGGAGCCATGCTTTAATTTCTGATGAAAGCTACAAAGGGATCCACACATATTGTGACTTTACAAGTGAAAATAGTACGGAACAATGTGACAAGTTTCTATCTCAGTCCTCGGACGAGATAGGAGATATATTTGGTTACAATATTTATGCCCCATTTTGCAACGGGACTGGTACCCAAGGAAATCCATCTGGTTCAGTAAGTCATTATAAACAGCCTGTATATAGTTAAATAATAGCAATCGTCAAAACTTAAATATTGTTGTTGGACAATCCCTATCCCCATAAGATCGATAGGTAATTGAAACTAATAATTAATTGGTAATTATCTAATTGCAGTAGGAATTAATTGAGTCCATTAAAATCTCTGTCGTCATCTGCAGGTCAATGAGTTCGATCCCTGCTCACGCGACTATGTGAATACCTATCTGAATAGTCCACAGGTTCAAACCGCTCTTCATGTAAATCCTACAAAATGGAGTAGTTGCAGGTATGCATTCCGTATAATGCACGGCTTACGCTACTCTGATGTGCACAGTGCTAAAGCTA
>NW_006262688.1:8205941-8569814 GCF_000493195.1 Citrus x clementina | reverse complement strand
CAGAATGCTGATAGAAACAAGTTAAAGCTAGTGTCGGTTTCTCAATTGAAAACTTAGTAAATCAGCACCAGTTTCAACTTTGTTTCTGTTATCACTCTATTTCTATAGTATTTTGTGTTGGGGGACTTAGCATAAGATTTTTAGGTATCCAACTCAAAAGACTAGTCTTTTAAGTGGAGTGACCTACCACCTTATAAATCCAAGCATCTCCCATTTACTAGCCAATGTGGGACACAACTCAACATTTTGCTTTACGGTTCAAGTAAATTAACTTATATTTTAACTCTTGCTGTAACATTCGCAGTGCTATTGGCTGGACTGATAGTCCTCCGACAGTCCTACCGCTCATCAAGGATCTCATGGCTAACGGCATAAGAGTGTGGATTTACAGGCAAGCATAATATTATCACCTTAATAAGAGAAACTCTGTGTGTGTGTGTGTGTGTATCTTGCATTGAGCATGCAGCGGGATGTAATTGCCTTTAATTTGTTACAGCGGCGACATAGATGGAGTTGTGCCAATTACATCAACCAGATACTCGATATCAAGCCTCAACCTTCCCATCAAGACGCCTTGGTATCCGTGGTACATCAACGCCAATGAGGTAATTCTTACAATAACGCTAAAATCTCGGACTCTTTGTGTGAACTGATGTAACGTATGACTATTGATTAGATGAAAATACAAAATATTAAAATATATCATATAGACCATATGATATTTTCTTTCCACTAATATTATTATGTAACGTTAGTTGTACAAAAATAATTTATATATTTTGTCCAACGGTAGTTGTTCACATAAATATAAATTAATTTTGGTGACAGGTGGGAGGGTACGTGGAGGGATATGAAGGATTGACATTTGTTACAGTGAGAGGAGCGGGACATTTTGTTCCAAGCTACCAGCCGAAGCGTGCACTCGTTATGATCGCGTCATTTCTTCAAGGAATCCTCCCTCCTTCTGAGTCCTGAACGCTGTCTCAAACTTTGAATAAGCCCCAAAAAAAAATGAAAAGAAGAAGAAGTAGAAATAACACATATGCAAGCTAATAATTAAGAATTTCAAGCAAATTCATTTAGTAGTCTTCACTCAATAATTCAATTACATATGATGTAACAGCTTTAAGGTTTGTTGTTGTCGTTATCTTCTTGAAAGAGAATAAAGGTTTGAATAGCTTGTTGAACTTGATACTAATAATTTTGGTTGCAAAATGACAAGATATGATTGACATATAATCAATAACAAATTAACAATGAAACACCAATTCCTATCAATGCAAAGGGTTTTTCAAAATTTAGATTCAGTAAGTATGGTTATTTGAATATTTCTTCCTGACAATCTTTTTTTCTTTCTTTTTCTTTTTTTAATGTTATATTTCTTTCATAAGGTAAGGCTTCTTATATCCCCTAGGCTGTATTTATGTCCTTGCCAAAGTCAGTTTTAAAAAAAATTAATTTTATAAAATGTGTGATGGGAGAAATTACAAATTATCTCTAAGATACCATGTCAGTCATACAATAAGTAAATGATATTGTGATATATGTGCATTTCCTTTAAAGAATCAGCAAGCAATTAGTAGTTATAAAATTCAACTACACATATCATACATGCATTAATAGTTGTATCATATTTGATGCATTCTAAAATTCCTCGCGTGGTGAACATTCCTCTCAATGCCTTAACTATTCAGAAATATATGAAAATAAGTAAACTGCAAAGAGAAGACGAATGGGAGTGCACAACTATAGGTGAAGTGGAAGTGTGGAACAAGTAGATAAACGAAACAGATAAGCAGAACATTCCCAACCATTTAATTCAATAACATTCAAAAACAAAAAATGCCGGCCAAATTTTGTATTATTACTAATATAAATCATAATTAACGACCCGGAATCTCCCAAAGCACAATAATCCGAAACGTCGATTTTTTTACCATTCATTCTGATTATTATATTTAACACATCGTGTGTCGACTTAATTACACACTGCAAAATTAAAGATGAAGAAAATTATAGCAGTGTTTTCACTTTCATGGCTACTAATGTCTACTTGCCTTTTAATATTACTAATTACATTCGCTGAAGCCAATCAAGCTGATAATCTTGACAAACTGATCAAGTCCAAGAGGTTGAAAGACTGTCCTCTGGCTGAACTGCAAGCTGATGAAAAAGAGTATTATTCAGCTGCTAATACTTATATTAAGCCTCAGCAAAATGGTTTAATGCAAGCTGACAATATTAAATTGCTGCCTGGCCAGTCTAACGGTGTTGATTTTGACCAATACTCCGGCTATGTAACGGTTGATCCCAAGAGTGGACGTTCACTCTTCTACTATTTTGCTGAATCCCCACAGAATTCTTCCACCAATCCTTCTTTGTTGTGGCTCGATGGAGGTATATATGTATACATTAACCCCAACTACTGCCCTTTTAAATTCATTTTCACTGGCTTTTTTTTTTATATTATAATTTTTCTGTACAAACTGGGGCATAATGATATTGGTTAGTTAAAAACACTTCTTGAAAAATGCTTTGAATTATTATTGACAGGACCGGGATGTTCATCTCTGGCATATGGAGCCGTGACCGAATCAGGATCCTTCAGAATGAATAAAGATGGAAAAACGCTTTTCAGAAACAATTATGCATGGAATAATGGGGATAAAACTTTACGGCTGTTTACACCTGATATATATTTTTTTCATTTGTTATATATAATTAAGTACGTCATGTCTATCAAAAAAAGAAAAAAAAAAAAGAAAAAAAGTATGTTATGTTTACAAACAATTTTTGTATGCAGTGGCAAACGTGATATTCTTGGAATCCAGCGGGGGTGGGGTTTTGGTACTCAAGTACAACTTCGGACTATAAGCTTAATGGTGACAAATTCAATGATCAAGATTAATATACCTTTTCTTATCAAGTGGCTTGAAAGGTTCCCGCAATATTAAACCAGGATTTTTACATAGCCGGAGAGAGAGCTTTGGCGGTCACTATGTGTCACAGCTTGCATGCACCTTTCTTCAGAGGAGCAAAAATACTAAAAGTACCTTATCAACCTCAAAGGAATTGATGTGATCAGTCCACTTAATTAATAGATTATTCTATATGCATTAACTTCAATTATTAGCTTTTTAAATGATTTGGGTATTAATTTGATCGGGGTATATAGATTATTATTTCAGATCGGGAATGGATGGATTGATGATGCCATTGCTTTAACGGCTATATACGAAAATTTGTGGATTCATGCATTGAACTCGGTCGAAAACCAAAAAAGAATTTTCACTCACTGTGAGTTGTAAATGAAAGCAGAAATACTAAAGAATGCTCCGACTCCCGTGACGAAGCCGCTGATGAGATCGGTGATATTGATATTTACAACATTTGTGCTCCAATTTGCATTAGCCCTACTTTCGGAAATGGCTCCCTTGGCTCTGCAAGTCTTTCTTAATTATATCACTATTTGCAAATTGATCAAAACTTATCCTGTACAAAACTAATCTTTGATCTTTCTCTGCTCAAATTGGTCCATAACTTTGACCCTTGCACCGACCGCATCGTGGACGCTTACCTACATATTCGAGAGGTTCAAATAGCCTTCCATGCAGCACCCACTAACAGGACTGGATGCACGTACGTACCAAACGAAATGCCAATTTTTTTTTAAAAAAAATGTTTATTTATTTATGAAACTCAAATTAATTTTTTAACCCTTACCTTGCTTGCTCGATTCCATCTTAATAAATTACTTTTGTACCATTTTAATTCTTTTTTTAAATGGACACAGTTAAACATATTTTAGGTAAGTAGGTTTACATTATTTTATTCCTACATTGGAATTACCAGTTTCAATTTGTATTTCCTTTTTTTTTCAGTGTATCGATTCGTATTTAGCTGATTAATTGATTTTCAATCAAATCTGCAAGTGGGAGAATTGTTGAAAAAAAAAAAAGAAAAGGAGGGGCACTGTTTTTGTAGAAGTTGTGCCTCACCTTTCTCTATTTTTTTTTCAACAATTCTTCTACTTGGAGATTTGATTGAGAATCAATCAATCTCCACACCATTCTTTCTACTTCGCCATTTTCATGTTGCTTATGTTTCTGCAAGACCACAAGAGGATCTACTCCATACAAACTTTTCAATGTTGATTGACTTAGTAAAAATATCTACTAGGTTGTTGTTTGTTAAATTGATCATAAGAATTAGGTAGACTTTGAAATAGAAGCTCCGAACGTTCATTTTCCACAACGAGAAATTATTCCCGTCGAACTTCTCAATTTCGAACTTTGCTGTTATTTTGTTGATAAATACCATGCAGAGGCTAGTGTACCACTTCGAATAGTTGTGAGTATGTGTGAAAATGCACACCAGGAATGTTCCTAGGAAATACTAGAGGGATTACAATGGTCTCACTTAATACCCCAGGTCTAACCAAGCGATCTTGCTATCCATGACAGAACTTTCCTAGACACGTATAAAACCACACAGTTACTCCACTCACACCACTATTCCCTACTTGAACAATACCATATGCATGAATAATACCTTGGTGAATAGTACAATATGCGTGAATAATACCGTTTACCCGAATAGTACCCGACTAAAAAAATACAACCAGTAGCTCTGATACCACATAATGCCACTTGCCGTGAAATTCTTGATAAGCGGTAGGGAAATAATGGGATTGTCCATCCAGTGAAAAGGATTGCAGCTGTAAGAAAAATTCAATGATAACTTTATTTAAGACTATTATGAAATCTATATGACATAGAGGCGTCTTTAATTTACCTAGGCTAATCCACACCATTATTAGGGTTCTAATAGTGAGCCAAAATATTACAATACTTCTAATCCTCATATCACTAGTAAAATATTTTCCTTCTATTTTTGCCCGTGAACGTAGGCTAAAAACCAAACCATGTAAATTTTTGGTGTCCTTTGTGATTATGTTATCTTATTATTTCTCAATTTCACTTTAGTTACGTGTTTGTTTCACCAATCAATTTCCCAACACATTGAGTTTCAATTTACAAGTAATTGTTTCAACTAGCTAGTTAAAGACAGATTCAGAGTTGTACAACTTTAAGAGATAGCGAGATTAATACTTTATTTATTGTTATTTGTTTTGTACAATTTCAGTGGTGATTTAGACGGACTTGTACTAGTTGCGACATCTAGATACTCAATTAACACCCCTATCTTCCTATAAAAATTCCATGGTACACCAATAACGACGGCAAAAAGAAAAAATTGCCTTACCTTTTACAAGACTTTAAGCCTAGAATTTTAAGTTTTTATTTAGTTGAAGAGTTGAGTACTTGATGAAATTAAATTGATGATAACAGTTAGGGATGGCAATGGGGAGGGGAGGGGAGGGGACCAATCTCCCCGTACTCATCCCCGATATTTTGCGTATGTCCCCGTCCCCTCCCCATTCCTATCAGAATTGCTTAAAAGAATCCACATCTCCTCCCCGAATAATAACAGAGGATCCCCGAAAGTCTCCGATCTCCGAATAACTAATACATTTTTTTTTATTTTGAGTTAGTTATATTAAAATAAAAAATTCAAATAAAAGTAGAGTTCAAAATATATCTTACATTAACATTGATCCATTACAAAAGTCACATGCAAAATATAAATTATCAAAATAATTATCTTTGTCAATCTTCATAATCCTACAACAAAAAGAAAAAGAATTTATTTTTATATCGACAATAAAATAAATGAAATAAATGTGGATATTTAATTAATATTTTTAATAAAACAAAATTAAAATTAAAACAAAATTTTTGGGCTAATAGAATCTACCCGGCCTTTTTAATGTCCTAAATAAAAATTTATGACTTTAATTAGTTTATTAGGTCTAAAAGTTTAATAATATAAATATTTTGATATTTTTTATTTTTACCAATATTTATAATTTTATAATATAATTCAAATTTTATTATTTATTTACTAGTAATTTTAAAAAATAAAAATAAAATTAAAAATTAAAATGGGAGAAATGGGGAGGGGATGTGGATTCCACCTCATCCATGTCCCTTCCCCGAATAAGAAATTGAGTAAAACAATTTCTCCATCCCTTCTCCGAATAAGAAATTGGGTATAAAATTATCTCTGTATCCTCCTCGAATAGGGAAAATCCCCAAGAATACCCGTCCCCGTGGGGATTTTTGCAATCCCTAATAACAAGTTGGAGAGAACGTGGAGGCATACCAAGGATTGACATTAGTTACAGTGAGAGGAGCTGGATGTACATCTTGTTCCACGGTACCAGCCAGAACGAGCACTCGGCACTCACTTTGATTCCTGAATTCCTTCAAGGAATTCTTCTTCCCTCTAAACCATGAGATTCAGGAAGAAATTGAAGTAATTGCTTCTCCTCACTTTACTTCCATTTTCAATAATAAATTATAAGTACTTGCTTCCATGATCTCAAATCGGTTGTTCTGTGAGCATATTTCTGCTCATCCTTTTTTGTTCAATTTATTTTTATTGCAATGTATTAGATACAGCCAGTCTAGGATTTAGATTCGGTGGTAAAACGAACTTTGTGCTGAGCTTTTAAGTTTTTATGATATTGTATATGATTGGCAGATATTAAATGAAAAAAAAATGTAATTAAATTTTAATCATAAATAATTATAAATGCACCCATTATAACTCAGATTAGATTCATCTTAAAATTCCATGTAACTTGACAAACTTGAACGTTCAATCTTTTGCCGCAGTTGAATTTTTCTCGCACTAGTTGATAAAAAAATATATTTTGTCCATATTATTTTATCAAAAGCAGAACTACAACCTTTAAATTTATTTATTTAATTTTATATGTAAGAAATATATGAATTGCATTAAAAAAAATTTTTAAAAAAATTACACTTACTACAACCCTTCATCGGAAAAATTAAAAGTTACTCGATGACTTCACTAATGCATTTTTTTTTATGGGAGAAGAAAGTAAACCTTTCATTGAATCAAACAATATTTAGCTTACACTTAAAATTGAAACCTAATTTTATTTAAATTTTTCACTTCCCTTATTATAAATAGTGTCTCTTTTTGGGATTCCTATTCTTTAGTGTGATATTTTTACCCTCACTCAATAATTAAAATTATTTATGTTTCATTCAAATAATAATAATAATTTTGATGGAAGGTTTAAAAAAGTAAAATCGGGATTTTCAAATTTTGGCAGGAAGATCTAGGAAAGAAGATTTCAGTCAATAGTAATTATAATATAAAAAGGAAAAACTTATTATATACTGTTTCCTTTTGAAAACAGGATTTGTCTCAACAAATTCTATATATAAGCGTGAAAATATTAATAATTTTTATACTCAAGCGTACTCCGCTCCATCTTGTTGATTGATTCAATGGCACCACAACAGCTATCATGGTCCAGTCTTCCAGATGAACTTCTATCAGTAATTATCCAAAAACTGATTGATTCCGATGATATTTTAAACTGTGCAGTCTGTGCAGCCGTCTGTTCGTCATGGCAATCTGTCGTCAAAGATCTTTATCACCAAATTAGACCTAATTTGCCTCCTCTCTTGCTTCGAAACTTAAACGAAAATTGCGTCAACCGTCAGTCCTGTACCTTCTTCAATCCCAAAACAAAGAAATTCCGCGAAATTCCATTACCAGAAGTAAAGGGGAGATGGGTTTCGTGTTCATCTCATGGATGGCTGCTAACCGTAAGCTGCTTGGATGAAACCCAAAATATGTTCCTCTTACATCCTTTCACCAGGTCTCAAGTCAAGTTACCCCCACCCCCACCAGGAACCCAACTCCAGTTTCTAAACGGCTTGAGGGTGATCACATCGACCAGCCCTTTGGATCCAGACTGTCTCGTTCTTGCTTCCTTATATGTTTCGTCAAAATTGGCCTTTTGCAAACCCGGAGACAGGAATTGGACGAGTATAGTACATGATCAATCTATTCGATTTACCAACACCTCGGCCCACTTTTATGACGGTCGGAACTGCTGCAAAGTAAAAAGCGGCAGTGGAATAAAGAGATACAGAACTCCAGATCCAATAGCAATACATAGTTTTGATGTCTGTCGTTCAAGGGGACCCTTATTTTATAAGGGTTACTTCTATTGTCTTGGTAGTTGCAATTTCATCTTCCGTATAAGATTTGATCATCCTCATGCACCTACAGCAGAAGCAATGCCTTTTAAACCACACGAATTTTGCTGCAATGCCAGATACAATTACTTGGTGGAGTTGAACAGCGACTTGTTTATTGTTTCAAGATTCCTTATACCTCACAAAAGCTATCCTTGCGAGTTGACTTGTGCTTTTATAGTCTGCAAATTAGATTTGGAGACGGAAAAGTGGATTATGGTTAACAATATAGGTAACAATGCAGTTTTATTGGGCGAGAATAATTCCACAACTTGCGTTGTTAGCAGCGATGGAGAAGATAATTATTTTGGAGCAAATTGCATATATTTTGTTGATGACATGTATCCAAGGGATATAGGAGTATACTACATGACTTTACAATGTATTCAACGGCCTCGACGGCCTTTACAATGTATTCAACGGCCTCGACGGCCTTTACCACTTTGGACAACGTCTACAAGTCTAAATTGGCTTCAGGTCTGATCAGAGTATAGATAATGTATCTATCCTCCATTCAGCAGATGGCATATTTTTTTATTTTTCTGACTAGTAATTGTTTCTCTTGTAAGTTTTTGGGCCTTTTGTCAAAATTTTATATGGATCTTTTTACCAAAGTAGCATTGTTGATCCATTATACATTTTTTTTTTTTACCCGAAAACAAATACGCTCTTATTAAGAAAATTAAAAAAAATAAACTGTTTTTTTTTACATTCAGCTTAAACAAAAATATGTTAGAAAAGCTATTAGCTAGCAAGACAAAATAAAGAAGCAACATAAGATAAAGAATAAGATGAAAGAGCGTTATATTATAGAATGATTTTATTCATTCTAATTGTGTGTACAAAATAAAGAGATAGATTTCATTTTATAGTTACATAATTACTTCGTGAAATTAATAGAAAAATTATGGATCACAATTTCCTGCGAGATAGTAGGAGTTATAGGGAAGCTAAAGGTTATTAATAGGAGATAGTGGGAAAACTAAGAAATCACATTTATTTTAATAAATTCATAACACTCCCCCTTGGATGTTCATTACAAAAAATATATCTCATTAAAACATTTACTAAAAAAACCCTTAGGGAAAAAAATTATTAACGGAAAAAAGTACATTATTCATTGATGTCTTGAATAATTTTGGAAATATAGAGTTACCTCATTAAAACTTTACTAGGAAAAACCCTATGGGATAAAAACCTAGTGAGGAAAAAGAGTACAACATATAAAATTTCCTCCAAAATAAATTATTTTCTCTAATAAGTATACTCCCCCTTATCTTGACATAGATTCTTCAAGATTTGGAGAAAAATCTTTGACCTGACGCATCCTAATTTTGTGTACCAACTTTTTGAATGTCATCATTGGTAGGGATTTTGTAAATAAATTTGCAAGATTATCACTTGAGCATATTTGCTGAATATCCATATCATCATTCTTTTGAAATTCATGTGTATAAATAAATTTGGGTGAAATGTGCTTGGTCCTATGACCTTTTATATAATCACTTTTAATTTGAGTAATGCATGCTGCATTATCCTCATATATTATTGTGGGGTTATTTTTAATTGACGACAATTCACATGTTTCTCGAATATGTTGTGCCATTGATCTTTACCAAATGCACTCAGGACTTGCTTCATGAATAACAAGTATTTCTGAATGATTTAAAGATGTTGCAACCATTATTTGTTTCATTGATCCCCATGATACAACACACTATTACCAGAGCTAAATAAATTACCTATTTGAGATCGAGCTTTATGTGTATCAGAGAGATATCCAACATCTGCATATCGAATTAGTGGAGATTTTGATCCATTTGGATAAAATACACCCATGTCGATTGTTCCATAGAGATAGCCAAATATATGCTTTACACCATTCCAATGCCTATGAATTGGTGTAGAACTATATTTTTCTAATAAATTAACTGAAAATGCAATATTAGGTCAAGTACAATTTGCAAGATACATGAGTGCACCAATTGCACTTAAATATGGTACTTCAAGACCAAGAATTGCTTCACCATCTTTTTTAGGATGAATGGATCATTTTCCACATTAAGTAATTGTGCCACCATTGGAGTACTTAATGGATGAGCTTTATCCATAAAAACACTTTAAACTTTTTTAGTGTATGTTGCTGATGTACAAGTATTCCACTTGGCAAATACTCAATTTGTAAGTCAAGACAAAATTTTGTTTTTCCAAGATCTTTCATTTCAAATTTATTTTTCAAACAAGAAGTTATTTTCGAAAGCTCTACATGAGTTCCAATGAGATTTAAATCATCAACATATTATGCAACTATTGCAAATCTAATTTCAGATTTTTTTAATAAAAACACAAGGACAAATTGGATTCTTTATATATAATTCTTTTAATAAATAGTTGCTTAGGCGATTGTACCATATACGCCCATACTGTTTTAATCGATACAAAGATATAAACTACGAGGTTTTAATTTGTTTGCTTCTAGCATTTAAAGTCCTTCAAGAATTTTCATATAAATATCTGTATCAATAGAACCATATAGATATGCAGTCACAACATCCATGAGACGCACATCAAGCCTATCAAAGGCTACGAGACTAATTAGAAATCGAAATGTAATTGCATCTATAACAGGAGAATGTGTCTCCTCATAATCACTGCCAGGTCTTTGAGAAAAATCTTGTGCAACTAACCTTGCTTTATATCTCACAATTTCATTTATCTCATTTCATTTTCTAACGAATACCCTCGTATAACCAACAAGTTTGACATCTTCAAGCATCAGGACTACTAGTTTGAATACTTTAGTTTCGCGAGTGAATTTAACTCTATTTGAACAGTATCTTTCCACTTTGGCCAATCATTTCTATGTCAATATTTTTCCACAGTTTTTAGGTCAGGATCCTCATAATCATTTATGATATTAAAAGCCACAGTAAATTAAAAAAATATCATTAATAATTATTTCATTTTGATCCCAAGATTTTTTTATACCAAAAAAACCAATTATAATTTCATTATTTTGTTTCTCTTCAGGAGAAATTTATACTTTCTTAGTTGTTGGAAATTTTTTTCTTTTGGGTCAATGGGACGAATATTATTTGATTAGCAGGCAATGACTCTTTAAGAGTGCTAATTTCATTTTGTAACTTTTCTGTGTTTTCCTCTTCCGGGGAATTTTGTCTTTGGAGCCAATTGGCCTTCCATGTTTCAAATGTACTTTACTTTCGTTAGTTTTGGTGTGTTATCCTTCATGGATCTCAACACGTGTTGGGGCATTTTTAGTTGGAATATGTGATTCTGTTATATTTCTTGAATCAGTAAATGCATCAAGAATTTGATTTGCAATATTTTACAAATGAATGATCATTTGAACTTTAATTTCACTTTGATTTGTACGAGGATCAAGATGAGATAATGATGATGCATGCCACATAATTTCTCGTCGTTCATTTGTTTTTGTCTTCTCTACCCCTGGTGACGGGAAAACTTGTTCACCAAAATGGAAATCTGCAAATCGTGCAGTAAAAAGATCTCCAGTTAAAGGTTCAAGATACCTAATTAATTATAGAGCATCGAAACCAACATAAATTCCAAGTCTTCATTGCAAATCCATTTTATTTCTTTGTGGGGAAGCAACTAGGACAGCACATCAAAAAATTTTGAAATGAGAAATATATGTCTGTTGGCCAAAAACAAGTTGTGAAGGTGAATATGTATGATAAAAACTTGGCCGAATGTGAATTAATGATGCAACATGTAGTATTGTATGTACCCAACATTAAAAAAGGAAAATTTGATCTAAAATTTAATGGTCATGCAATTAATTATAAACTTTTAAATAAAGATTCAGCTAAACCATTTTGTGCATGAGTGTGTGCAACAGAATGCTCAACATCAATTCCAATAAACATGTAATAATCATTAAAAGATTTAGATGTGAATTTACCAGTGTTATCAAGTCTAAACTTTTTATTAAGAAAATCATGAAATTGTGCTCTTAATCTAATGATTTGAGCAAGAAATCTAGCAAATGCAACACCACAACTAGAAAGTAAAGAGACATGTGACCATTTAGTTAATGCATCTATTAAAACCAAGAAATAATGAAATGGTCCACAACTTGGGTGTATAAGGTCACATATATCTCCTTGAATTCTTTCTAAAAATTTAGGAGATTTAAGAATTACTTTCATTGGAGATGGTCGAATTATTAATTTCCCTTGAGAACAAGCAACACATAGACTTTCAGTTGATAAAAAAATCATCTGGTTATTTAATTGATGTCCATGTGAATTTTTTATAATATGACGCATCATGATTGATCCAGGATGCCTAAGTCGATCATACCAAAGTTTAAAAATCTTTGGATTAGAGAACTTCTGGTTCATTATAAAGTTTATTTCTATTGTTCTTATAATTGTATGATACAGCCAAGAAGAAAGCGAATGTAGTTTTTCCAGTACATACTTTTAGCATGAAATAGTTAAAAGTAATGCAAAGAAATTCAGAATTACCTTCACTAGATGTTTCAATGTGATATTCGTTTTGATGAATATCCTTAAAATTAAGTAAATTTCTGTTGGATTTGCTGGAATATAAAACATCATTTTTTTGTAATTTTGTACCATTTAATAACATAATATTAGCTCTTCCAGAGCCTTCAATTAGATTAGTAGAACCAGATATTGTATTAACATTAACCTTAGCTAATATTAAATTGTGGAAATATCTTTTATTTCGTAGAATTGTGTGCATTGTTGTACTATCCACCAAACATCCATCTTCATTTTTCACCAAGTGTAAATCACTTTGCTTCCTCTAATCGTAAGAGAACTTTCACAAAATTATTAAGCTTACATAGCAAATTTACTGAGCTAAATTTGTGAAGATTTTGGATTTGAACTTCTGGTCCATCATCGATATTGTGATTTCTTGTAATAAGATCTATAGTCATTATTTTCTTTTGAATCAAAAATTCATACTTTTTCTTTTAATAAAAGAAAATATACATTAATTTATATTGGTACTCTTGATTTGCTACTAAAGGAGCATATGTGCGGTATAAAACCATGTCCTATTTCTTTTATTTTTTTTCTCCACTTAATTTCAAATGAGAGAATTAATTGAGCTTTTGAAATTATCGTCAAGCTTATAAATGAATTTTTAGCTCCTTCAGGGAGATGATCATAAAAGAAAATCATAATTTTTTACAATCCTTTTGGGATTGATTTCTTACACAAAAATACTTTAGTACTATTCATGGTCTTAAACATGTAAATATTAATTAGACTTTAGTAATTCAAGACAATAATAATAAATGTTCATCAAGAATTCAATAAAAACATAGAGATCAATTTAAAAGTTCAAATACATATATATGCTACTTACAACTCATTCCTATATTTTATCATATCAAACTATTGTTGAAAATCATCTAATATAAAATAAGCATGCAAAAATCTATCACTAAAAGTCTAAGAAGTTGAAAACAGAACAATGAGCCAACGAAGTCAAGAAGTTGTTAAAATAAAAAAAAAAGAACATTTTTTTTAATGACCTCATTTATTACTCAAACACTTTTGATTGTCATATTTTTTCCTTAAAATTTTTTCAAGGAAACAATTATGTGTTATTTATATATATTCACTTTGTAATTCCTTCTGGGAGATATGGAGAAGAAAATTTGTATATAGTCTTACATGACATATACATGAACTTATAATATTTATATAGTCCTTTGGGGACATTTAATTGTTAGGATTAATATTCGATTAAATCTATGCACGGATATATGAAGTCTATATATGATTATCTTTGATTTTATGTCTTTCATTAAATTGTTTACATAGAGTGCTTAGAAAAAATTTAACTATTTGATATTCAATATGTTTACGTGGGATGTTTAGATAACATACTATTAAACAGAAAAAGAACCTACACAAGATTAATTTTAATTGAATTTAATTGTTATATTCATGAGATGACATAGATTGATTTTGAATTACCACTCTAAAATTGAGGATTAATTAATAATTAGATAATTACTAGTTGAACAATGGTGGATTCTGAAATCTTGGTAATTTTTGTTTTATTGAATTTTCATTTGCTTTAATTATTTTCTTATTTTAATTAGTTTTATTTCCCTTAAAAACTCAATTTGTTCAACTAGGTTAGGATTAATATTAATTTTAGATTTAAATTAGACTTTTCAATTTATAACAATCCATGTGGGTTCGACCTCGTTACCACTATTCTATTTCTAGATTCGTGCGCTTACGAGTATATTAATATTTTTCACAACAAACATACACTTGTATTCACTCATTAAAACAACTGAAATTAATTAAAATAAATTCAAATCTAGATAACAATAAATTAAGCTCTTAACAAAAAATAAATATTACATTTATTTTCAGAATATAAAATTATTCTAATTAATTTAAAGAATAACTATAAGAATGTCTTCCTAAAAAAATAAAAATATAAATATAATTAACAGCTATACTTAGCTGAGCACTGAATTCCATTAATTCAATACTCACCATAAACTTCGCTAAGTTCCAGATCTTAATTTGTATTTGACAAATTAAAGAAGGATCCTATTTTGTCTCCTCAATTATCTCCTCTCTAATCTAATTTATGATTTAAAAACGTATGAATGAATGATATATTTGGTTTTGTAAATTATATAATTCCTAATCTCCTTTGTTCTTCTAAAGCAAAAGCAATTAATTTTTTTTTTTTTAAAAAACAATAATAATGTCAGACACAAAAGCAGAAACAGCATACAAATCCCTCTCAAGTATCCTCACCAACACCCCTCCTTCCTCTCAAAACCCGGCTTCCTCTCTTCTCTACGACCCCGAAATCTCCTCCCAAGTCTCCGCCCTCCTCCGGCATCCAAACTCCGGCGCCGGCGATGACAACCTCTGCCGCTGGCTCTACGACACATTCCAATCATCCGACCCGCAACTGCAGCTCGTCGTCGTCCGTTTCCTCCCCATAATCGCCGGCGTTTACCTCTCCCGTGTCACCCTCCGTAAACCCTTAGCCGGTTTCGAGGCCGTTCTCTTAGCCCTCTACTCCCACGAGACCACGTCGCGCAAAGGACAGTCACTGACTGTAAACGTCCCCGATTTGTCACACCCAAGTATATATCACGAATCCAAAGCGTCATCGAAGAACAACGCCACGGATTTGAACCTAGCGGTGATATCTCCGAGCTTGGAGCCACACGGAACGGTGAGATCCACAAGGAGAGCAAGAATTGTTGGGGTCGCGTTGGAGTTATATTACAGTAAGATCCCACAAATGCCTGTAGGATCCAAGATTGAGTTCTGCGAGTTTTGTCAAGCTTGGGCTGGCCAGGATGGAGATATGCGTAAAGATGGAAACGGTGGTGATGAAGCTATAAATCAAAAGGTGGGGATTAGTAAAGAGGGGAGAATTCCATTGCCTTGGGAACTGTTGCAACCGGTTTTGAGGATTTTGGGGCATTGCCTTTTGGGTTCGAATAAGAAGAATAGGGAGCTGTATGAAGCTGCTTGTTGTGCAAGCAGAAGTTTGTACGCTAGGTCTTTACATGATATAAACCCTAATGCGATATTGGCAACTGGGAGTTTGGTTAGACTGGCGAAGATGGGTTTGGATTCTCAGAATGATCAGGTTGATCATACTGAGGTACCGTGGACTAGAGTCATCTCACTTTAATGCATTGTATATAGGGTAAGTTTACCTTACATTTAATGTAAGAAACATAAGTGACATGACCATTTAATTGATGTAAGTGCAACACGTGTTAATTTGAGGGAGTAATAAAAACTTGTTGAAACCGGATGGAAACCAGTTGCAAAATGGGTCAACGGTCGAGTCAATCCCATGCGTTTCTCATTACAGCCGGTTGAAGGTAAGGCGGTAATCACTGAAAATTTTGAAAAGAAAGGAAAAATTGGAAAGAGAAAGAACAAAGGCTTTTGAAAGAGGATTATTGAAGAAGCAACAGTTCGCTGCTGCAACTAAATATGCGAAAATATCATATAGCTTTATATATTGATTGTATTGAACAAAGGCTGAAAATCGAGGGGGAAAAAAAATGGTTTCAGAGTTCTGTCAGTTACTAGTACATGGAGAAATGACGGGGAGCTGCAGTTTCACAGGTTAGAGAGTGTTTGAAAAATTTATAATATATTTCGTTATTTTTTTCCGTTGGAATAATGAACTTGTAATATCAGTGATTGGTTTCGCAATTATAATTATAATTAATTTATCCTGCTTGAAAGTCTTAAATGGACCATATTCATCAAGTGTTCGATGAAATGTCTGAATAGCGTTAGCCCGGAAATATTTGGCTAAAATTGATGAATATATTTGGTAAATATGATGAATATATGTGAGGTTTGTATGCTGGTGATTGATTCTTCTGCTGCTGCTGGATTCTTCTGCTGAGTATTTGTAGTTTGGTTTATTTATTAATATAAATGAGGGTTGTATGCCGCTGCTAGCTTCTGCTGCTATGCATCTGTACTTTGGTTTATTTAGTATCTCTGTTTTGAGTTGTTTTTCAGAGCCACCATGAATCATGTTACGTTGTAGTTCTCTGAGAATGAAGGAAAGAAGCTATATTACCTTCTTCATTTCATTTTTCCATAATAATATTTTATCTTCTTTTGGGTTCTGTAGAATTAATAATTTTCTCCTTTCCTTTTATTGTGTTCTCTCTGTTTTGGCAAAGTATGATGAATATATAGGAGTTATATAGAATATATTCTATTATGTACAATATTTTCCTTTTATTCGCAGTGCCATTCTTTGTAATTGTATTTGTGCAGTTCGTACAATTCAATGCAATGCCTGCAATATCTGTAATTCAAAACTAGAATATATTAATCAGTTAACAAATTGAAACCTTGATGTCCTTGCTAAATTAAGTTTAATTTTGACTCTGTTAATAGCATTTATAGAAATGGAGCTCCATAATATTTTGTTTATTTAGATTAGGGATGCAATAAGAATCAAGAGTGGGTGTGGTGGTAGAAGGAGGCCTATGAGGTTTAAGCACAGGCAATGGAAGTGCTTGTGTTGATAAAATATCATAGAAACAACATCAAAAACGTTGCAGAATCAGTCCTAGATCAAGACAAAATCCCAGCTTTTTGCTGGAGGTGTAGCTAGTGCTCTCAGTAAAACCTGTATAGCCCCTCTTGCAAGGCTTACGAAAAGTAAAGTTAAATAGCATGGAGATGACAAGAAAAGGCAATAGGTATCCTCTATGTACATGATAAGGCTCTAACATATTTGAAATTGTGAACAAAGCCTATGCTTGAGTAATAATTTCAGAGCTGACCACCTTGAGAGGTTGAAATATGTGTTATAGAAGGTGGACACCGTTACAATTATCTTGAAATCTATGATTGTTCTTACAATGTCGGCAGAAGATGATGTATTGCTGACAAAGCGCCAATAATCTTTCGATACTTTAGTCAGTTTTGCTCCAAAGTTACATGATCCATCACCATTTATGACACCTAAGAATGAAAGAAGAGGTGCATCTTGGAACTAGTGCAGAATTGGAGAAGGTGAGAAAAAAACTCCAACAATTATGTTGACCGTTGCATATTTCGTGAAAAGTTTTTGTTATTATCTTGGTTGATATGTAATTTGACGGAACTTTTGGTTAATGTCAAATGTAGATGTGTCAGTGCAACAATTAGGAAGTTTGTGGGTTGCGTCCCAGGAGGCAAAGTTGGCAACTATTTATTCAAAGAGAAAAAAAATTGCAGAACTGGATGCAGAGAATTGAAGAAGGCAGCATGGGAAATGATGTTTTTACGTTTATGTGTGTATATTGTAAAACTTGTATATGTATATAAAGCTTTGTTATGCATGTTTTACCCGATATGTAAATAAAACATGGAGCTTCTTATGTTATGTCTGTTAATTTAAGCAATTTTTTTGGTCAATTAGAAGTGTTATAAAACTATAAATGTATGTGTAACTTGAAATTTATTAACAAAATATATATATTGTAATAGTTTTTAGGTGCTATTTGATTGAATTAGGGATTAGATGCTTTAATAATTATTTCAAATGTTATATAAGTATGAAATGCGAAAATAAGGCTTAAAAATATTATACTTCCTTTAATATCTTCTTGGACTACAGTGTTAAAGGAAGTAATTTATTTTTAAATACTGTGACAAGTATAAAATTGAGGACACTTGGCTATATCCAAATATTAGTAGTAAACAGATTTTAAATTTATGGCTACCCGAACATAATTTGGCCCCATAAACTACATTAAGCTATAAAAAATTCCTTTGCAAAGAAATGAATGTTGAGTCAAATAATTGAAAAAAGACATTATGAGGGAACAGATGAGTTAAGATGATCAGTAAATGTGCAGCATAGCATTAATAGGATTGTGCATCATGCAACTGGAAATGGAGTCACGGGTTTAAAAAATTTTATAAATGAAATTCTTGAATAAGGATGGAGTTAAAAGAAAAAACCGAACGTAAGGCATTAAGTTAACATGAAACAATGTTGAAGCAAAAGAAAAAACATTATCACAAGTATATCTGCAATACAAAAGTAGAAGATTACTACAATACTTTTTATTAAAGATGTTCCAATAAAAGACTGTAACATAATACTCGATAATATGATAAAATATGCTATAAGGTCCATAAATAAGACAGCTGAACTACAACAAAATACTGGTGGCTACAAAGTTTTGTTACCCATACAATGGAAAACAGAACTTGATTCAAAAGGCCAACAGTGCATACCATTAAAAATAGACCACCTTTCCATACAAATACCCAACAAGAGTTTAATGTGGTCATGAAAATATGAAAATATGAAATAGGAATTTGGTTATCTCGTTTGCTGCTTCTATTGCTTTCCCTCTTTCAAAACCTAATTACTGTACTTTCTATCTTCAATTTTCTGGATTTTCCAGCAACCGCTCCTCACTCATCATTTCCATCTAAAATTATCTTTACCGACTAACTCCTTAGCTTGCTTTTTTCGACAACCGTTTTAGCAGGTTGCCATTCTTTTGTTTTTAAAAATAAATTTCCAACCACTACCTGAACCTAATTTTACGTTATGTTTCATCACACCCGTTGGATCTGCAAATTGAGGAATCCAACGATTCATTTTCTCCCAATGTTACTTACACCAAATGTAAGTTAAGCGCTGCCTTGTATATAATGTGTATGCGTCCCATCACTTCTTTCCAATTCTTTATGCCATTTCTCATTTAACAAAACATTAATCTATAGAGATTTGCGAATGTAATCAAAATAAGACCAGCTAACAATAATACTACTGATACAAATTAAAAAAAAATCGTTCAGCATAGTTTTTCTAACTTTATTTTCATTCTTTGTTTTAAATCATACTGGGTAGAAAAAAAACGATTAATTCTATTTTTATTTCTCCTTAAAATTTGGGGTTTGTTTAGTTTAAAACCTAACTTTATTGCTTTTGATTTGAATTGACCTTAAACTCAAACCAGCACAAGCCCACCGGCCACCTCTGTCTATATATACCACAAGAAAATTCAAATGTACTCAAACAAAACAAATGTTAACGTCCTTGTCAACGTCTGCAATCACAGAGTGCAATAAATGCTTTCTACTTTTAAATCATAATCAAAGGTATGATTCAACTTCCAACTCCCCCGTCCACAACTGGATGAACAAATTCTTGCGGGCTCTAATTTGATCCATTTGATGGATCTCCGTCCAGCTGTCTTCATCATCACTTTGTTTCTTCTCAAAGGAATTGTGAACCTTTTAGGGTTAATTATTGAAGTAATTTATTGAATTGTTAACTAAAAGAGCAAGGAAGTACGCGTGGGTATACTCCAGCGAGCATTATCATGGCCGTGGTGTGAAATAATTGAAAATTCGGTAATGTGAACATAGAACTTTCTTGTGATATTTGTGTATTTGCGTGATCTAAACAAATACTAAATTGTTGGGCATTGCCAGGGTGTAAACTTTTACTTCTAGTCAAGCTTTATTTGTTAGCTACCAATAATAAATGATCTTCTATATACATATTTGTGGGTAAAAGCTCATTTACTCCTTATATTTTAAGATTAGTATTTATTTAGTTCTTATATTTTTAAAAATGTCTCGAAATATCCATACCGTTAAAGTATTGATACTCGTATCGTTACTTTTTATTTCTTTTTGCTTACTTTAACAATATTACCCTTTTATAATAATTTTTTTGTTTGGACATTAATAAAAAAAATAATTAAATTACCAATTTAACCCTAAAAAATTATATTAATTTTTAATTGTCAAAAATTGTATGCAATCTACCAAGTGTGCAAAACTGCAAATGGTGCTTGCAAAAAAATTAATATATGTTTTTTTTAAGGTTAAATTGATAATTTAATTATTATTTTTATTAATGTCCTAATAAAAAAATTATTATAAAAGGGTAATATTGTAAAAGTAAACTAAAAGAAATAAAAAGTAACGGTAGGGATATCAATACTTTAACGGCAGGGATGTTTCGAGATATTTTTAAAAATATAAGAACTAAATGGACACTAATCTTAAAATATAGGAACTAAATAAGCTTTTACCCCACATTTGTTTGAAAAGTACGTTTAACCTTTGCTATATGTACAAGTTTTTCTTCAAATAAGAAATGTTCATTTGCTACCATAATTTTTCTATAAGAAAAGTTACTCTTGACCTCCATATATAACGTGCTCGCTACAACTATATATTTACATTACACTTGAATAATTAATGCCTTGAAAACATATTACCCTGTGCTTCTAGGCCACTTGTCGAACATTTGGAGAAACAATAAATTTATCAGTAAAGAAATCTGTCAAAACATGACTACACTATGAAGCCCACCCCCGCAAATGATCTGTTCGAGTTATGTCTAGACGTGCGTTTAACATAATCCACCTAAAACCCAGCCCATAAACGTGCTCCAAACGAAGATGGACAGACAGACTTACTCTTAAATTATAAGAAATTTTTCTCTCAGGAATATATTGAAAAACTTGAACCCCTGATTTAATTATGAAGCAATGATGTGTCAACAATTAGGCTAGAAAGTGGTTGATAGTATTTAATGTGCATAAAATGTTAACATCGCCCTTTTTTGTATCATGATTCTTTTAATGATACATATTGGGTTTATGAGCTAGTTTCTCATTTATTTGGGGTATATGTGCCAAAGTCCTTATTTAGTATGCACTCATCATCAATGCGTTGATCAAGGTTAGCCCTCATAATGTTATGAGTTATGACCACCCTTTAACCTATTATTGGTTTATATATATGCTCACGTTAAGTTAATGGAAGTATACAAAATTAATGAAAAAAAAAAAATTTGAAAAAAAAAATGAAAAATATAACAAATTGGTTAGTAGTTGCCCCCTTATTTATTAACGCCTGCTGGCAAGAAGTTGTCTCTGTGCTTGCCCTTTCTTTTCCCACTCACGCACTTCACCGGAATCGCCACAATATAACAACTATAACAACACTTCACAAAACCTCAGCAATAGTTAACTTAAATATTTGTCATTCGCCAATATGGGAAAGGGAAACCGCAGCGCAGCAGCAACCGCAGCCGCCGCCGCCGCTGCTTTCTTCTTAATAATGGTTTCTTGTATCGGCTCTTCGTCAGGCCAGGCGTTGGCGCCGGGGCCATATATGGCCTTCGGGCCGTCACCCTCGCCCGAGGACGACTGTTTGATGAAGGTACTGAACATGTCGGACTGCTTGTCGTACGTGACGGAGGGAAGCAATGTGACGGTGCCGGACAAGCCGTGCTGCCCGGAGCTGGCCGGTTTGGTTGAGAGCAACCCCATTTGTTTGTGCCAGCTTCTCGGGAAGAACAATACGTATGGAATCAAGATTGATATCACTCGAGCTCTCAAGCTTCCTTCTGTTTGTGGCGTCACCACCCCTCCGGTTAATCTTTGCTCCTGTACGTGCACCCTTTCTTTTCTATTATTATTATTTGGAGAAATTATGAGAATTAAAAAATAAAAACACACAAAATTATACGCGTAATTGCAAAATTGAAAAAAGAAACCATAATAAAATTTTCAACTACAAAATTTTCAGATAGATACTAGAACTAAAATAGATTTTTTTTTTTTTTAAATTTAGCAATGTGAACTGAAAATGTTATTTGGTGAAGAGATGATATATTTTTATTCCTAAATTTTAACAATAATAATTATTATTTTCCCGGCGTATGTAATGACGGTTACCGTGATATCGTGGGTAACGCTTTCAAAAATCATTAATGGCTAATCGACTCGGCGGTTGCGTTGCCCACTCCACGCCAATGATAGTGATAAATGCGCCACGCTGCTATGTATGCTTACCTGTCATGGGCCACGCTACTATTTCTGTGGGGACCACATGAAAAAAATTGGGATTTTTTTTTTAAGAAAAAAAATTGGAATCTAATTTAAGGACATTAATGATTTTATTGATTGTCTCACCAACTCACGTGGACTGCTGCTTTCTTTACAAACGGATGGAAATAAATAAATAAATGCATTAAATTCACGAAATTTATAATGGGCCGACATTGGGTCGAAACTTGGGTTAATTTTGTTATAACTTTTAAGTGCATGTTGTGTTTTTTTTACAGTGGCTGGAGTTCCGATTGAAGCTCCAACAGGAAGCCCAGGGCCCGCGTCACCAGGTATTTATTACAATTTCTTCATACACCACATGTATTCTAGGGAAGGGACTCTATTTATTTATTTTTGAACCACAATTATGTAAAAAGATTTGATATTGGAAAAGAGTAATGCTACACATCTTAAATTTTTTATCTTAAAAAGTTATTCCAAATGATGTGTCATTTATCAATTTGTTTGTGAGATAATATAATTAATTCACTTGGATCTTGTAAAGAATTATCAACCACTCAATTAATGACACATCATTTGAAATAACTTTTTAGAATAAAAAATTTGAGATGTGTAGCACAAACGTAAAAATTTTATTTTATAACAATATAAAAAATGTGTTCATACTATATAAAAAGTACGGACGTCCGCATTAAAACAAAACTCTTATTTATTTATGGTCAGTGCTATGTTACATTAATCGTAACGTAGGGGCTCCCATTTATATATATGTTTGTTTGTATAACAATTGCTACTAATCATTTGAAACATAACGATACAAATTAAATGATGAAGGTACTCAACCGCCGTCCGGTTTAGCTGCCAGCCCTTCAAATGGAAATAATGACAATGCAGCATCAGGCAACGCAGGCTCCGTTCTGGCCCTCCTTGTTGGCTTAGCAGTTGCATCTCTGATTTAATTCTTATTTTATTGTTTTAATTTCATACTTGAATATTTTTTTCTTTTAAATTTTTGGAATGGTATTTTATGTTTTATTGTATTTGTACCCAGATAATTTGTGTCTAGCTAGTGACACCAATAATATTCTCTCTTCGGTACATTCACCCATCTTCCTGTAGAATCATTTTTTTTTTTTTAATAACTGTAGAATCATTTGATTATGATGATATAATGTGCTGTAATTTTTTATGGGAAAGTTTCTTGATCTCTATGTTATTGCCCATGGCAGCCAATCTCTGGCAGTAGTCTTTCAATTAGGAAAATTACTAATACTGTGCATCAGCCTTTCCAAGTCCTAAACAAAATTCCCAAAAAAAAAAAAAATTATATAGAGTTGACAATCGGGTCCGCGATGTCCTATCATGATATAAGAATTATTTGAGCTGAAGAATTCAAGTTCAGGCTCGGTGAATCTAATTAAAATGTCATACAAGTTGAAGTTGTGATTTATTATGTTAAAATTATTATTAAATTAATTTTAACAAACTAGATTTCTAATTCGGTTCCTAACAAAGTTAAGTTGTAAATATAATTATTAAAAAAAAACTATTATTATTAAAAGTAGAAAATGGACAAATTTTACGGCGCCGTAGAGAACACTTTTGTTGACAATCTTTTACTCTCGAAGACCAATATCGTAGCTTGGTTTGGTAGACGCTGTCGCCGTCTTTACGGGTAGGTAAGGACAACGAAGAAAGCGAGAAAACAAAAGATTGTTTTAAAAAATTGATACCCATACGTGATTGAAGATTAATACCACAAATTATTATTCATAAGTAAACAGCATAAATTACACGGTCAGTAGCAGCAATTGTTTGACTTTTGAAATTAAAAATGGCATAAATAACCAGCAATTGACGTTGAGGATTGGGACATTATTGATTTTGGCGCAAATTCAATCCTCGTGGAGACAGAGGAGAAGCATGGCGATGGCGCCTTCTTATTTGCAGTGCAATCACCAGCACCAACTCCATCTACCTTCGATTAGGCCAAATGGGTTTTCTTTTTTTAAACCAAAAACAAATTTTAGAAGGACCCAACTTATCAAATGCACCAGAAAGCAAGTCGAGGTTTCTATCCTCTCCACTCCTTTTTTTTTCCCTTCCTTTTTGTGGCCATTTATTTACTTTTTATTTATAATTATTTTTTTTTCCCCCCCTGATTGGTGGGAATTTTAGGTAGTGTATGATCCTGATGAAAGGAGAAACAAGTTGGCAGATGAAGTAGACAGGGAAGCTCCTCTTTCAAGGCTCACTCTGTTCTCACCTTGCAAGGTTTTTATTAATTTAAGCTTAAATTTTTAATCTGATATTTTCGGATATTTCGTTTTCATGCTTTGGCTTATATAAGCTTATGTGGTGCAGATAAATGCTTTTTTGAGAATTACAAACAAGAGAGAAGATGGGTTTCATGATTTAGCATCGCTCTTTCATGTAAGATGCGGAAACAGTTGTAGTAATCAGTTAATTATTATTGTTTTTTTTCCCCATTTTTGTTTAGCAATCTTATATCTTGACCATTTTTGGGGTTCCAGGTAATTAGTTTAGGTGATACAATTAAGTTCTCTTTGTCACCCTTGAAGAGTAGGGATCGTTTGTCAACCAATGTGCCAGGGATACCTGTTGATGATAGTAATTTGGTGGGGCATAACTCTTTTCTTATTCTTCAGTTATTTATTTATTTTAATCTCTTTTTCTTTGTTTCTGATAAGTGGTAATGTTTTTGAAACTTTTCTTTGGCAGATAATTAAGGCGCTTAACCTTTATAGGAAGAAGACTGAGAGTGACAATTTCTTTTGGGTAAAAATTTACGATGAGTAATTTTGATCTGTACGGAAGTTTTATATAAATTCGTATTTTTATCAGCTGATATACTGTCTGCAAACTTTTTTCAGCGACTATTCTCATTAAAACTTGTCTGCAGATTCATCTTGATAAAAAGGTGCCTAGCGGAGCAGGACTTGGTGGTGGAAGCAGTAATGCAGCTACTGCACTTTGGGCAGCTAATCAATTTAATGGTTGTGTTGCCACTGAGAAGGAACTTCAAGAATGGTCAAGTGAGATTGGTTCAGATATTCCCTTCTTTTTCTCCCATGGAGCAGCGTATTGTACTGGTAGAGGTGAGGTATGTTTTTGTTTACACAAAAATGGAGCTAACAGATGTTTGTCCTGTTTCATTTCAGACCATGTAAGTGCATGAAATTGTTCTGCAATTTATTTTCAAAATTTTAGAGGTGTAACTGTGTGAGGGAACTAGACTATTTAGTGCCATGTAGTGTCAGGACTTGTTTCATTTGCATCTTCTTTTTTTATTAGTTTAGTGTCTGGGACTTTTACTTTATTTTCCCATTTTAGATTCACATATAAGCCTATCATTTATTTGATAATATCACTTGGAAATTCAAATTATTATTTATATTCATTTGATTAAAACTGCTATGCTGCTCTTATATTTTAGGAAAAATATAGGGTTCAACGGCATAAGGGATAAATTATGTTTGCATTGAGGTGGCAGTCATGTATGCTGCACTTACTTTTGGAAGAATAATATTTGGTAAAAGATGGTACAGGGATGCATATTTTGGAGTTTTAAGATGTATCTAGATACAGTGTCTGAGTATTTCAGTCATTTATTTGTAGTGACTTTTCAATAACTGTTTTATTGTTAGAATTTTTCAGTGTCCTTTAGTTGGAATGGAAAGATTAAGTAGACCATTTTTCAGAGACAAAATACCATGGTTACCTTTATATACTTTGGTATCGTATTTCTTGCAGCACACAAAGACACAAAACACATTCATTTATTAAGTTGCAACTGCTTATCATCATTGTTCCAACATTTTGAATTTCCACTAAAGCCTTGTTTTGCATTGTTCAGGTTGTTCAAGATATTCCCCCACCCATACCTTTGGATGTTCCAATGGTTCTTATAAAGCCCAGGGAGGCATGTCCCACAGCTGAAGTGTACAAGGTAAGGCCTTCTATTTTATTTTATTTTATTTTGGTCTATATTACATAAGTGAACAAATGTCTGAACTATATTGTTTACGTATGATGTGTCATTGCTAAGAAAGTTTTGATTCTGCAGCATCTTCGACTTGATCAGACCAGTAAGGTTGATCCTTTAACATTGCTCGCGCAGATTTCTGGGAATGGATTGTCTCAAGACGTTTGTATTAATGATTTAGGTATGAGTTTGTGAGGAATACTCTGCGTGTCTTTTTTCCCTTTTGGTTCTCCCCATACTTTCTTCTTTTCCCCTATTTTAGCTTTTATTTATTTATTTCTTTTTCAAATTTGGCAATCAATACTGCCCCAATCTATTCGTATTAGGTTTGAAGTGGTGCATAGGTTATTTGATTGGTTACTAGATTTCTGACATTGATCAGCTTTATAGAGTTGTTTCCTTTCCTGTGTGAACATCTGTTTCACTGTTAACTTTTTTTTGGATTAGTATACTCTTATTTTTTATCCAAATTAAAAAGAAATGGTGAGATATTCGTCCTCTGTGATTACGTAGACATCATGCATCAAACCAATACACATGTTATGGGTGGTATTGGAAGTTGATGTATGGTGATTTGGACCTTATTCGCATTGAGGCACTGTTGAAATTTTGTTAGTATATCCGTCATAGAAGTACTTATAGTTGGTAATAGCAGGATCGCTGTTGTTATGTAACTGCTACAATTCTATCTTCCATCCTGTCTGTTGCCTTTTACATGTTTATATTTGTGTTTTCTGCAGAAGCACCAGCATTTCAAGTTCTCCCATCTCTTAAAAGATTAAAACAGCGTATAATTGCAGCTGGTCGTGGACAATATGATGCTGTGTTTATGTCTGGCAGGTATGGAGACCGGAAATGCTTTTGAACATCAATTTCTAATTCAGAATTTTGCATAAGTTCCGCAAGATTTGTTCCTGGAAATGCTGTTTCTATCTCTTGTCACACAATTGTCTCTCTCTCTCTGTCTCTTCAGTATTGTTATTATTTATCTTTCTTTCTTTGAACAACACCACCTGTCCACCCTATACACAAGCAGAAATTCAACTCAACCCCCTTCCAAGGTTGATTTGATGGACCAAAATCTTTGTCCCCAAAGCAATAGCATATATCTCTTCCAATGAAGCGGACAAAGATTTTTGTCCCCAGCAAGAAATCTGATTTGAGATTGAGTTCTCGATTCTCTTGATTTCATTCTTTTAGCTACTGTAAACTCATTTCTGCTGTCTATATTTGATGCAGTGGTAGCACTATTGTTGGTATCGGTTCCCCAGACCCTCCACAGTTTATCTATGATGACAATGAATATGAGGATGTCTTTTTGTCAGGTAAGACTTATGTAATTGAATCGATAGTTTGCTAGTTTTATATCTTTATAAAAAATGATTGCTGAAAGTCAAATGACTTATAAGAATGAATTATGTTTGAGAGAATCATATAAACCGATAAATAACTACTGTCAACGCTTATTCAAGAATAGATAATCGTTGTAATATGGTATCTATAGCTTATCTTTCTGTTCATTTATGGTTTCTATAGCTAATCTTTCCATATATTTTGAATCAGTAGATAAATGCAATTATAAAGTCTCAGTTACTTAGAAATAGAATAGAACAATTTACAGGAGCTTTTGGGATTTTTGTACCCTGTTTTTTCTGAATGAAGTGGGTTATGTTCTAAGGAAATTCTAATTCAACTTCGTATGTTCCCAACTTGTGTACAGACATTGATTTTTGGAGATGGAGATTAATACAGTGTCTTGTGCATGAAGTATGCACATTAGTTCACTAATCTCACCATCCTTTTCTGTCCTGTGACTTCTCTGATCCATATTCTGTTCATTTCTATTTTTATTTTCACTTTTTTAATTATTGCCTAATGGTCATCCAATCCCCTTCCCACCCTTATGAGCGGGATCTGAACCGTAGACCTCTTGAACCATCTCAAGAGGTTTCACCAGTTAAGTTGCTAGCACCCTGTCCGCTATCACCTTGATCAAACATTATTTAACTTGACCATTAGTTGAATCTTGCTTCAAGATATGAATAAATGTTTGATTTGTGCTGCTGTCTTTGGCTGTAATTTTTTTATTTAGTTTTGAATTTTTGGCTTTGTAGCTCCTACATAGATGATTCCTTCCAGAGTCTTGTCATATTACAAAAGCAAAGAACTACTCCATGACTAGTTTAATTCGTGATATGTGAGCAAACATTCACAACACATCGGATGTGTCATTGGGGCTTCAGCACTTATCCTGTGGTGCCTGAGCAGTAAATTCAAAATTGATACTTATCAATGCACTGGATCTTGCCCTTGAGCAAAAAACCTTTTGTGCTCAAGCTTGGATGCTAGTGTAGAGCAGTTACTTGTAAAATCACGGTGTCGTAATCCTGCATAAGATAGAAGTGAATGAGTTTCTTGGGCATATGAGGGTAATTGTTCAGTATCACCTAATAAGCTAGTCTTTGGTTGATGTAGGTCTTAATCCACAATCAATGGTATGAGGAAAACTTTAGATCTCTACCTTCGATTTCTATTCCAAGCATTTTTGTGCATGTGCTAACTAGATTACTATGCTGAGTGGGTCCCCCACGGGTTAGGAATGGGCCTGTCTCAAGCAGATTACCATGTTGGAGTAGGGCTATAGGGATAGGATGGTAGGTGACCTTAGGAAACAAGAAAGGTGGGAACCACAATGGATTGGCTAGACATACGATGGCAACACATAATTGGGTGAGGTAATATAGGGTTCCCATTTTGGGTAGAAAATTGATATATCCTGGCTTATAAAGGTGGGTGTGCTATTTGACATAATGGGCTAGTCTTTTGTTATGAGAAACATCTAAGCTAGTCTCTTGTTTATGCGAAGCATTTAACTTGTGAAAATAGATGTTAATGCTTCAAAAGGATTTCTCTAACACTCCAAAAGCCTTTTGTAGTTTTTTTTTTTCCCTCTCTCTCTGTCTCTCACACTTCAATAAATATTGGCATGAACGAAATCCAAGCTACCTCCTCTCCTATGTTAGTCAGGTACTGCCTCAGGAGTATTTAACTGTTGATCTAACTAGCACCTATAATTTCTCTAGAACTGATGAAGTTTGATGTATACAATAAATGAAGTGGTTTCTTATGGTTGTAACCTCTTGTGTCATTATCTTTTTGTTGAATGGTAAGTAAGAAAGGGCATGACCTTTCTGTTGGGTTTTTTTTTTTTTTTTGGGGGGGGGGGGGGGGGGAGGGAAGGTATTCTATATTACACATGAAGCCCAACTTATTACCACACTAAACTGCAGACCAGAAAAGAGAGTTTGATGTTTAAGCTTCTGGAATGGATAACACAAGGATCGGATATTTTTTATGACATGTTTATGTTTATTTTCTCATATCGAAATGTGGCGTATAAATAAATTTATTAAGGGATGTGTTATCAGCTGTCTAGATTGCTACAATAATCATTTTCATTCCAAGTATGCTGCCTGACCTTGAACTTATTTTTGATGCAGAGGCTAGATTTATCACTCGCGAAGTGAATCAGTGGTATAGAGAATCTGCTTCAACAAATGCTTGTAGCGAACCCCCTGCATTTTCCGAAACTGTGGGGTGATGTCTTGATAATGAAGAAATTGATAACACAACTTGTTCAATTTACTGTTGTGCTACTTCATTTTATGTGACATAGGATGCCTACGTTCGTTCGTTGTAGGTAATCTAAGTTTTACATACGGATTTAAAATTAAATCTGTTGTCATATTATGTATTTTCTATACAACTGATCATGAGTTACCAAATGTGTTGAAGCTATGGATTAAAAATATGAGAGATTTTACTTTCATAGTTCAATACAAATGTTTATCCTTTTATATAATGTAACGACAATCATTGCCAACTAGTTTACCCGAACGTACCGTGGCATGTAGTCAATGATCTAAAATTTGTGTTAAAATATTGTTATTTTAAATTTAAAAGTATCTAATAATTTTCACTATGTCATTAGACAAGGACATTTCTGCACTATTGAGGTACCGTACAGTCATTTTCGTATTATTCGCCGAGACGTCGTGCAATACTCTTCTTTTTCCGCAGAACGACGCGTTATCCGCAGTATTGAATTCTAAATTATTTTAATAAAAGTAAGTGATTGTACGGTTTTTAATTATTGCATGGAATAATAATCGTTGATTCAATGAAAATATAAAATAATATAAATAAATAATATAAATTAAATAATATTTAATTTAATTAATTTTATCATATCACATTAATTTTTATAAAATAAATTTGTATAAGAGTTTATGACTATATTATTATTCATAATTGTTATAATTGTAATTGTAAAATAAAAGATATACACGCATAGAAGCACGAGCGATCACAATATTAGAGTTGCAATTTCAATCTCATCTTTTATAGGCGGCTCATCTAATAGATTATAAATTTTATAATTTATAAAACTACTTATTTACCATCCAATAGATGGTTACCCAATTTTAATAGTGATTATAATAATAATTTTAATTACAACTACAGTTATTAATCACAATTAAAACTATGATTATGACTATCGTAAAACAACAAGATAATAAATTTCGGTCATAGAAATATACCATTATACAGTAATACTGCAGACTTGAAATCCACAAACTTCAATTTTTATGCTTTTAATATTTGTTGTATATGAAATTAGAATAGATTATACTCCCTTAGGTATTAATTTTGTCTGAGAATTGGAACACACCTTTAGAACTTACCAAAATGTTCTTAGTTGAGTATTGTTATTAATATTATCAGAATCTATTATCATAGTAACAATAATAATGATGACAATGACGATAATGACGACAACGACGACGACGATGAAGATGATCATGATGATACTAATAACAATAATAATAACAAAATAATTAAAAATATTTTAATCAGGGCACAGATACTGGATGACAAGTTGTTTATAGTTCTATAAACAAACGACATAACATCAATTAATATACAAGACGAACAAACTCGTTGTCCAAACAACGACATGCAAAAATAATATGCACCAATGCATACTATTTATGCCCTCGTTCTTTATGTTTTCATGTGAAATGGTGAGTCGTTTTAGTTTTATTCATAAAGAGTTCATGCCATATGTCTTTTTCCCGTTGAACAATGCATCATCTGCAGTGTTGAATTCCAAACTATTTTTTAAAAAATAAACGATTTGCAGTGTTTTATATATTACATGTAATAATAATCATCATAACTGTAATTGTAAAATAAAATACGCACACGTACATAGAAATACGAGTGATCACAAATTGTAAGTTTAGTCTTAACTTCTGTGGGCTGCTCATCCGGTAGATAATAAATTTTATTTTTTTTATAAAACTATTTATCTACCATCCAATAGATGGTTTACCAAATTTTAATAGTAATTATAATAACAATTGCAATTACAACTTCAACTATTAATTACAATTAAAACTATAATTATGATTATTGTAAAATAACAAAATAATAAACTTTGGTCATAGAAATACCCCATTGTATTGTAATACTACGGACTTAAAATCCACAAATTTTGTTTTCATTCTTTTCATATTTGTTGTATACGAAATTGGAATACTATTGGGAGCTAACTTTGTATGGGAATCGGAATAAACTGTTGTAAGTTATTAAAATGTCCTTAGTTAATTATCATTCTTAGTATTATTATTATTATTATTATCTATTATTATAGAAATAATAATAATGATACAACGACAAAGATAAATAATAATAATAATATAAATATTTTAATCGAGGCATAGATATTAGATGACAAGTCATTTATAGTTATGTATACCAACAACATGGCATAAGATGAAATGGCTCGTAATCCAGATTATTATCACAACCGACGTATGGAAATAGTACATACCAACGCATATTATTTACGCTTAGTCGTTTATATTTTGGTGTGAAACAACAAGTCGTGTTATTTTTTTTTTCACAAAGACATTGTGTCATACATCATTTTCCCCATTGAATAATGAGTCATCCGCAATGTTGAATTACAAACTATTTTAATAAAGGTTAGCGATTGTACGGTTTTTATCTATTGCATGTTATAATAATTATTACAATTGTAATTGTAAAACAAAAAAAAAAAAACACACACTCATAGAAATATGAATGATCATAATTTTTGAGTTATAATTTCAATCCCAACTTATTTATAATTTGTGAAACTATTTATTTACTATCCAAACCATGTGTTACCCAATTTTAATAGTAACTATAATAACAATTCCAATTGCAACTACAAACATTAACTAAAATTAAAATTAAAATTTTGATTGTAGCAAAATAACAAGGTGATAAACTTTAGTCATAAGAAAACACCATTGTACTGTAATATTTTGAACTTGAAATCCAGAATATTATTTTCAAAATTACTTTTGAACCTCCCAAAAGTAATCCATTGGGTTATGTCGTGACTTTTAAAATAATTGTTGTTAGTTGTCTTATAGTCTTGTAGAAGAGTCGTGATATTAATCATTTAAACATTTTGTAAAATTTATTTTAAAAAATGCTGTGAGTTTTAAAAGCATTCATATGTGTTTGATAAATCTTAACGTTAAAATACTATGAGAATGTAACTGACTGAATTAGATATAATATTGTATATATTTATTTACATATTTATAAAACATGTAGTAAATATTATTTTATTATGTATATTTTAATAATTGATAACTAAAATAAATATTTTATATTATTAACTTTCATTTTTTTTATTTTTTATCTTAATATAATTGATGATAATAATAATAATAATTTCTTTAAAGTTAAAGATTTTATTTTTAATTAATAAAGATAATTATAATTATATATAATTATCTTTATTAATTAGAAATAAAATATTTCAAATATCAAAATTAATTTTTAATTTTTAATTTTTAAAAATTAATTTTGATCTTTCCAAAAATAATTTCAATAGGATCCTAAGATTTAATTAAAAAATATTAAAATTAGAAAAACGAAATTAAGTTAAAAAAAAAAAGAGTTAGAAAGACGTACCTTTTTTTTTTTTTTTTAAATATAGAAAGACGTACCAAATTACAAAAATACCAAACGGGTAATGGCGATTTCCAGCACCTGCGATAAGTGATTATTATTGTTATAAAGGACCCAAAGCTCACTGCAATCGCCCCAACAAGAAATAGTAGGCACTGTTAAATAATCATAATTGTTATTGAAATATTTAACGGTTTCTTCTTCACCAACCATGGGTTCAGGTCCCTAAAACTTTACAAAAATCTTTTGCGTTTTATTGTTGTTTATTGAATTTGTATACATGCAATTACATAAATTCGTTTTGGAATTTTGCAGATGCGGATATGGAGGATTATGGGTTTGAATACTCAGATGAGGAGCCTGAAGAGCAGGATGTCGACATCGAGAATCAATATTACAACTCCAAAGGTTCTTTTCTTTTCTTTTTTCTTTTTTCAAATGTCTAAAATTTCTGAATGTGATTTTATTTTCCGAAGGGTATTCGATTGGTCGTTGTTTTTGAGGGATTATCTTGTATATGTATGTATAAAATATAATTATATATTTTTTTTATTGTTTTTAGCTTTAAGTTAGGGCCTTGACATTGTGTATGGAACTCTCCATGATATACTAATTTTACAATTTTTACTTGCATTAGTAGATTTTGCAATTCCAATTCCATTTATGAATATCCTTGATGTTTTTTTGTTGATATTCTTTTGTTTCAATTGGCTATTGAGATGATTAGAGATGTTTTACCTGTCATACACTCCCTTGTTTTTGTTTTCGTGACATATACGTACTTATTGTCTTTGCTTGTGGTAATCAACACTTGGGTTCTGTATTTAATGTGAAAAAAGTGGATAAATTTTCAGAATATTAGAGATCTCTCAATGGCGTGTCTTTCTTAAGAAATAAAAAGGGGCTATGTTTCCACATTTGAGTTATGAAAAAGAAATATCCTGGCTTGAATTTCTGTAGAAAAAGAGGCCCAAAGAGGTGCCAAAAATGAAATTCACCCCACTAGCTAAACGGCTGTTCTCTTTCTTATCTTCGAAGTTTTCCTTTCCTCCCAAATGACCCAAAAATAGCAAGGCCAGACTTTTAAAGCAATATGTCGTTCATTCCCCTTGATCTAGATTTCAAGCTCCTTTTTTGTTTTTGGTGAGAGAAGTTTATTGGAACTCATCATTTACATCCGTCAAAGGTAGAACCCAAATGATGGAAGTCTGACTATATATTCTTTGATTATCTTTTCTCTCTGCTTTACGGTCTTTTAACTAAATAAGAGTTTAATTCCAACCAAATTCTATTGTTTACATGAAATCGTTTTGTCTGATGGCTCTACTAGAAGGAACAACCTCTCTTAACATCTTATTGGATTATGTGGTTTCTTTTTCTGTAATCTGGTACTTAGTGTATTCCAGCTGAAATGATTTTCCTTTATGCACTGCAATTTTGCCAAAATTCTAGGATAGAGACATGCTCGTATCATCTCTATCCTAGAATTGAACCGAATAGTTGATTATTATTATTATTATTATTTTTTTGTTTTTTCCTCGCAAAACCCTTCCTGAACATGTTGTATCAAAGATCATTTTATCATATTAGGTAGCTAGGAATACTGTTCTTAGTTTCTTTCAGCTACTCTGTTTGTGTGTGTGTGTTATTTTCTTAATTTGTTCACAAGTAGCATTTATTGACCTCAACTGTTAATTATTCTTTCAAGTTCAGTTCTCTTTCCATCTCTTTATCACACAGAGATGTGGATATATATATTTTTTCTTTTCTCGGATGAGTTCACTGTTTCACGAGTTCTTTGTTCTATTCTTGAAAAAGGTTTGGTTGAAACGGATCCAGAAGGGGCACTTGCTGGTTTTGCTGAAGTAGTTGCCATGGAACCTGAGAAGGCTGAGTGGTGAGTTCATATTTGCTGCTGAATGAAGTTAGGGTTTTATTACTTGCTAAAGATGGAGAATTCTCTTGTTGTTGTAATATAGAAAAACCAAACCATAGGAGTCATCCTAAAACCAACAAGGTGGTAAAGTATCCACATGTGAATTCAAATTCTATATGTTATACTCATTTTGTATGGTAATATCTGCTTGCCTGTTTTGAGCATTGTCAGTCAGATTAATCTCTCCGTTGGATTGTTGGTGGAGTGGGGTGGTGGTTATATTTGTTCTATTTAATTTTTTCTTTACTCTATTTCCATTTTATCCTCTGAGAATTTTACATTTGACTTAAGGCTTTGAGCCTCCTCTTTTCTAAAAATTAATTAGTTGTACCTTCTGCTTGTTTCCAGGGGATTCAAAGCACTGAAGCAAACTGTAAAGCTCTATTATCGGCTAGGGAAGTATAAAGAAATGATGGATGCTTATAGGGAGATGTTAACATATATCAAATCTGCAGTGACACGAAACTACAGTGAGAAGTGCATAAACAACATAATGGATTTTGTTTCTGGATCTGCAAGTCAGAATTTCAGTCTCCTGCAAGAATTTTATCAGACCACTTTGAAGGCTCTTGAAGAGGCTAAGAATGAGGTCAGAATGTTTTTCTGATCTTTCGGCATCACAATGGTGTTTTTCCTATCAATATGTGATTTATTCTCTATTGTTTTACAGAGGCTTTGGTTCAAGACGAATCTTAAGCTTTGCAAAATCTGGTTCGATATGGGTGAATATGGGCGAATGAGTAAGGTATCATTTATTAAATACCATTTGGAATCCTGATTTTTCTGATTTATACTGTTGCTTATGAGAATAACATGTTACAAACAACCAGATTTTGAAGGAACTTCATAAATCTTGTCAAAGAGAAGATGGGACAGATGATCAAAAGAAAGGAAGTCAACTTCTGGAGGTCTATGCAATCGAGATTCAAATGTACACTGAAACCAAAAATAACAAGAAGCTAAAGGTAAGGGTTTTATCACATTTGCATGTGCCTTCATATTTGTAATGCTTAACAATACTTTGATCTCTGTTGTGCTAGGTTTAAGATTTTTCAATCCTTGGTTGTGCTTTAGTCTTGAGCAGATGTTGTGTGATTTACTTATAGCATGCCTATGCTCACACATGAACTTGTTCATGTAAATCTTGTGCATTTTGGAACCGTATAACATTCTATTTCTTCATTTCAATGTTAAACCTTGATGATAGAAATATATTCTTCTATCTTAATTTCACTTATCATTCCTATGTATTAGTAGAATTATAAATGAGCACTAAAAGGTGGTTGAATAGGATATTCTATATCTGAGTATTCTTGACTATTGTTTTATGTAACCGTATGTGGCTAATTCAATGATATTGGAAAGGAATCAAAGTTTAATATTTGATAGAGTATTCAATCCCAAAATTTAGGCTATTAGGTAGAAGACTGTCCAACAAAGTAGTGATATCAAAACCAATATTTTGTTGATGTGAGATTCTCCAACAAAGTAGCGATATGAAAAATTAAAAGAGAGATCTGACATGTGGAGTATAACAGTAGAAGTAATTATTTAATGCCTTGAACATTGACAAGCTAAGATGCCATTATCAAAGAATTGGTCTGTTAAGATGATGGAGGGTAAACTAGGTTATTGAGGAGTTATATTTTATCTTTTTTATTATGGTATCACTTTTTTAATTTTAGCTCGTGAGTCATATTTTGTTACTTCTTTGTTTCGATTTATTTTTCCAAGTAATTTTCTTATTTCAGTTGACAATGTTTTCTAGTTGAAGTAGATTTCTATTTTCGATTTTGATTAGGTCTTTGGCCGCTACAAGTAGGGCTTTATGTCATTTTCGGTTGGAGTCATGATCGTAGACTATTGAATTATTGAATAAAAGAATTCATTTCCTCCTTTTTTTTCTTTTTGTTCTCCCCATTCTATCTGTATTTCTCTATTGGTTTTTAATTTTTAAATCACTTGTGGAGGTTTGAAGGAAATGATGGTCAAAGATATGCTAAAACAGATAAAGAAATGAGCCAGAAACGGGCCTAGCTCTTATACCATAATAGAAAACCAAACTTAAAAGTTTAAGTGAGTGGATTTAAGTGCTTGAAAGATAAGTTAGTGGATATAAGTGCTTGAAAGATATGTTAGCCGAAATTGACATTGCAAGACTCCCTGGAAGGTGGCAGTCATCTCTGACAAAATTGATCTGCATGTTATAATGTATGAATTTGTTGTTTTTGAATATTCAGTTTGTAAGTGCACAAGCCAATTCTGTTTCAGCAGAAAGTATCCCTGAAATTTCAAAATTTTCTTCAGGAATCAGGAAATTTACCTCTGTATTGCCCTTTTTTTTTTCCATCATACTCTTAACTGCTTGCTTATTAAAGGCATGGTCTTAACGGTTGAAAGAAGATGTTTGACCACATGAGTACAAACGATTCTCTAAGGCTTTTAGAATAGAACTGAAACTTTTATTGTAGAGGTTGATGACGAATTCTGACAGATTTATCAAAGCAACAAAAAGGAATAGACTTCAAATTATTTCCTCAAATTAGAGTGCGAGTGTGGGGCATGGCTTGGAGAAAAACTGCTACAGACTGCTCAAGTTGTGGCATGACTATCCAGGGTCCTAGCTATTGGACTGATAGAGAAGTATTGTAATGAAAATGGCATCTGTTTGGTTATCAAAATTAGGATATGCCAATAGTAAACTATTTAAAAGGCAATTCTTACTATGGATGAGTGCATAAAGCTGGGAGAAGATAAGTTTCAAAAACATGATGCAGAAAGATGCTGTGGTTTATCAGGTTGTATGCAAGACTGTGACTTTATTGATATTGTTGTGTTATTTTGCGTGAACTATGTTTCCACTGCAGTTAATGTTTTCATGCCCCAACACTTGTTTTGTGAGTTTTATCATATTTTGATGCACTTCATGTTTCTAGAATATTTACTCCATTAGTGATTACCAGATCACCATTATAATACAACCAGTTTCTGTTAATGTTTGTGATGATTTGTTGAAGAGCTCAAAGACTTCCTTTCATAATTCGTTGTCATCGTTTTTCCACAATTATGGTAGTCAATGGTGTCTATTTGCCATTTTGGTTGAGCAGTTTTTGACCTAACAAATTAAATGCAGCAATTATACCAGAAAGCTCTTGCTATCAAGTCAGCCATACCACATCCAAGGATCATGGGAATAATTCGTGAATGTGGTGGGAAGATGCACATGGCAGAACGTCAATGGGCAGATGCAGCAACTGATTTCTTTGAAGCATTTAAGAACTATGACGAAGCAGGGAACCAGAGGCGTATTCAATGCTTGAAGTATGGCTTCTATCTCCATCTCTTATTTTTAATATCAATTTATTTTTATACCTATATTTTCTCACTCGCATTATCTGTCTCTTTGTGTTCGGTTTCTAAGCATGAAAGGCTAAGGTGAGGTTTTTTACAGATGACTTGATTAAATAACCCCAAGGGATGATCAGGTTCAAATCTCTTGATTTTTTTTTTTTTATATTACTCTGAAAAAAAAAATTGCTAATATTGGTAAAATAAAGAAAATACATCTGAGACAAGATGTCCACAAAGGAACCACTTGGAGCCACTTTCTGGGGATATTATATCTCACTAGTTGCTTGATTGCTTAGGCTACATTTTAATACTATGGAAGGTATCTAAAACTAATCCATGAATTCTACGTATTAATCATGACCTTTTTTTTCTTTTCTTTTTTTTTAATAAGACCTTAAAAATCTTCAACCCACGACGCCCCCTTCCATTTTTTTTGAAATTTAATTTTACGAAAGAGAAAAGATTTAAAAAAAAAAAAAAGAGCTGGGAACTCTGTTAGGAATCTGAAAAATTGCATAGCAAGTCTTTGAGGGCGTCAGGACATGTGATGTATTACCATGTGCCTGAACGACTTGTTTTGGCATCCAAATGTCACCATCCCACCTTTATTTGTGGGAGTGGCCTGGTACATGTCTATTGGAGTAGGTTTTCATACAGTAACACCTAATTTCTTGAAATTATTTGATGCATAGTTAAAAGCTCTTTTATTTTTTTTTTCTTTTTTGGTGCTTTGGTTCTATACTTCCTCAACTACATCGTCCTCTACTAAATTGAATTTCCAGATTTGGAAAAATTTAAGCACTTATATAAAATCAGTTTTATACACTCTTATATGTCCAACCTTGAAAATTTGAATTGTCATAAATATCCTCTGTTTACCCCAAAAGCAATTCTTCTTTTGTTACTTTGAGCTGTACAGCTTTTATTCTTGTACACTCAGTTTGTTGTTGAATGCTTTACCTTTGTATCTCTCAATTTCTATTTAGAAATAATAATTAATCATAGTCTCCTCATTCTAACTGCTTTTCGCTTAATAGGTATCTGGTTCTGGCGAATATGCTGATGGAATCTCAAGTGAATCCATTTGATGGACAAGAGGCAAAGCCGTAAGTGACTTATGAGAGATACAACAGTTCTAAGTTTAGCTTATGGTTCTCTCTCTCTCTCTCTCTCTCTCTCTCACACACACACACTCATATATATCTGATTGCTTTTCTGCAGATATAAGAATGATCCTGAGATTCTGGCTATGACAAATCTGATCGCAGCATACCAAAGAAATGAGATAATAGAGTTTGAAAAAATCCTCAAGGTAAAATTACCATCCCAAATGTTGTAAATGTGCTTTTACATGAATTTTAAGGGCTACCACCCCGAGCATTCCCTTCACGGTCTCCCAGTTTTGTTCCTTGTGGGGATTTTTCAGAGCAACAGAAAGACTATCATGGATGATCCATTTATTCGGAATTACATTGAAGATCTGTTGAAGAATGTCAGGACTCAAGTCTTGCTTAAGCTTATCAAGCCCTACACAAGGATCCGGATCCCCTTCATATCTAAGGTGTGGACTATGTTCATAAGAAAAGTTGTTACCTATCTAAACTTGCTTCTATAGTGTTCTTTCATTATCATTCTTACTGTTGTGTTGTAAACTTGCTTACGCTCTGGTGTACTTAAAGAGTATCATCTCATTTCTATCTGGACTTGCTGAACATGTCTGATGACAGGAGCTCAATGTGCCAGAAAAAGATGTTGAGCAGTTGTTGGTTTCACTTATTCTGGATAATCGAATTGACGGACATATTGATCAAGTGAACCGGCTATTAGAGCGAGGAGACAGGTCAGCATATCTGACTTTTCTTCTATTAAAAAAAAATGCATATTTTAACTTGCTCATATCTAGTGTCTGAACTGGGATAATTGACTTGCTCTCGCAGGTCAAAGGGAATGAAGAAGTATACTGCCATAGACAAATGGAACTCGCAGCTAAGGTCTCTGTATCAAACTGTCAGCAATCGAGTGTCTTGAGTACATAGATATATGTGGGATGGTAGCAAAAGGTGCTTGATTGGAATTTTGTAGTATTTTGTTGATGAGTCGGCGGAAAGTTGCTACTGGTTTTTGGCATTATGTTGTTCAGGAATATACTTCTAGTATAATCTTTTTTTTTTTTTTTAATTGGTTAGCACACTGAATCTTAAAAGTGCTTATCTTCATCTCTTGAATTATCTATATGTACGAATGAAGAAAGAAAAGGAGAGATAACCAGCGGCGATGATATGGCGTGAATGCCCTGACTGAGAGTTGTGGTACAAACTCCAAAGCATGGTAGCGGCCTTTGATTCATTTCCAAGCAGCCGACAAATTAAAACGTTCCCAAGATATTAACGCAGAAACCGCAAGGGTCTGTCTCTTTGGGTTGCAAATTCATGGGATTGAGTTAAAACTTTGGGTTACAAATGGAACCCAATACCCGCCTCCGTGTTCTCAGTTTGAATGTGTTCATTTCATGCACTCTGATATACAGAATTATGAATCATCGATCGTGGCTTGATCATGGCCCTGGGCCGGTGAGCCGTGAGCAGTTTGCATATTGAAGGTTATTTAGGTGCCGCGGGCGAGGCAGAGGCACTATGGCAGTCCAGGCTCAACAAAAGAGTTTGTTTCTATCGTAATCGTAGTTCTTCAAGCCTACTGTTATGTACCTCTTGAGTCAGATGATATTTTATCTTCTCCTAAATGGATTAGCGACAAGTCACCCAATTCTCTCAAATCTCAATTTAGATGATCTGTCGACAAAATTTTCACACGCAAGAGACAATCAATTATTCTTGGAATTATTTGTGATAAATCGATATTGTTTGATTCTCCGAAAATAATAATAATAATAATAATAATAATAATAATAAACGTGTGATATGATTTATTAAAGCGCTATAGCCGCACAATTTTTTTTTACTATTATTATATTCTAAGATAAATTAACCTATTGAATTTTTTGATTTGGTACTGCGAGATTACATTAACATGTTATTGGAGACTATCACAGCAAGATGTGAGAGGACGCTAAATCAATGAAACTACAATATCACGAAAATTTTTTAATTGCATAAAACATCAAAACCCCCCAAGTTAACGAACTTGCAAAACGGATATGTTTATCATAAAGAGATTCGTTGTTCCTGACCTTGCTTGACCTTCATTGTTCGCTATAAAAAAAATTCAGTTTGGTTTGAATTTTTTCAAATTTAGTTCGATTTTTTTTAAAAAAAAAAGAAGATCCGACCAATAAAAATTGATATTATTTGAATTTTTCAGTTCGATTCTCAATTCAAACTCTTAGAACCAGTGCCAAACAAAAACATTGAAAATATTTTTTAAAGCAAAAAAAATGCCACGTGGCATGAAATTAGAGAAAATAAGAGGTAAGTTCATGTCCTAAAACTATTAAATTATGTAATAGAATAAAATAAATGTACATAAATATGTGAAGAGCGGAACCAAACCAAAAATTTTAGTTATGATTCGATTCTTATTAGTTCTCAAAAGTTCCATATTGAATCAAGCCGTTGCCCACTGCCCAGCCCTACTTTTCAACTACTATAAAACCTTGACCTCCAATTCTCCAACTTCCAACTTCTTAGAATGGTACCAAAAAATGACGTGCCAATGCAAGTGGGAATTCTTTATGATCTCCAAAATTTGGAACCAAAACGAGTAGTTTCAACTACTGTTTTTCGCATTTTGTGTTGGAAGAAAGGTAGTTTATAAAATAGTTTTTTTTTTTTTAACTATGTTCACCATCTGGTGCAAAATTTTAAAGCTTCATCTCTAAAATATGAGTTTGTAGGGAGTAATTTTATTTTTCTAATTTTGGTGTAATGGTTAATTTAAGATAATTTTGATTAAATTAATATATAAAATATATTAGCGACTATCCAATCTAATGACATATCGCACGAAAAACTGATTATTTGTAATCCAACCTAATATTACAATAAATACAAGATAATATTATATCTAATCTTATCCCATTTCATCAATCATTTTAAGTGGGGGTTTCATTAGAACAATAAAAGGGCGCTAATAGTACCGCGGCCCCACCCTCTTTAACAGCAGCCATCCAAGCAGGCCGTATTTGACTCCAAAAAAGATTTGCGCTGGTAAAATTAAAATTTGTCGGGAGTTGTAATTGCAGAAAGTGGTCCTCAAATCAAATTCATGGTCCATATTTTTTCTTAGAAGCATTTTCTCTTACCAGTGAAAGCGAAAGTGCCTTTTAAATAATCACATTCTAAACTCCATTATTGGAATTTAGAAATGATAAAATTAAAATTAAAGAGAGAGAGAGAGAGTTAAAAAGGTGGAAAATTGGTAACCGAAGGCAGAAGAAGTAGCAGTCAAGTTTGTTTTTTAGACAGTGGGGAGAGTGAGTTCTATTACGAGTTATGCTGCGTGTTTTGTCTTGATGCAGTAGAAAACGGGATGAAAAACGAGTCTTCCTGTCTTTTCAACCACGTCAAGAGCCATTTTTTTTGCCAGCTTAGCATCTTTTATCTCCATTCTGTAACCAAAGTTCAAAGTATATCCTCTTTTCTCATTTTAATCATTTTTCTTTATTTTAATGTTTCTTATTGCAATTATTCTATTCGTATCTGTGTTCCATACAGTAGATATAACAAACACGTGACGCCGTTCTTGAGTTTACTTTCAGACTCCTACTAAGATTTCTTCAGTTTCTGGGGGGTCAATTCTTGAAATTGGAAATTCGAGGAGGTGGGTTTCCGCTTTTAATCGAGTTTTTATCTCATATTTTAAGCTTCCGTCACAATTCTTATTTATTTATTTTTTTAATGAATCTTTTTATAGAGCCGGTACGGTTTTTAGACTAACGGAAAAAGATTCTCTTCGAATATTTAATGGCTAAAATAGATTTTTAATTCACGAATTGTATGATAATTCTTTTTCAAAGTTGTTGAATGAAACAAGTTCGAATTCGATCTGAATTCCAGTCCTCTCACTGAATTATTAGTTCAGTTCCGCAGCTGGACATTGTTATCTTGTTAATTTCTCACTAAGTTGGTACAGTTTGTATTCACGGGATCAGGCTTGTTGAGAATGTTCTCTCTTATAGATTAGCTATGCTTCCTCTTTGTGGCATCTATCCTTTGTGTGTTATTAATTGTGAGAGATTTTCATTGTTTGATGTACTCCAAAATGGGGTTTGATGCTCTTTCTTTTCAATTCAAGTGCTGTAGTAGTAAATCTTTTTGTTTTCCATCCTTCCTGTGAAATTCAAAAAGTTTCAAGTAGTTATGCTAAACCTTGTTCTCTTTAATGAGCTTGTATTTTTACCGACTTTGGCAATTGGATTCTTTTTAATGAACTTGCATATGCCAGTTACGACTATGTAAATCCTCTGGAACTTTCTTTTTATTTAGAAATTATGAAGTTTTAAGTGTGGACATCCCAATTTCGAGTCTTTTGACATTATTTTCCATTGTTTCCTCTCCCAGTCGCTCTACTTCTCATTTCCTTATAGCTCGGAATTGAATTTATTTTGAAAGTTTGTAATTCACACATTTCATTTTGCATAGAATCTGTGTAATTGGAGGACAGATTTATTTCAGATCTCAGTTTTCTAGGCATCGCAGTTGACAAATCTCACAGACTCCTGCCTATTTTAGCACTTGTATTATCATGCTTATTAATTTTATATTTGCTAAGTTGTATAAATGTAACTTGTTCTAGGACTTCATCAATTTCTTGTGTTACCATTTGGGGAAGAGTTTAAAGCCTGCAGAACATTCAGTAGAAGAAGGCACAGCTTGTAAATCGAACATGAGTCAACCTAAAATTAAACGCCGAGTGGGTAAATATGAGGTGGGGAGAACAATTGGTGAGGGTTCATTTGCAAAAGTTAAGTTTGCAAGGAATTCTGAGACTGGCGAACCTGTTGCTCTTAAGATTCTTGATAAAGAGAAGGTTCTCAAGCACAAGATGGCTGAACAGGTTCTGTATATTTTTTTATATCTTTAATTCACTTTTTTCCTCTGCTTTAATTTCTATTCTCACACTCTAGCTCATTGCAAATATGGTTCTATTGTTTGTATGTAACAAGTTTCTAGTCCCCATCCTTATTAGTCTGGAAAACTTCTTTCACAAGATTCCATACGTGTTTTAGGAGACATTGTTTGACTTCTGGGATCGGTCTTAATGGTTCTATTTTCTTAGGAAATGGATTTCCATTGTTAGTTCGATTGGGAAGCTTTCTTTAACTGTCATGAAAGAATATTGTTTCAAGATTTATCGAAATACTTAGATGCTTTCTGCATACTTTTACAGATCAAGCGGGAAGTTGCAACAATGAAATTGGTTAAGCATCCAAATGTTGTGCGATTATATGAGGTCTCTCTCTCTCTCTCTCTCTCTTCTCTCTTCCCCCCACACGCACACATATTTCACTAACATTTTTGCTTGTTAATTACAATTTTAGTCTACCTTCAATGTTCATATGTCATTCTGTACCATTTTGTATTACTGTTTTTAAACAGATTCTGTTCAACGCAAGTGCCTGGGCTCAATTTGATATCATGTTTATCAGATGTCATTTTATTTTAATTTTTTACTTATTGCAAATTTGATATAAGTTGTAGAAGATAGAATATAAAAGTAATAGGTGTGAGATTAGATGTTACAGATGTGGAATGCGAAATTTTATGGGCCCAAATTAGAACATGAAAAGGTACTGTATTTAGATGTTAAGTTCATATATCAAGTTATTTGTTGAATAATTATATTTGATTTCAGGTGATGGGAAGCAAGACTAAAATATTTATTGTCTTGGAGTTCGTCACAGGGGGAGAGTTGTTTGACAAAATTGTGAGTCAGCGAATTCTTGGCCAATGTTATTCATGTACTAGTTTTGCCTCTATCTATTTATGAGGTTCAACATCATTTCTGTATTATCGTTTCACTTATTGGATGTTTGGACCATTCCCATATAACTTAAGATACTTGTTAGCCATCGTGGCAGCTAAGTCCTGCATAAAGTTGAGCTATTACATAAAGGGCTGACATTTTTTCATCGTCCATGAATTCTTTTACACTGCATAACATGATATATTTATTGGATTGTGAAGGTAAATCATGGACGGATGAAGGAAGATGAGGCACGGAGATACTTTCAGCAGCTTATTAATGCTGTTGATTATTGCCATAGCAGGGGTGTCTACCACAGAGACTTGAAGGTATTTAAGTCCTGTAAAGATGGGTATTACTGTCTTCGTTTGGCTTTGTTTTTAGGTAAATCTGTTATGCTGTATTGGAAAAAGATTTTTTTTTTCCTTACTTTTCATGGTCTCTATTGCAGCCAGAAAATCTATTGTTGGATGCTTATGGAAACCTAAAAGTGTCTGATTTTGGATTGAGTGCTTTGTCACAACAAGTCAGGGTAATTATGGTTATGACTTCTGAAAGTGCAAGCTTTTTTTCCCCCTCTGCTGTTCTCTCTTCTTGATCATTATTTTTGATTTATTTGATATTAAATGTCTTGGCATGTAAAATTTTTCAGTCAAGGTATAATTGATTTTGAGCAGATAGGCAAAAGACATGAAGATAGAATGGGGTGTGAATTGCACACAGATAAATATAAATCTTTTGTAGTTTAAAGGCGACTTAAAAATCAATAAATATCTAAGACTTAGGGGCTAGTATGCGAGTCCCCGACCCACCTTCTTTACTCTCCTTCCCCTCAGGAAAAACAAAAAGAATCCCATACCACATTTTAGAATTACTAAGTGGAAGACCATGCCTGATTAGTGATTTTTTTTTTTTAACCTTTGAAAATATGGGATATATTACTGATTTTCAAAAGTAATTTGGCAGGATGATGGTCTTCTTCACACTACTTGTGGAACTCCTAATTATGTTGCTCCCGAGGTGTGTGTAACACTGATCTATTAACCCATATTTTTTCAACCATGTATTTAAAACCATTGGTGGTTTGGCCTCAAGTAATTTATTATTTTCATGTTTAGGTTCTTAATGATAGAGGCTACGATGGCTCAACCGCTGACTTGTGGTCTTGTGGAGTGATACTATTTGTATTACTTGCAGGGTACTTGCCTTTCGATGATTCTAATCTTATGAACCTGTATAAAAAAGTGAGCATTTCTTGAATTCAATAGCAGTTATCCTATTTTACTCCACTGTTTGGCACTAACTCACTTCTCCCTGTATAGATTTCTGCTGCTGAGTTCACTTGTCCGCCTTGGCTCTCTTTCACTGCCAGGAAATTGATTGCTCGCATCTTGGATCCAAACCCAATGACTGTAAGTATTTATCCTTTTGCTGACAGTCTGTACATGAGATTCTAATTTCTGCATCTCAGGTAGCAAAAGGAAAAGTGTCAAAAAGAATTTCAGCATTTCATATTCTAACTAGCTTACTCTGGCTGTTTAGTTGCAAAAATCTTTATGATATATAGAGGTCAATCAATTCTATGGTTTAACTGGCTAGGCACTGCCCAAAGCTTATTTTCTATAGCATTTTGCATGACCTGATCCTGATGTTTTTTTACTAATATCGAACATATGAACTAAGACATCTTCAACCTGTGCTCCTACTTTGGGCTGTAGGTACCACTGTATCACAAACTTATTTTGCAGATTTTATCTCCAATCTTTTTTTTTCATAAGTAATGACAAATCCACAAGCTCTTGTACAAAATATTTTTGTATAACTAATGTGGCATAACATGACTGATTAAATGAAAACCCCGCATGGCCCACATGATTTATTTTTATTATTTTAAAATTTTCACTCATCCAATCATGTCTGTCGCATCAATTTGTACAAAATTGGTTCCTACAAGAGTTTGTGGCTGTAATAATGCTTTTTTTTTTCCTGATAAATAATTGGCCTCTCGCAATTACTTGACTTATTTTTCTTCTCTGATTTATTTGTTCTGTTGCAGCGTATTACTATACCGGAAATATTGGAAGATGAATGGTTTAAAAAAGATTACAAACCTCCAGTGTTTGAGGAGAAAAAAGATACGAACTTGGATGATGTGGAAGCTGTTTTTAAGGACTCAGAAGTGTGTTGGATGGTTTAGTGAAGTTATTTAATGACTTAAATTGGAATAATTGGAAAATGCCACATACTCATTAAGTTATGTGTTGTTGCTATTGTAATAGGAGCACCATGTGACAGAGCAGAAAGAAGAACAGCCAGCAGCAATGAATGCGTTTGAGTTGATTTCTTTGTCAAAAGGACTGAACCTTGGGAATTTGTTTGATGCAGAACAGGTTTGATGTAAAAATGTTCTTTATATTAAAAGGAAAATGCTTTACAGCTAGTTATCCTCTCTGACTTCCATTGAAGCAAATTAGCAGCTTTGGAAACTCCTTGATTGACTATCAAATGCATGTGAGACTGCAGATTTGTTACATCTTCGAACTATTGACCGTGACATTATAGGATCCTTTATTAATAGATCATGTTCTTTTCCATTGTCGATTACTCTCAGCTAGTCCAGGATAGGTTGACTTATTGAAGCTACACATACAATGGCATTTTATTATATATTGGATTTAGCAGTGGCAAAATTTAGGTTTCATTAACTTATCAGATTTTGGTTTCATTAACTTATCAGATTTTGGTTTGGTATTTTCTATACTTACATGTCGTTGAGTCTTTGGATGTAGGATTTCAAGAGAGAGACAAGGTTCACATCTAGATGTCCTGCTAATGAGATAATTAATAAAATTGAAGAAGCGGCAAAGCCTCTTGGTTTTGATGTTCACAAGAAAAATTACAAGGTTAGAAAATTTCTGAAATTAAGTAGATGAACAAAGAACAAAACTTCAGAATAATTTTGTAAAGCATTACAAAATTGATGGGTTATTGTTATTATTTTTTAACTTTATTTAACTCAGATGAGGCTTGAAAATATGAAAGCTGGTAGAAAGGGAAACCTTAATGTGGCCACGGAGGTATGCGATTGCGAACTTTTATTTAGTTGATGCTTTGACTTTGGCATAGGTTTCCTATGGTTATTTATGTTTGCTTATTGTCAAATAGGTTTTTCAAGTGGCACCTTCTCTTCATATGGTTGAGGTGCGAAAAGCAAAAGGGGACACTTTGGAGTTTCATAAGGTATGATTTTCTTCTTCGATATAGTTTCAGTTTCTTTATTATATTCTCTATATATTTCTTATTTCTTATCACAAGTATCTGATCTAGAGTAGGATTTTCCTTAGTTGGAATAAAAGAGGCTAAAGTTGAAGGAAACAAAACTGTCATTTTGAAGAAGTAAAAGCCTTACATAAAGCCTTCAATTGCATACAATCATGTTTTGAGAATTGAAACCGTTATAGAATAATTTAGCCCAAAATTAAAAAAATGCTGCATCAAATATTACTGAAGCAGCCTAGACGAGGCCCTTTGACCAGAATTGCCATTGGGAAAACAAATGCAAATAGAGATCACATGGGAATCCCTGCCAGAGATAGGAGACAGAGCCCAAACAGACAGGGAAGACAGAAACAAACGAAAACAAAAATCAAAAGTGGGTATTTGACAGAGGATCTGTTGGTCAAACCAGTTTTGATGCCATGTTATGTGACTGCTTGACCTTAAAGCACAAGGGGTTAGGTGAGGGGTGAGGGCCCAGACAGTAGCATAAAGCTTTAACATGAGTGAACCTCGATAAAATGTTTTTCATAAAATCTATACATTATGATTGAACTTCTTGGAATTAATTAACAACTTGCACAACTCCTAGCCTGAGAGTAGAGTAGAGTTTTACAAAATCTGATCTTTCAAGTTTTCATTTTTAAGTTTGTTAGCTATGTCTTTTCATCAATCCCATATTTACATCTGGGGTGAAAGTGAAGCCTAGAGTTGGTGGACGTTTTTTTTTCGATGAGCATGATTTGCAATATTTTGATCAAGAAGCCAAGAATCTTGCCGCTATTTCATTATGATTGAAACATGGTATATTGGCATCTTAACTACCAAAACAACTTGAGAAACCTCAATAAATTCAAACGACTGACCTCACTACCATTTCCTTTCTCCCTTCCCTATGGTTTAAGAATTTCCATTCTTTCTAGATCAACACTTTACCAATGTAATGAATATTTTAGGACCCCATAAGAATTCTAGGTCTGACAGGAAAGCAAAATCAAAATAGTCTCAAAACTCACTTTGATTTTCCATTACTTGTATTCGGTGTTCCCCAGAGAATATGCTTGCAATCCAGACACCCGTTTAAATTATAATAAAGCAAAGAGCATGGTTGCAACCCTATTATGTCATTGACTTAAGAAACCTCGTAAGTTATTACCATACCTTGAATGAGTAAAATGTCCATAATTCATAAATCATGTAAAATGTATTTTAGTAGTTTTCTGTTTGTAATTACTGTATCCCAAATAAATGATTTACTTACTCTTATGCATGCAAAAGAAAATAAATATTGTTATTAATTTCAATAAACTATCTGACACCAACTGTTTCAAGGGCATAAACTGTAATAACAAAACATAAAAACAGTATTTTTATTCTTAAAACGCCATATAGTTAAAAGGTCTACAAAACTTATGGTAGTTCAAAAAAGATTGACCTTATCTCAAGGCCGCCATTTAGTCTGACAACCAATAATATATTTACACTAATGCATCTATTTGATTGATAAAGTTGCTTATGATGCTTATAATCTATTGTTTTCATTGGCCTGAAAATTTCTCTGCAGTTCTATAAAAATCTTTCAACCTGCCTAGAGGATGTTGTTTGGAAAACTGAGGAGGATATGCAGGAAATGAAATAAACTGGTTTGAAGAAAGAGTGATGATACAATCTTTCCTTGATGCTATCTTGTTGCTTTTATATCTTCATTCTTTTACCCTCTTTCTTGTAGATACACGATCAAGGATTCATCAATTGTTTTCCTGTGTTATTATTGTTGGAAAGCATGGATGATTCCCATAGTGGAGGAGCTTTTCTGTCTTGGTAATCCCTTTAGTGACAAATTCTTTATAAATGGAACCATGTATATATTAGGCATGGAAATTATAATTTCAATCTAGGGTTGGCAAAAAAAAAAAAATCCAGCAAGTCCGGTTCGACCAGGCTTTAGCCCAACCTGATGGGCCGGTCCGGTGCTGCTGTTTAAAAAAATAATTTTTTGAAAATTTTTTACTTGATATATCCTTTTCTTAAATATTTAGTTATACCTCTTTTTTTTTTCGTTGTTTTTTTTTTAATATTTAGTTATAACAAACACCAGTATCATACCATACATGTTTTCATTATTTGTATCAGCAAATACATATGTATAGAGCTGCATAAATTTATTTCCATGTTTTGTCTTTAATTATTTTGTTTCCATAGTTGCACTAAAGTGTGAGTAATGATCAACTCTGATGGAAACATACTTTTTGTATAAATTGATGTGCATATTTTGTATAAATTGATGTGCTATAACTGCATTGGTTGAATGAAAATATATTTTATTGAAAAAATTGCTTTAAATCATACTCTATTAGATCAAATACTTTATACACAAAACAATTTTACGATCTCAAAATTCAGGACTTTAATTAAAGTTCAGATTTGAACTGTGGCCTGTGGAGTTGAACCTAAACCACAATTTTGTTGCACATGGAGGGCCAAATAATTAAAGAGAAAAAGAAACAGAAGTCAGTTGGATTGTCAATCCAACAGCTCTGGTCCGGATTTAAAATCAAATCCGGAATCGTGTTTTTCATTATATTTTAAATAAAATGTTGGCTGATGTTCTTGTTAATTGTTATGTCCAATGCCCAATCTAAGGCCATTGAGTTTTGAATGTTTAAGTGGACTCAAGCCATTGACTGTGACTTCTGTTTGTAAGATGATGGTGCGACATATACGTATGAGTTGAAGTGATATTGAACTAAGTTGGTCTATTTACACACCCAAAATCTTTTAAGACCCTTTCTAAATATTTACAAATTTTTGTTGAATTTACATTAAAAAAACACAATATATCTAATTAAACCCATACGTTCAATACATTCTACTGCCAAAACGTCGCGACACAAACATGTTAACATATATCCTTGGCCAAATTTAAACGACCTTGTTACAAAATCCCTTTTATAGATTAAATGCATTTCTTTTTTGGACACACCTTTTCCGTTCTGTGATATTTTTGTCCATTCCAAAATACACAATCAATTAAACGTAAAATTTGTCAAATGGAAAGAAACACAGAATAAAATGTTCCAAGTTGCAGAAGAAATCAAACAAGAGCTTAGAATGCCATTGGGTATACGTATATCACAGTTAAGACCGTATGAAAGAAGATTATTTGACCCCTTTGGTAATTTCAGAAAAAATAAAATTATAACGAGGAAAAGCTTTTCATAAAATAAAAACCAGGGTGAAGTTTTTTGAGAATGTCAAGTTCATTAAGCTTAATTACGTAAAAGCTAGTTAAATTCTTTTAAGATCATAATATTTCAGCACATTCATACATGAACTGGGTAACTACACTACTTTTTAACCTCAAACTGCCAAAAGAGAGAGACCTTAAGGGCGCTTCCTATTGACAATATGCAGCCCAGCATACACCATGCACTCAATCCTTTACCCATCTTGTTTCCCAGCAAACTAACAGAACCTTATCTATCAACACCGCACATTTTGCGCTGTTTTAATTCCAAGAAGGAGAGTTCATTATAAATTTACATAAAGGCGATTCCCAACCGGTTGGTGGAAGAGAAGCAGCAGCAGAAGCAACACAAAGCCTTGATGACAAGATCAAAAGAAAGTGGTCCACTTACATACTCAAACAATCTAGCTCTAACAAGCAGTAAATTGACATCAGAAAGAGGCTGAACTCATTCTTCGAAGTTGATATTTTGGTTCTTGTAAGGAATCAGATGGCAGCATCTTCTCAAATTCCTACAATTATGAAATAAATAATTTTACTGAAGAGTTAAGACTAAAAGTATAAATAATAAAGTCATTCTTAAGGAAATCTATAAATTGCAATTAGTTATTTGTTCATCTTCAGGACATACAGCGTTACCACAGTCAATGAAGCGTATAGACTGTGGGAACTTTGATAAGCACAAACCTACCCAGATACCAGAAATATGAATATCTTGCAACTAGAAAGGCGATGAAAAATTCATAATATGTTTTAAAGCAGCAAATTCAGTCAACACATATTCTTTCATTAGTGCTGTTGAATGAATATAACAAAGAGCATATATGTATGCAAAAAAGAATTCTATTATTTAATCAATAGCTTCACTTCAAGTTTCTTACATGGTCACTGCAACATTGATCTAAATAAACGTGCAGAGAAAAGTGAGAGATTAATAATATAGCTAAGATTTCCTGGAGAAAGGGATCAGACAAGAAACTAAAGATATGAGAATAATATGTACACATTACCAGAAGGAAACCCTAAATCATAAATTTGAAATCCATTCACATTGTTTAGCTCCTCAAATTCCAAACTACTTGATTTAGACTATTTACTAGAGCATATTATATACACCCTCGAATGAACAGAAGAGAAGGAAGAAAAAAACACCTAATACTGAGATGCTTCAATCATCTGTACTTTATATCAAAAGGATTACTTTCAATTTACCCTCCCAGAAGAAATGACATTCCTTAGTTTGCCGACTAATGAATTGACATATCAACACAGCCCCCATTTTCTGTACATTTACATGCTGACTGACACTAACCAGGGAAAGTATAACATCATCTGTATTAATAAAACAAAATTAAAATATAAAAAATAAATTTAAAAGGAAAAAAAAGAAGAAAAGAAGAAAAGAAAAGAACTAAAAATTAAAATGCTAATATATAAAAAGAAAAAGCACAAACTGTTAAAAAGACAAATTGATCCTTAAAAATACTCATATTATCTCTTCATAACTAGGTTAAAAAACTAATAAACAGAAAAACAAATAATTTTATTTCCTTCTCTTTCTCCTCTCTTTTATGTTCTCTCTCCTTTGGAACACCAATTGTCTTGCTTTGTACATCCAATGTTTCGGGCAATTCAAAGCAAGCCCAGACAGACTTTCTTTTCGCACCATGGATCTTTACTAATGATGCATTGTAAAACTATAGATGTCCCAATTAAACTCACCCTTTCAAATAGAGAGATGTTAAAGAAAAGTAGTTGACCTGGAAAAGGTCAAAAACTTAGCAGGCAAAAATTCCATGGTTTCAAACATGGCAAAAATCCCATGGTTCCAAATAAACTGCACAAATAAACCTGAATTATATTATATAAATTCAAAAGAAGAGAATGAACAACAAGGGAGAAATCAGGGATACCTTACTATCGTTTCAAACATGTTAAAAGCATATTAGTGAATTTCTTAATTTATCTGTCACCATGAACATTTAACATACTCCTCTTACAGTCCTGTTAGCTTCTACATCACCATAATTTGCAATACTAGCTTTATCCTATGAATGCAAATCCCAAAACACCCCAAATCCCAAGAATTTACCGACCATAAGTCACAAAGATTAAATACTCTCTAAACTGCTTACTCCAACAGATGAAAGGTGACAACAGAGAATAGACTGCTCCTTAACAATCTTATCCCATCCAAAGAACATCTAATTCCACTGCTCTACTTAGAGGCTTCTTCTTTATTCACTCAAAACACAGAAATCCTTAGCGAACTTTAGTTCAAAACTGGGACATGCCAAAGCCCGATCTTCTTGAAGTATAAAACCATGGCTTTTGTACCAAGTAGGTGAACCCGAGTACTCAAACCCAAACTTTCTAGGAGCAAACCATTGGCCCTACTTTTGAGTTAAAATCTGAGGTCACTTGGAAAACCCCTAAACAAATATGTATTAGCAATAAGATAAAAGATAATACGAAACTATTCTGAATACATTTTAAATTTGAGAAATGCTAAGAAGTTTGTCTTATGTAAAACAATAAAAAAATAAGAATCTAAGTATATTTTTTCATAAGCAGGATATCCGAACTAGAATGAGGTGAAAAATTAGTTACTATTCTTTTTAACTTACCTTATTAATTACATTCTGTATCTTTCCATAGATGAAGACACTGCATCATGTCAGTTCAGCAAATGACATCACTATTGACGAACACCACATTATAGATACTTTGGATACACATTTTAGATACACATTTATTATCGTATGAATCTGACAGGTATATTCATATTTGGACAAAAATAACACTTATAGACAACCTTTTTCTAACATAAAGTCAATGCATTAACTAGATGTAGCACCTTAATCAACCTAAAAATTCACTATCATAAGAAACAAAGAATAGATGAACTGATACAACTATCCCTTCATAGCTTAATTGCTCTGTAATTAATTTCACCATGTCTGAGACTTAAAAACAAAAAAAGATTGAATCTAGCAAGAGGCCAATGTCCAGCTGCAAGCCTAAAAGTATGTGCTTACAGGTATTACTCAAACTACCACATTACAACAATCGTATAGAAACAAAGTAAGTCATCACCTTCGTCTAAAAGATATCTTAGAAAAGTAGCAGTGTATTATATAAGAACTATATGCCTTCATAAATGGAAGCCCTCAAGTTGTCTGGAAAAATAAAAAATAAAAAACAAAAGAATGTATTTTAGTGAGATATCTAACTCAAAATTTTGTGGAGAAACTCTATAACCTAATAAAATACAAAACAACCTGAATAAAATATTAGGTACCTTCTCTTTTTCCTTTTGTCTTGCTGAGTAAAGAAACAAATTAATATCCTTGTTCAACCATACAAACAATCCAATCTAACAATTATTCACTTGTATGATAATTAAGAAATAAACTTCAAAATATGGAAAATAATGATCTGGAATTTAGTTATAAATTTCAGTGTGATTCCTTACAAGCTGAAACCAAAATTTGATGAATCTAATTTGTTCAATTGGATCTCAGCAAGAATATTGTGCTAGCTTCCTGCATAGAATTAAGAAATATAATTACAAAGGCTTCCCTTCTTTCAACCCTCATATGAGGTCAAGAGGTTCACAAGTTTTTCATGCCAGATGGTAGACACTAACAAGTTGAGATGTAAGACATGATATGATGTATCCATTGAGAGAAGCCTCAACTTATGGGGTGCCTTCTCCTTTTCTATTTTTGCTTCTCTATAATTTGTTTCCAGAGATTTAAAAAAATAATAAAATAAAACCTGACTACAATGATAAATGTGCTGTAGAAAAATTTCTAAACGAAATACAATGTCAAATAGTCGCAAGCACTAACATATCACACAATTGATGTGCCTCTCTTAAATCTAATACCTCATATGCTAGCATGTAATATCTTCTTATAGTCCACGTTTTTAAAACTTCTAATAAATGAATTTACACAAAACTCTTTAGTCTCATTAATACGAACATCAATATCATTTAGGTTAACTGAAGAACATCAAAACTCTCATTAGATCACAGTCAAAAGCCCCAGAGATCTGGAACCTGGTCGCTTGTAAGCATAGTACAACTTAGAACAGGAATAATTCATGTTTCCTCATTTTTTATAAGAATCTGGATACTTTGTTAATCATAGAGGAAATTACAAAGAGGTTTATCAGCAGCCCATGATTGACTGTAATCCAAACTCACAGTAGTTTCTCATCACTGAATTCATGTTTCCCTTCCTATAACAGAAACACTAGCATCAAAAATATCATCTTGTCGTTGAGAGGATTTCTTATTTTCTGTTCATGAAATGCAAAGTCGCACTTTTTCTTTTTTGTGGCGGGGTGGGGGGTTTATTTTAAAGTTACCATGAACCTCACCTCATCACACCTAAATGAAACCACTTTCCCACCATTGTTGGGTAGGGGAGTCTCTCTTTGTGAGCAATTTCATCATCTGTATAGATTATCTTTCTAAGAATGCATTCACTGAATCCAGAGTGGTCAAGGATCGCCCTTCCTTAAAATGGAGTTGGCATTTTAGTTTGAGGAGAAATTTGAATGATATAGAAATTCAAGAGTACTCAGCCCTCACAGCTTTACTGGATTCTTTTACCTTTTAAGAACAGATGATGACAGAATTGGAAGATGGATTTCTCTGGCAAGTTCTCTTGCAAGCCATAATTTTCTTGGTTGGTGGAAGACAATTCTATTCATCAATTTGGGATGGCCTGGAAGGCTAATGATCCTCCTAAAATCCAAATTTTTGCTTGGACAGTGGCTCTTGAAATAATAATAGAGAGAAGATTCAGAGGTGAAATCCCAAGGTGTGTCTTTCCCTTTATGGCATGTTTGAGTACAAAGAAACCAGAAACCAGAAACCAGAAACCAAGTTTTTTATTCATTTTGACACTGCATCCTCTTTATGGGCTGGATTATGTGGAAAAGCTAATATTCTTTGGGCAGCTCCAGTCTCTTGTAAGGCATTATTGATGGAGAACATTTTCGCTTTTAGAAAGAAAAGCAGGCCAAAACATTATGGAAGTGTGTAGTCCTAGCTCTCTCATAGGTGATATGGCAAGAAAGAAATAGCTCCATTTTCATAGGGGGAAAAGTGTAAGATATTAATGGGTTATGGGACAGGATTCTTTTCTTTTCTTCTACTTGGGCTCCAGTTTTCAAGGAATTCCAATATACCTCATTATTTTTCGTTCAGCTTGACTGGACGGCAGTCTTGGGTTAATTTTGTTGGTCTGAGTTTGGTATTTTTCCTTCCGCTGTCTCGGGTTTCAGGGTTTTCCTTTTTCAGAGTTTTGTATAGTTTTCAGAGTTCTACTCTATAGGGGAGATTTTAGTTTGTGGACTTCTGATTCACTTTTGTAATGCATTTTTCCTTCTTGTATTCTATAAAGTTTCTCTATTTCCTATCCCCCCCCAGAAAAAAATTACCCACCTATGTTGTTGTGGGGGATTTTTGAACCATTGACCATTTGCTTTCAAGCGACAAAATCAACTAAGTTGTCCCGAAGGGACAAATAAGTCTGAACTTGAAAATTCAATATGTTAAATGAAATTGTCTAGCAGTCATTCGCAGATGCAAAATCTGAGCGTAGGAAGCAGTCATTAGAAGTAGGAAGCACTTCGCAAAAAGCATAAAATATTTTAACAAATAAATTTCAAAAAGAAAAGGCAAACTACTTGCGCACGAATAATGTTAAATGGAGTTTGAAAAATAGACTACACCAGAAACATTGATGAAATTCTTACCTTCTCTTTCTTGAGCTTCAAATTTTCCTCTTCTAATCGTGAAACCTTGCTGACCAGCTCATTATGATAGGCCTGATTATTGCCACCAGGATTAGTTCAGATCATATGTGCAGAAAGGGAGGGGGAAAAAAATTAGTTTGATGATTGTGGACATGTATGCTCCAATAAAAAAATAGTAAGTAACTAATAAGAACAATTATAAGCTACCTGTTTTCTTGCTCGTGAACGTGCAGCAGATTCCCTATTTTTTATCTTCCGCCTAAGCCTCCTTTCAATACTCTTCTCAAATGCATTGTCATCTCTCTTCCGCCGAGGTGTTAATGTCCCAATTGAAGAGGAAGGTGATAAGCTCATCTTTTCGGGAAAACTTTGCATTGTCACCACCCCGACCGTGTCCAAATCCATAGGACTAACAGATGCTTCAGCAAAAAGCCCTGCTTGTACCAAGAAGTCCTCCAAAGTCATTTCTCCTAGTGTAGGTTCCCTCTGATGGCTCTTCATCTCTTGCCCATACCTCTTCTTTTGACCTTGTTGGATTTCATTCCAGACCTGCTCAACCGTTTTACCACTCAAAGCCCTAGCCAATGTCAGGCTGGCCTGACGCTGGAGAGAAGATGACGCTGTGGAGGAATTCTCAATGTCTATCCCTGTGGAATCATTTGCTTCAGTGCTCCAGACACTTTTAAGAAGCTCATCGAGGTTCATGCTACCCAACGGTTTCCCTAAATTTCCTAACTGGTTTTCAACTTCATTGAGAGTGAGACTATACCACGAGTTTTGCCTCACCAAAGAAGGTTGTAAATGAGACTGTTGGCCATTACTTTGAGACCCCATTGTTTGAATCCCCATTCAGCGAAATTTTCAGCTCCACGAACTAATCAAAGATGAAATAAAAATCATAATCATGAAAAGAGAAACATTTTATAATGAATTTATCTGCGCTATATAGACTATAGCCCCCATCCAATCAATCCAAAACCAAACTTAAAATCAACACAAAATCGCTAGAAAACCGACCATACTATCAGCTAAATCTCCGAAAGTGCTTTGATCGACCTCAAGAGCTGGAATAAATGCAATACTAATTTCAAAATAAAATAGAAGCCTTCAATTCTGCAGAGCGGACATTTCAAAATATGAACAAATTGTTCTGCAATTCACTGAACAATATCTTGCGTATACAATAATAATAATAATAATAATAATAATAATAATACCTGGGGGATCTGATCTTGAATCAACAAAAAAGATTCCCTGCTTAGGCAAGCTGCTGCCTGTTGCTGTTACATCTGGATTCCACGTATTACGCGAAGAAACAGAGAGCATCGAATTCGAAAGTGAAACTTACAAATCAAAACGCAAACTGGTCTTTTTCTTAATAATCAAAGTTAAATTTTTATTTTTTAAAATTTATTGGCCGTCGGATTGTATCTTAACAAATCCAACGGCTGGATCATCACCTCGCACCTAAACTTGCCTACGGGAGGTTCAGGATTTATTTCCACCTGTAATTTGCGTAGACCACCCCATCTTTAGAAATTATTTACAAACAATTCATATTATTTTATAAAATTTCAAATAGAGAAAAAGTTTAAGCAGTTATTCATTTAGATCATTTATTTAGTTATTATCAAGGGAAAAGGACACAGAGACCCCTAATGTTTGAATAAGGGACATAAAACCCCTTAATGTTTTAAAAAAGACACTCAGACCCCAATTGACTAACGGAAACCGTTTGTTTTAACAGAAATTATAATTTTAAAGTGCAATTACCATTATACCATTATAGCATATTAAAAACTAATTGTTCATTGTCCAATTTATCCCACAAACACAACCAGCAACCAAACGCGAGCACAAGCAGCAGCCAAACCCGAGCACAAGCAGCAGCCAAACACGAGCACAACCAGCAGCCAAACGCGAGCACAACCAGCAGCCAAAAGCGAGCACAACTAGCAACTAAACGCGAGCACAAGCAGCAGCCAAACGCGAGCACAAGCAGCAGCCAAACGCGAGCAATTCCAGCAGCCAAACGCGAGCAGTTCCAACAGCCAAACGCGAGATTTCAGCAGTTCCAACAGCACAAGCAACAGCCAAACGTCGATCGACAGCAGATCCGGCAACTAGACTCGGTCTCGATCCACGCACGAGCAGTTCCAGCAGCTTCTGGTAGCGCGAGCAGCAACTTCCGGCAGCCCCAGCAGCGTTCGGCGAGGCAAACCGTGAGTGTGTTAAAAGATTTGTCTGAAATCAGTATCAGTGCGTGTGTGCGTGGGGTTTGTTTGTGCGTGTGATGCGTGAGTGGGTTTTTAGTCAATTCACTTGTTTTTAATTTATAATTACGATTTTAACCTTTTAATGATTTAACGAAACGATTTCCGTTAGTCAATTGGGGTCTGAGTGTCTTTTTTGAAATATTAAGGAGTTTTATGTCCCTTATTCAAACGTTAGGGGTGTTTGTGTCCTTTACCCTATTATCAATGTTGTTCACTAATGATTCTTTATCATAATTTTAATTTAACCATGTTGGTCACTAATGTTTCTTTATCATAATTTTAATTTAACCATTTTACCCATATAACATAAAATGACTAAATTATAAAAAAAATTGCTATTGTGTAATAATAATCTAGGTATTTAGTTTTAATGCTATATAATCTAACATTTCTTTTGACAATTGTTGGTCACTTGTGTTTCTTTATCATAATTTTAGTTTTATTATTTTATTCTTATAACATAAAATGATCATACTATCTAAAAGATCTACCATTTTGCCATAATAATATAGATATTTAGTTTTATTACCTAAATAATCTAACATCAGTAATTGAAATCCAATATTTTTTTCAACACTCTAAACAACATAAATTTGATAGTCAATAAAATTTCATGAAGTATTATATTAGTGATATATCATTTGGAAATATAATTTTTTTATTAAAAAAATTAGTGAAGTTAAAATAAGTTTGGGTATGTTAATACGTTTACCTTATTTTAAATTAGTCAAATTAAATTAACATTAAAGATACTCAGTGATCAAAGATGGTCAAAAGAAATTAAACGAGAGTTTAATTGGTTAATTATTTAGAGTATTTAATATTGAACATTGGTAAAAATAATGTGAATAGTTTATCACCTTTTACCTGAGCGTGGAATATAAAGAGGTAAAAGGTGCTGCCTTGTCATTCACGTACATTCTGTTTGAAGAAAACTTATGATTAATATATTAGAGTCATCAAGACATCAACTATAAATGAAAATGGAGTTCCTTTAGAACTTAGTCACTGGGTTTAATTAAACCCTTGATAGTTGATACTTTAGGGAACTTAGCGATAATAAATTAGTGCTTAATATGCAATGGCATGGACGAGGTAAAAACTTTTTGGCTCAAATTGGACAATATTTTAATTGAATATATGGATGCTATTTGCCTTTTAATATGCTATTTGTTTTTTGCAGCAGCCTAAAACATGACGTATAAGATTGAAATGTCATATAAGAAAATTATTATGGAGTATAATAATATTGAGTTGATAACATACCTTAGCATCTTCAATGCCCCCAATAAGCTACCATCTCATAGAATATTTTGGAGCATTAAAAAAAAAAAAGAAAATCTCATGAGTATACAAATCTATCATGTGTTACGCATAAATAGAAAGTAGGGCTCACACCAGGAGATGATCATCTGAGACTGTTATATTATTATCTTATTTATAAATATATATTATCCATAAATAAAAGCAAGTTTCATTACAATAAATAAATAAATAAAAAAAGACAAAAGAAAATCTTATCCAAAACCATCCCCTAAATCACGTGATCGCCAACTCGAAGAGCCAATCAGCGGGCGTCAGATAACCATACACGCGGTTCGCATTTGCCACGTAGGAGCCGGTCTCCCTAAAACCGCACGTAATTAGCCAAAACGTTTTTGGCTTTGTTTCTTCTGAGTTGAGCAGGCCAGACTCTACAGAGCAAAAGACAGGTGGGTCATTTTTACCGATCATAGATAGTACATTAAAGATGAGGTGGCTTTGACTTGACTGATGCTTATCACCTTGGGAGGAGCTCATGGGATGAAAAATGAGAATGGTTTTAGGTTGACAATATATTTATCTATATATATATATATATATATAATTTTTTTTTTAAATTCTTAAACAAATCGGATAAACGATAATTGCGAGAGAGACTAGACTAGAGAGAGATTCAACCGGCAGCTTGCCCTTTGCCCTTTGGCCGCTGCATTTTCATTTTCCCGTAGATAAAGTCGAAAGCTGAGAGTGCATTTTGTCAAAGATTTGAGCTTGGATCTGTGATTGTGAATGTGATGGGAAATGCAAACGGGAGAGAAGAGGGAGGAGGAGGAGGAGCAGGAGCGGGAGGAGCAGGAGCAGGAGCAAACGATGAGATTCAGATCAACGGCGGTGATCATTCAATGAGCAATATCAGTCCTCCAGCGACTCCTCATCGTTCTCGATCTCCTCTCTTGTTCGCTCCTCAGGTTAGGATTCGGGTTGGGTTCTGCTGCAAGCTCTGTCTTAAAAATTGCTTATTTTATTCAGCTTGGAATGTTTCAATAGAAGAGAAATATACTTACACAGAATAATATGAAAATTGCTTATTTTATTCAGCTCGATCTCCTCTCTCGTTCGCTCCTCAGGTTAGGATTCGGGTAGCCTATGAAAATTACAATACACAGAATAAGTCACCTTAGTTAAATAAGCCGCATAATTTAACTGCTATGTTTACGAAATAGATCAGTGACAACAATAAAAAGGGGCATAGAGTGTATACCCTATAATATCATGTGTACGTGGATGTTCTTTGAAACAGATATGAATATTGCAATAAATAGGCCTAAGAATCATCACTTGTGTGGGGATTAGTGTTATATGCAATGTATTTATGATGCATGACATTCATTTTTGAGAAATATGTTATAAAAATATGTTATATGTATATGGTTACAAACTTGGTTATATATATGTTGGGGAATTGTTACAGACATGGGTTTCTTCAACATCCTGATTATAGGTTGTGTGGGCTTGGCCAGCATTTTGAAGCATGCGTTACATGGAAGTGTACTGTTTTGGCAATAAAGAAATAGAAGAATTTTTGAAAGTTTGGTTTTTGGGAAGATGTTAACTGTTTATAGGAAAGAGTTCATTAACAAGCTTCTATTTAGGCATCAGTGACAGAGGAATTTCAGTATACTACTTTCTCGTTTATAAAGTTTGATTGGGAAGCGGTTTTGGGCTAAGTTTGATTATTCTATTTTTATCTTTTGTAGAATTGTTCAGTGGATTAGTTTGTTAGTTGTCTAGGATTGAGGGGACTGTTTACATTTGTGTAGATTTTAAGGTCCTTCCCAGGCTGATCCTGGTTTTTGCAGACAGCTTCTCCACATTTTTGTATTTCCTATAATGTGTTTTTTAATACAATTCAGGCTTCATTTCTTATCAAATAAATAAATAGTCAAGTAAAGAGAAAGAAACAATTTACAAGTTTCATTTCAATAAGATGTTTTCCCCTGTGATTTTATGTTGAAAACCTATCACATACATTCATGCTTGTATGAGCATGTTCATCTGCCACTTGCAGTGACACTGTAAAAGCATTCACTTTTGATAGGAATTGTGGCCCAAGCATTTGAATCAGGTTTCTTGGGCTTGTTGGGTGTGTGTTTAATGAGAAGATATTGCTTTCGGCATGTGTGTCTTGTGACCAAAGATTTATCCGTGCTAGGTATTTGTGAGCTGTGCGAGGCCCACTGATGGTAATGTTCTATGAATTTTTTCCACCTTTATTCAATCAAATAGGGGGATAGTTTGGTTTGAACTTAGGCTCAAACATGATTGGAGGCGAAGTCCTGGTGCTATTTCATAAATGTAAATAAGATGTTGCCAAGAGTCTGTATGTGCGATTCATATCGGTGGTTTATGATTTTTGGAAGAAGCAGAAGATGTGAATTATATTTACTCTGGGATGGTCGTGACATCTCAATTAGCAATAGTGAAGTTTGGAAACTTCACCATAATTGCCAGTAGTGAAGTTGTTCATGTCCAAAATTGAAACTGCTATCAGTTAATAGTTAATATTATTTCTGTAATATCTCAGGTAGTGTGATTAGCACCACTTGATTAGGACCACTTGTATATTTGTATGTGTGCAAGTTAGGTCATTGGATAGGTTTGAAAGCCCATCCCAGCCCTATCTACAGTGTGGAAGAGACTTCTTGTTTTCTTTACAATTACCTGAGGTTGCTTAGTCTAAGACAAAAACACCCAAAAAAAGGGAAAATAAATGAAAGAAAAACCTTCGTTCCCCCTCCCCCCTTCGTACTGGAATGGTGACAAGATACAGAAACTATTTTCCTGTTTAATGGTCTTTCAGCTGATGCACCAGTCGTTTTCCACCATTGCAGGTTCCTGTTGCTCCCTTGCAAAGGGCTGATGATCCTCCCCTTTACAATCAAATGAGGCAACATGAATCTCATGCAGCTGCTAGTAATCCTCTGGAGAAAGGAGTCCCCACTATTATTACATGGAATTATGGTGGTAATGAAGTGGCTGTGGAAGGATCCTGGGATAATTGGACATCAAGGTAATTCTTGTCCCTTTTTTCTCCTGCTGGGGAGGCAAGTTTTAGCTTGTTGTTCATCACAAGTATGGATACATTTACACATCATTGAATCCATAGCCCACAGAAGATATTTTCATACAAATTTTATTAAATGATAATCTATTGTTGAGATAACCAGATGTGGAGAAAATGTAATAGTCTGCTTTTGTGTGCAGGAGGATACTTCATAGATCTGGAAAGGATCACTCAATTCTTTTGGTCCTTCCATCTGGCGTATACCATTACAAGTTCATCGTGGATGGTGATTGGAGATATATTCCAGATTTGCCCTTTGTAGCTGATGAACTGGGTGGTGTTTGTAATCTTCTTGATGTTCATGTAAGTATCTCTCTATATCGCGGCTAGCATCTGATCTCCTGAACTGTACCTTTCTCAGCTCAGTATAAAGAGAGTGAAAATGCAGTCACATGTAAGATAAAGAAAATAAGAACAAATATTTTTAAGAAGAGAGATATAGAGTTACATGTTAGCATTTTAGCAGGAAGAATAAGTTTCTGCCTTCATATAAAAGAAAAATCTAAACTGGACATTAAATATAATTATATTTTGAATTTTCTAAAATTAAGTGTTTATCTAATCAATTAAAAAATAAAAGATTATCATGCAACAGTTGAGCTCATGACTGCCAAATAGTCTCCTTGCAGATTTGAGAATTTTATGTATGAAAGATTGGAGAAGCTTAACAAAAGATTAAATTACATTAAGATGTGGCCTAGTGGGGTTTGGTTTAGGGAGCAAAAATCATAAACCGAATTGGTATAGTTCATCACATTTTAAATTTCAAAATGACAGCAGTTTTTTATGCTGGATGTAGCCTATGCAGATTGTAGAAATGAATTCTGCACTAATGTTAAAAGGAAGAAGAAACATGATGCAGTAGATGATGATTCTAGATTTCTGCTTTGATTTTTTAAATAATGCTTCACAAGTTTCTTGGATACTAGCATTGATATCAGAATGAAAACTTCCATTTTTTTGTACATCTTATTTTTAGCTTTTCAGTGTTAATTAGTGAACATTTTACACTCCGCACTACATCAGTATGCAGTATTATTGTTATTATCTTTTCCTTTTCTAATTAGAAATGTTCCTTGTATTCTTTTTGTCCTTGATTATACTGAACATCATAAGATTCTGATTGGTTATGAGAAGCTTTCCTAGCATTTGGAAGTATTACATTTAGTTGTCTGCTACTTGGTTACTCCTCAATATGCTTGGATTTCAGAAGACTTAAGGATGCTATGTGTGAAGGTTTTCCTGAAGTTACGTGGAGGAATGGTTATTGTTGAAGAAAGCCTGCAATGGCCGTTATCCCCTTACCTTTTCATTTACATTTTGAGGATATGTGTGACAATTGTCTATCATGTTGTTAACTTATGTGATATTAATAAAAATAACTATGTTGTGCAGAGTTGCGTGCCAGAAATTCTTGATAGTGTAGCTGAGTTTGAAGCTCCCGCATCTCCAGAGTCAAGTTATAGTCAGGCTCTTCCCTCAGAAGAAGATTGTGCAAAGGAGCCATTAACAGTTCCATCCCAGCTGCACCTGACTCTACTCGGTACAGAGAATTCAGATGAGGCATCTTCTTCAAAGCCAAAACATGTCGTGCTTAATCACGTTTTCGTGGATGATGGATGGAAATCCAAGTCTGTGGTTGCCCTTGGATTAACCCACAGGTTTCAGTCCAAGTATGTCACTGTTGTTCTATATAAGCCGCATAAAAGGTAGCACTCAACTTTCCATGATCCACCCTGTAAAGGAAAGATTATAAACTTTCACAGATTTGAGGAGTGTTTATAATATAGCACTACATTTAACGTTTGCCCAACATTGTTGGTTTCTTTAGTAGTTTCTTTTTATTCTTCTTCTTCTAAAAATAAAAAGAAAAAAAGGTTTTGAGGGTGAAGATTTAAACAACTTGTAGCACCACTATTGGTGCCTCACCACCACCTTTATGTAGATTTACAGTTAAAGATCTACAATGGATGAAGGTGATGCAGCACCATCCTGCCGTTTAATGGTGGCGTTATGCGTTCGTTGAACTTTTTAATTGTTATTTTGAGTTTTTGACAACAAACGAAGCTCAAACGTAGGAAGATATAGTATCCTTTGTAGATCGGCAATTGTGGATTTATTTTCTTGATTTTCTTTTCATTAATCAGATATCATCTGACTAGCTGTAGACGAACTCTGTAATCTTGCAACAGATAGTGTCAATGCAATCTCTGTTAAAAGGCTTAGGGGTGTCAGATTTTGTCATCGAGATGTGTCAAATGCAAAGGTACCATGGACATTGATATGACCCTGTTGAAATAATTGTGTTGAAAGTTTAACATAAGATTGTGATCCGTTTATTAAAACTATGTAATTGTGTTGACCCACTTAATATATTAGTTCTTTTCAATAATGTTAAATATTAGTTCTTTTCAATAATGTTAACATGTTAATTAATATGTCATAAGAGAAAAACGTGTTGAAGTTGAACGATATGAATATTACACGATTATCACTTAAACTGTGTTGTGTCAATTTAGATTAAAAAAAAAAAAAAAAAAAAACTCATGTTGGCACCTCTAGACTCTTCAGTCCTGTCTATGCTATGTACCTTAGGAAGATTGAATTTGAGTTAATAATAAAGGAACAAAATAAATTTAGATTCTCTTTTCTGTTTAATCAAAATATCTTATTTTTCTTAGCAACTGCCAACTTATATCTACCGTAGAGTGAAATAAAAATAATTAATACATGTCACTTCATCCAGCTTATGTATCCCACTTTGTTTATCTTAGATTAGTTTAGTAACTTGTAAATATCCATTCCGATTATAAGATAAAATAAACACATCAATAACAATATAATTCATTCAAATTTCGATTCTTATAGTTAAAGTAAACAATTTATTCTTATTCTCATTATGCTTAAAGTAAACTGTTGTTTAATTCGAATTAGATTATACGTTTCTCTTTGTTGCACCCATTTTTGCTCTCTTTTGTAGGTACACCTGCCCGACCTTTTGACATTTAGATTCAATATCAACCTCCTTTTGAAACACCCCAGCCAACACAACGCCTTTTGCAATTAACAAATTAAACGGTGTTAAAGAACCAATCACAATAGAAATTTTGATGGTCTATTGAATTTGATAAACTCAGGCCAAAGAGGCTGATACAACATACCACACACGGATCACGGATGTATAAATGTCCAATTCTAAATTACGATTAACTCTTTCTTGCCTTAATATTTTGTGTTCAGTAACAACTCAAATTCTAAACAATGACCACAAAATCCGTTAATAACAGAAGCACAAGCATGGATGTTTTTAATCTTTACCACAAAATATGATAAGAAATGACAAATGTATTTATTATACCTAGAAAAATGCAAGTTCATTAGCTTTTAGTTCTATTGGTCATTATTAATGGGCCTACGATAAGGCATGCATATATGATCCTCAGCAGCATTATTGCTCCTCCTTTTCTCAATGAATGATTCAAGCTAGGCATATTCCTAATTGCATCAAGAAAGATATCATTAGTTTAAACCATGTATTTACTAGAACAGTTGTTATGTGACAGATCTCGACACAGGGACTCGCCAAATAAGTACCTCGAGCTTGTTATATTTCTCAATGAGACTTCGCCTGCGGATTTCCGCTATAAAAAAAAGATAGAACAAGGTCAGGTTTCATAACATTTATTATGTGTCATTTATTTAGGCACATTGTGAGCACAAATCTAATAAGGGACAACACAAATCTAATAAGGGACTTTCACAAGAACAAAATTAACTGAAAGGAAAAAAAGTAGAATATCTAAATCACCACAATTGTTCCTTGAAGAAATAGAAGAACAATAGAAAAGTGACCAATAAAGAAATGTGAATATATTAGTGTTTATTGCTGTTATTGACCTCTTATTATTCCATTAACATCAACGACACAGCTATAGTCCCATAGCCATCACCAACAAGAGCAACACTTGCACTTGCCACAATAAACACAAATTGAACCTCCACCATTATCATGAAAGAATAAATAAAATATAAAGATCACTGTCAGAACCAGAGTACCAATAGGGTACTTCAAATTGCAAGCCGTAGGAACTCCTCCCTAAACCCTCACATCATTATCTTTCAATACTGAATGTAAATTGTGATTTGCGAGCCATTTATCAGACAAGTTTTTAACCTTTTCCACCACAAAGTAATCGAAAAATAATCGTACACTCATCAAACATAATTTATAATTGAGAACCATCAAAATAGTCGATGGCCAAAGGCACAGAAAAAGAGCCCCCAAAAGAGGAGAGAGGGAGAGGAAACAGAAGAGTAATAACATTACATTTGTTAAGATGAAAGGGTCATTCCCCGTGTTTTGCTTCCGCTCTCTCTTTCTTCTTTTGCTTAGCCAGTAGAGTAGCATCAGTACTCTTTGCTGATTCAAACTTTAATCATTTATCCTGATGGATGCATCAAACAATGAAGAAACCCCATATTCAAGATGTATGTCAGTCTATATAGAGGCTTAAGATGATATATAACACCATTAGGTAGAGCACTAGTTCACCACTAACAATTTCTTTCCAATAAGATAATCACCTTTTTTCAGTAAGATAGATGGAAGTATATTAATGGAGTAAAGACATAACATATGTAATGGACCAAAGATCCACCACAAAAGTCCGATAAGCACTTACAATCCAAGATATCCACTTCTTCATATTCTCAATAGCATTCGGGTCAATGCTTTTCTTCAATTGCTTCTTTAGTTCCTGTGGAGGACAAAATAATTTGCTCAGAAGATAAATAGATGACTAGACAGCATAAACAAATCTCCATGTGTAATGATTTTAAGATGATCACCTCTTTCCCAGCAGGAAGGTTAGTTTCAAAAAGAAAATAGTATCTTTTCCTAAACCTACAAGATCAAATAGAAAGTATTATTTATGAAGCAAAAATGATTCCAAAGACAGATAATGAAGACTTTCATAGAATGAGAAATTGTATATTATTAGGTATGAGAAAACATTTAGAAATTCACAAGATCAAATAGAAAGTATTATTTGCATTCTTCTGGCCTGCTCTCATTGACTACTTGAAGTTTGACAAATACGTGAGCTTGAGATTTTATCAACCATTCTAGCATGTAACATTCACACTAACATCAGAAAATCAAAAGAAAAAAAAATTGTAGCAGCAAGAAACATAAAACTCAGGACTATAAAAACAAACAACATAATGCAATATAAAAGGGCATTGGGAGGAAAGAGGCCTACCCTTCAAAATGAAGATTACCACACAGTGATTCAATACGTGGGTCACATACCACCAGGGCAAAAGCATCTCATTCAAACAATTTTTCCTATTACAATTGACTATAGTATCCAGCCAGTAAGTGGACTGCTTCTTCCAAGAGAAAACCATCAATATTTCTTATAAGATGCAATGTTCTAAAAGCATTAAATTTCACATCCTAACATGAAAGGGAAAAAAGCAACACTCTCCAAAGACCAACAAATGGAATCATGATAACTGGTGTGAGCACAGTGAAATTTCACATTCCAGAGTATTAATGAATTAAAGTGCCAAAACAAATACGAAATCAATTTACTATCATCAAAATCACAAAAAATTTAAGGAACATAAGACAAAGTCCATCGAATTCCCATGCTTCCACAAATCACTCTTAGCATTTTGAAGAAGTTACAATAATCCTCTTGACAACTAACCAACATCTATGTAACTTATATTCAAACAACAGCGCACTGCAACATGAACAACAAAACATACCCTTTTAGGAGCTTGAACAACCTTTCTAAACCGAATCACCAGCTGCTTTGCACCATTCTCCATTGGCTTTCACAGATGTTAATCACAAATACCAGACATTAAAACCAAAAAACTGTATGCATAACCAACAAAATAAATAAATAAATAAATTTAATAACCTGGTTTTGTTTGCTTGATTGATCTTCCTATAAACCAAATTCAACCCATCAGACCGTGCCTTTTGTAAGTCCTCAAATCTAATTTCAGCCAGTTCACGCTCTATCTCATCCTTCTTTTAATGAAAACAATTATTATTTTTTTATTAAAAAAAAGCTTTAGTTACCTCTTCTGAAGAAGAAACAGAAGTGGTTTTGTGGTCTTCTTCCTTGAATTCTTCAAACTTGATTTTCCTGGAACTCACAATTGCATCATTGAGTTCCCTCATTTAAAACTTCAAAAACCTTGAAATAAAAACAATACAATCATCTTAATCTACAAGCTAGTTTATTCTTGTCTAGAAGGTGTAAAAAACAAAAGATAAAAAATTAAAATCACAAAAAACAAAAAAGAAAGAAAGAGAACAAACACTGAAGCAAAAAAAGATTGTAATTCGTTAAAAAGCTAAAAACCCATTAACCGACCTGGTATCAAACTAATGCTGGCCCATAAAATGAAGGCCGTGAATTGGAATGGGTGCAATAGAACCCCTTGGAAAGCTACATCCAAAGAGTACCCTTATTTTCTTAATTACATTGCCTTAGAAGTGGGAAATGGGAACTATATACGTTACCGGGAGGATAAATGGAGGGGCCATTTTTTGTTGTGTAAGAAATTCTCCTATTTGTACACATTATGCCTTTCTAGAAATGTCTCAATTTTTTGAGCTTAACTTTTTCTTTATCTCCACTCTACAAGAATTGGAATTGGAATTGGGATTGGAAGTTCATTTTGACAGAGACTTCAGCAATGGAGAGGCTGAAGAACTTGCAACACTGATCTTGAGAATTGAAAATATGAAAAAAAAATATGAAACTTATTTTTTATATTCAAGAACTAGCAGGTAAACTTAACAAGAGAAAAGAAAAATATGAAATTTATATTTTCAACATTTATGATTTACTAGAAAATTTACTCCCATATTTAAAACTAAACCAATATCGGTACTCGCCATTCGTCACTATGCAGCTGAAAGCACTTTAAAAAAAATAAGGCGGGAAAAGAAACTTTAGCACACCTGGTTGATGAAGCAGGCACGGCGCGGGGCGCGGCGCGCGGCGATTCAACTGCAGGCGCTGCTCGCCGCAAAGCGAGAGAGGTGACGATTGGTTGACGGATTAATTTTAACCGTTTGAAATATTAATTCTGGTTTTTGATTTGGGGCCGTGACTCTATTTTCATTTTTCCCTTTATTTTATGCTCATTTGTATTATCGGCACCAATAGTTTGTTTAACTTTTCATTTAGATCCACAATGTAATTAACAAAAGTGTTTATAAAGAAAATATGAGTTGAGAAATGAAAATAGCCATACCCATTAAATTAGCACGCTTGATATTTCTTCACTAAAATAATATAATTATTCCATCCCCTACACACAATGACGTGAAACGCTTATCGTAATTAGAGAATTGCACAACGACGTCGTTTTCTTTCGCCGTCAACTTTTTTCCCTTCTTTCTCATTTTCCATAGCGCTGCTTCTCTCTTCGATCCTTTTTCTCCTCCTCCTGCAGTTCAAGCGTATAATAAATTGATTGAGTGAACAGAAATACCAACTTATCTACTTTTTTAGCTCTATATTCTATTTTATCCGACCTTCCACTTAACTTTCGTGATGATTTTAAGATTATTTTTTTTAATATGCTTTAAATAAATTAACTTATCTTACAAATTTTCTCATTACTTTCAATAATTATTGTTAAATTTTTTATTGAAAAATTCACATAAATTCTCCTCCATCCCCTGCAATTTAATAGTAAATGTATTGCTAATGCTACCTTCAACTTTAAATATTTATTATCCAGTTTCACGAGACCAATGATAATTTGTGTCAAAATTTTAAACGTGACCCAATAAAAATAATTTTGCATTTAAAAAACTAGAAGCAAGAAAAATACAACTTAACAAAAAGCACTTAAAAATGACTGTTTAATAATGAGATGCCTACGAAACCATTATTTATCAAAGTAACAAAAAATCTTGAAAGTACTTGATATTAAAAAGTATAGAAACTATAAAAGAGTCTCCTACGTAAATATGGACTCAAGTGTTTATTCCATTTGAATAATATAAAACGACATTATTTGAATTCACAATCATCGTCACTGAAACTTAAAAATGATTCAGTAAGGACAAGAAAGATGTTCAATCTTTCCTGATTTTAATTATTACATAGCCGCAATTTCAGTGTAAGTTAATTTTTCTCAAACTCCCTGGACTCCTAAGACTTGGAGAAAGCCTTTCTTAATTTTAACTACAGGCTATGACCATTTTCAAGTCCATGATTTATAAAATATAGATAACTGTATCTTTAACCCAAAAAAAAAAAATCATAAAAGCCTTCGGTCATGTGCTGTATCAATAGAAAAACATTTGGAACCAACTCAAACTAGTTACCAAACAAAAAGCATATTAAAACAGAAAGCATATTATCCCCAGACCTACCCCATCAATATTGTATTCTATGTGATGCCATTTCCAAACAAAGTAGTCAAAATCAGAGAAGGAACATATGACTGATCTAACCAGCATCACATTTTGGCTCAGGAAATCCAAATAGTATTTGTAAAGAAAATGCATTTCCTTTAAAAAAAAAAGAGATTTGTATCCCTTAGAATGCCTCTTTTAACATCAACTTTTCTGCTTTCGGCTCATATTGGTAGGCACAATTAAAGTGGGAGAATTTATTCTCTAGACAAATTTGAATGCTTTTCAAGTTTCAAAACTTGGAGATACAAGTAAAAAGATAGGGAATCGAAACACAACCTTGTGCAGACCACTCACTTCTTTTTATCAGGGAAACTACAAACACCCACTATGCATCAATACAGCCAATTCAAAGAATATACTCAATGATAATAAAGGTCAGATCAAATCCTCAACCACCCATAACAAATTAACAACAAAATTTATACAAGCAAAAATATAAGGGATTAAACATCAACAAATCTAGTATTCCATAAGCCCAAAAAGAAATTCTCCCAATTGTTTTTGGTTCATAAAGCCAAATGTAGAAAGAAAATGCCAAAGCTAGAAACTAGTAACCCTAAAAGATCAAACAAGTAGCATAAAAAAAAGAGTGCCCCATACCAATGCACGTACGAAAAAATTGAGAACCACTCAACCAAAGCTAATAACAACAATTGCATATTTCCTACTGCTATAACACTGTGGCGCAGTGTGTAGATATTGTCCACTTCGGGCACAACCCATCACCATATAATTTTGGCTTTCAAACCCAAAATGCATCTAGACTTTAAGGAGATAGTTAAATTAGCCATCACTAGCAATATAGGATGTCACCACAAACGGTAATAAAGATCTATCCACACAACAAGTCACGAGCCGGCTCTAAAATCAATTGTAACACCCCAGCCCAATGTAGATACTATCTATATTAGGAACACAAGTCATCACGATTTTGATGGACTTGCAACCCTAAACACAACCACAAGTCAAGGAGCTCACAGGATATTTAAACAAGCCAAGACCTCTTTAGATCGATGTAGGATGTCACAACTGCACTCTTCACTTTGATTTTTTAGTCTTTTGATTTTGATATTTATTTATTATTTTTTTTTTAAGTGATAGTTGAGAGGTTCTCACTTGGCCATCATGACTTTAACAAACTCTTCATAATTGATCTGGCCATCACCATCCACATCAGCTTCACGAATCATCTCATCAACTTCCTCATCAGTCAACTTCTCACCAAGATTTGTCATCACATGGCGGAGTTCAGCAGCAGAAATGAACCCATTCTGATCCTTATCAAAAACCCGAAAAGCCTCCTTTAACTCCTCCTCTGAATCAGTGTCCTTCATCTTGCGCGCCATCAAGTTAAGGAACTCCGGGAAGTCAATGGTACCATTCCCGTCAGCATCGACTTCATTAATCATATCCTGGAGTTCTGCTTCGGTAGGGTTCTGCCCGAGTGACCTCATAACAGTTCCAAGCTCCTTAGTAGTAATACACCCTGTAAGAAATTCATAATTAATCACAAATACAATATGGAATTTTAACATACAATTAATGCAGACACCGATGACAACTACACAAGCTTCCTCTGGCTCTCATCTCAATGAGTTCTAGCTCTTTCACCTCTTCCAGCCCAACAACCAACACACTTGCAAAATCTTAACAAGAGGAGAAGCAGCAACACCAAAACAGATCAACAAATATAAAACTCCAGGTCTGGAAAATGTTGTTATAGGTTGTAAAGAACCATGCAGAACGAGCAAAGCATAATCTCAACACAAGGGTACACACCAGATGAACCAATTTCAACACCAACACTGAAAGAGTCCATAAAACTCCAAATTCCCATATCATAGACTTGAAAAGGAATAGCTACAAGAACATGGCCGATGATACAACAAGGAACATTACTTAATACATGAACACCAAATTTCTTAACGCCTAAAAGCACAAGGCATTTTCAAAATGCTAGCTAAAATTAGTCATACGATCTAATCAAGAAATGGAAACTGATAAGTTTGAATAAATTAATAAAATTAAACAAGATAAAAGGAAGATGAAAATGAAAAGAATAAAAAAATAAATCAAAACCCTAGATGAAAAATCAATAAGAGATAAGAGAAAAGACCGTCTCCATCCTTGTCAAAGAGGCTGAAGGCTTCCTTAAATTCAGAGATCTGATCATCGGTGAGTTGATCAGCCATTATCGTTGAGAAAACTTATACAGAAACAGAGCTGCTCCCGTGTTTACTTCTCTCGTTTTTGGTTTGTGAAACATGAATGAAGAGACGCTGGGTATTTATATTGTACAGTCTTGTATATTTCCATTTTTACCCCTCCCCTAACTTTTAGAATAACATACATATTATACAATAACCCTTTTGTATTCAAAATAGTTTCCCATACCATTAAAAAAACTTTTAAAGCCTAAAAATATAGTCACTATTGTTATTCCAACTCAAAGTGACCGTGATTGCAAGCAACTGAGTTATGCCTAGGGCCGACTTGAAAATTGTAGTTATAAATAAAGGTTATGACAAAAGGAATTTATTTTCCTTTAATTAAAAAAAAAGAAGATAGTTCTAAGGGTGCGTCTAGGATCGTATCGCGAAAAATCTATTAAAAGATACAATATTAAAATATTTAATAAACATTAGCTGTTGTAATTTTTAAGTTATGTTGATATAATTTTTCACTTATATCATAAAAAATATATTATATCTTTAATAATTTTATCAAAATTATTATTTTAATTTTATATTTATTATAAACTATTAATTTTTATTTTATAATTATAATTTTTTTATAATAGTTGTAATTTAAAAGTTACATCACCTCAATTCCAAACAAAAATTTAGAATAGCATTGGCAACTATACTATTAAGAGATGATTGATTGAAAAATAAAATAAAATAAAAGTCATACTAACAACAAAAATTAAAGTCATACGATAAGTAGGACCAATGGATCATGTGATTGGAGCATCTTATTCCCTTCCATTGCACGTAATGATCTTCCCCTTTGCTTTCATTATTCTATCCTTCTCAACCAAGGGTTCGGTGATATCCTCTCACAAGTCACTTGTGGATATTCTTTGTTTACAATTCAAATAAATTGCTTTCATGGTGAATTGGTGGAGTTAATTCTTTTGTCTTCAGTATGAAAATTGGCTCTAGCGTATCCATAATTGTTAAGAACTATGATGTGACCATTTTATGCATTCATCTCGATTTTTTTTTCTTTTCTAGTTTCTTATCATATTTAAAATTAAAAAAAATTAAAGTTCATGGAAATGATGTAGCAAATGAGACATGCTGCCTTTTGTGTGTGTGTGTATATATATATATATTAATAAATTATTAGTGTTTATGAATTAAGGTTCCTAGTATATCTAATAATTTCAAATATGGGTAAATAAATTTATCTAAATTATTCTTATATTGATGAAAGATGAAATTATCCTCAAACCAACTCTGATGCTAGCCACTCCTAGGGATGGCAAAATTTCGGGCTGGGTCCAGATATTGCAATGACCGGACCCTGCCCGGATGCAACCGGTCCGGGTCCGGGTCCGGGCCGGGTTTTAATCCGAGTACCCGAATTTTATATTTTTTAATATTATATGTGTATATATTTTTTATTTTTTTCTAATTTTATAAGTTTTAAATTTATTTCAATAAAATTTGACATGAAACTATAAACTTTAAGTGTTTAAAACTTTATATATGTATAATAAATGAGTCAAATAAATATAAATATTTAAAATAATATATATTTTATAATATTTTTTTAATAAAATCCGAGTTCCAAATTTATCAAGTGATGCTCAAGATCGACCCGACTTCATACCCAGCCCACAACGCCCGAGTACGGTCCAGGTCTAGACCGAACAGGTATTTTTGCCACCTCTCCACTCCAATTAAATTAAGGGCATTACGGTAATTTCATCAGCCGACGTCCTTACTCCTCATATATCACCAAGAAGTGTGCGTTCAATCAATCACTAACAAAAACCCCGGGTAAAACTAAAAGTTACCGTTGGCGAAATAATTCCTTAATGGGAAAGTTACTGAAATAAAATATAATCTTCACTTTTGATTTGGTGAATTAGGGTTTAAGTAATATCGGAGTGAGCGAGTGAGGAGACCAATCAGTGAAGATGGATGGACTCTCAAATGCATTCTCTGTGTTAGAGCTGGACGCTGACGACAGTCAAGTCAAAACGCCTGCTGCTGCTTCTTCTTCCTCTTCTTCTTCTTCTTCTTCTTCTTCTTCCTGCAAATCAGGTTTTGTTAATACTTAGCATAAATATGAACACAGTGTGATTTGTTCTGTTTAGGGTGTTGTTGTCTTTTTCACAACTGTTTGTTAATGAAAACTAAAATTTTCAACAAAAAAGAAGTAGATTTACAGATGTAATTTAGTCCGTTTATGACGTGAATTGATTTATTAATTACATGCCTTAAGAGTTTGTTTTGTGGGCCTTTTGTTTTGAAGTACTTATCTAACGGATTATATGTGTTTGCGCGAGACAGTTGAGAGCAAAAGCAAAGCAAACAGCTCTAGCAATTTGACTCTTGAAAACCAACAAAATTCTCAGACTCACTTGGAATTTGAGTACAAAATGCCCCTTGTGTGGATTGACTTGGAAATGACAGGTTTGTGTTTCTTGGTCTTAAGCTACTAGGAGTTCATGCTTTGCATATCATCAGTATTTTTCATCGCCATATATTTTATCTCTATGCATTCTTAAATTTCTTGATTTTAAGAGTTTCTTTTATAGTTTTGAAGTGCTAAAATAAAACAAACTAATTTTATTCAGGTGTCTCCATTTGATTTATACAATGTTGGGTTGGGTACTTACTGCTAATTTTGTCTATCGCACATTAAGATGAAGTTAAACCATCTTTTATTCAAGACCTATTCTAATTTTTCCTGAAATCAATATGTCAACATCACTTTCTTGATTGATATGTTTATCTTGAAATATTGGTATTGAGGTCCTTATGATCTCTTGCGCTGGGGCAATTAGCTCATATAAGATACACTTCTTTGGTTCCTTTTCCAAGTTTCATTGTATCATATATTGTTGCAAGAATTTTCATTAATAGGATGCACTCTTGCCTTATTTGTTAGAGTTGCAAATCTTTTGAGATGATCATGAGTCTGAATTGCTAAGATTAGAGGTTGACACTAGGTTCTAGTTTCTGAGAAAACAAGTTTATTTATTTTTTCTTTAAATACATTATAGCATGACAGTACTGGATACAAAGACATTGACAGAAATCTGTTCTTGCTGCTCTCTCAATTTTTAGCTCTCGTTTAATTTTTAACCTGTGAATTTGATTCTCATTCTGCTAGCTCTTTCTTCAGAATTGTTCTATTTAAGATTTCCAATAGACATTCATTTTCTTTTGCTCTTCCTTCCTAGTAATGCACACTACATTGTCTTGTCCCTGTTTAGATACTGTTTTGCTCCTAACATGAATTGATTTTAGTTGATACAACCCTTGAATGTCCCCGTATATTGTTTTCCAGTCTCAACAGGATCAGCCTGATTAATAAGATTCGTCCAAATTTATATATATATATTTTTTATTAAACTCATCAGACTGCACTGGATACAAAGACATCGACAGATATGTAGTCTTATCTCATTCTGTCTGCTGCTCTGCAGGTTTGAATATTGAAGTTGATCGAATACTGGAGATTGCTTGTATAATTACTGATGGCAAGTTGACAAAATCAGTGGAGGTATTTATCCCTGTTTTTAGTGGATTTAATGCCAATATGTTGACCTCTATTTCACACTTTCATTGTGTTCTTTTCTTCCATGCTTTTCTCAGTCTTGAATATTCTTCCTTACGAAAAATAGTCTTACACATTGTAGACATTTCTCTAGTAAATGGTTGCTTTTTAACTCTTTTAGCTATACTTATATCGCTTTTCCAATGTTTGTCGTTGTGAGTCATCTGTAAAGAAGCATCTGGTGGAAGAATCTTCTGGTTACTTGGAGAAGATAATTGTGCTTCTACTGCAATTCTGAATACTAAAATCCATGTACCAACATCATTGATAGCTACCATGTAGAAAAATAATGCGCTGCCATCACAAAACATGTCACGTCGTACTAGTTTGCATATCATATTAGCATTAATGCATGCTTTTAGATTTTTATAGCCCTTGATTTTTGCGGAGCTTCTTGTAGACTGAGTTGGACAATATTCAAACTTGTTTTAGTTGAGGATGTTTATTTACCAGAGACAAGGATAAGTCATCGATAAGTCAAAGTCGTCAAATTGCTTTAATCTTTTTAAGAATTCTGTTGTGTTGACCACATCTCTTAAGGAAAAAGCGAGTTTGATGTATTGTAATATGTAAAGAAGTGCATGCGAAATTTTTCAACTTTGCTCTTTTATTTGCCCAAGTGTGTGCACATGAACTAAATTTCGGTAACTTAGCATAGGCTCATATGTGATATTCCTTACTTCTAATGTCAATAACTATTCTTTAGGGACCTGATTTGGTTATCCATCAAACTAAAGAGTGTTTAGATAGCATGGGTGAATGGTGTCAAAATCATCATGAAGCTAGTGGTAAGCACTTTGACACAAATGGTTTGACAGTTTATCTTCATTGAACATCTGGTTATTGCTGCATTATTATAGCGTTTCTTTGTCAGAGAATATCACAGATGCTTCAAAACTTACTGCAGGATTGACAGAAAAGGTGCTTCATAGTGCCCTGACTGAAAGAGAAGCTGAAAAGCAGGTTTGTGATAACATTTATAAGTGGTCAGCCATGAACTTTAGTTTCATTGCTATGCCATTATCATTTGTGAAATTTTTCAAGTTTTGTAAATCTCATTTAGGATTTGTTTCTGGTAATGTCATTAAATGTAAACGGATATTTAAGTTGAAGCTATTACATATGAATCCTTCTTTGGCGGACGATTTTCAATACTGGAAGTGAGATATTGTCCTGGTGGGGAGAATAAGAATTGCTCATCCTCTATTCTAGCTTAGATGTTGTTTGATTTGGTTTAATGGACGAATATGGCTTAGTTTCAGTCATTCAGACATTTTTGTTTCGTTATTTTCCTAACTGACAATTATTTTAGGAAATTATGATCTGAATAGGTGGAATTATTTTTTGTGACATATATCTGAATGCAAATGGTCTGAAGAGATCTTCTAAAACGAAAAGTGTTTTTTTCATAACAAACCATAACTTTCTGCTTTGTTAAATGTAATCTTGTCTAAATATTTTTTTCCCAAATATTCTTCTAAGCAAAACAAACAAATGTAACACTTGTTTTCAGATTTTGAAGAAAGGAAAGCAAACGTTTTATTCAAATATTTACATTCAAATTTATTCAGATGTCAATCAAAATGCATATCTATTCAAATTTCAGAATTAAAAAAAAATTGAGAGATAATATCGCAATATGACATTAATTGTACTATTGGTTTATATTTGGACTTTGCAGTGAATTGCTGCTGTCATTTAAATTTTTTGGATGCTTTGAATATTCCTGAATATTTATAGCCAGAACTAGAATAGTCAAAAAGTAACTTTTCAAATTCCCTTCTTCATTTATTTTTTTTCATGAACCAACCCGAAACTCCATGATATGGCTAATCAATCATTTCTTTTATATTTAAAGGCTAGTCTTTGTCTTTAGCTGATTTTTTTTGTTGATTGTTGGCGACAGCTTGCTCCCTTGTTCAAAACTTCATAATTTTCTTACATTTAGAATTTATTTTAGTTTCCTAGACAAGAACTTTTAAAAAGAAAAAGAAAAAGGGATTTTATTTTATTTTAATGAAGATGATGGTATTAAAGAGAATGGTGCTGTATTCCAAGGAACTCAAAAAGTAGTATTTTTGTTTAAAAGAAAGCTAGACTCTGATACACTAATATAGGCTGTCTTTTAGGTTTTTACTATCGGAAAGCAGAAAGAGTGGTTGTTTAGTAAACCTGAGAATTAAGAGTTGGCTTAATTCGGAAACATTTTTTCCCATTATCCAGCATAGAGTTTCTCAACTATTTTTTAGGTTTTTATTGTTATTTATTTACTTTTTATGTAGTTAGTTGCAACTACAAAAGAGCTTATGAAGGATTACAAGTGTTGTTTTGTATCTACATGGGAAGTGAAATTTTCGGCTTTTATCAGAACTCTTTTGAGCTTTATTTAAAAGGTTAAATTGTTGAAAAGACCTTTCTTATATTGTTGAAATTTCAATTAGTAACTTTCATTTTAAAAACTTATTTGTTATGGTATTTGCACAATTTATTCCTAAATGATGTGATGACAAACGAACCACCACCAACACTCTGCTAAAAGTTCTACTCATATTAGCTCTATTTGAAGAAGATCTACTTGAAGAAGCTATAACAAGATGGATCCTTAACGTGCCTTCCTTTCTCATGTGTTCTCTTCTTTACTGCAGTGTTAGTTTCAATTGTTGAATGGGTCACTGAACATGTGCAGCAGTTCTACCTTCTTCTTTTTAGTATAAAGCCAACGATTTGGCACTTGTACCCTGATAATTTACCACTGCAGCAAACATGGTTCTTTTTTATTTTATTTTACTGCTTTGTTTGGGGGGGGGGGGGGGGGGGTTAAAGCGAACTGTAAAAGTCAATGTTAGATAGAAAAGAACTGTCCGACTACGTAATGTGCAATTGGGTTGTGCTTACACAACTACAACACCGCCAGGCCTTGTCTTTCTTTTATTCCACTTTTCAAAAGAACGTGGCCACTGTTTTGAAGAAATGACATGATAGATGTAATGTTATTTACATTAAGGATACAGATTTTGATAAATTAATAGTTAAAGTACCATAAATATAACCAAACTTCTCAGGGTGGATTTTGTTTACAACATTTGAAAAAATTTCCACCAAAAGTTTAGTAGCAGATACTTCGATTCTGTAACGGGGGCTTTAATTGGTTAGTATTTTTTCAGTACAAAAGGATGTCTTTCAGATGGTCAGTAAGCTTCAGAAAGTATCTACTTTGTAAGCTTTACTAAGTCTGGAAAGGAAGTGAGATCATCAGAGAGGGTTCTTTGGAATCTCCTGAAATCAAGGGATTAATAACATTTTCTTTTTCTTTTGATTCTTTTGTTTAATTTATTTTTATTTTGAGATGTTTGACATGGAAAATTTTGTTGGGTCCTTTTGCAGTTTCTGATGACTTTGTTTTCATTATTTATTCATGTCAGAATGATGATTTATATTTAAATTGATACCATATTACAAGTTTTCTTTATTTCCTGTCAAGAAAATTAATAACGAGTTATTTTTTCCTACCATTTTGATTGTATCTAGAATTTAGCAATTTTATTGAGGCATTAGAAATTTCAAATCATAGGTCCTTATTGAACTTCCATTTCTGTTTTATCTCCTAAAGATACACTGATCGTGCTTAGTGCAGGTTGTAGAATTTGTCAAGAAAAATGTTGGTACATACACTCCTCTTCTTGCAGGGAATTCAGTATACGTGGATTTTATGTTCTTAAAGGTAGGATACCTCAATGTTGTTATCTCTGTCCTTTAATGAATCCACTTTGTTTTAAAGAATTATTGATGTAACCTTTCTTTTACAAACCATATAGTTACACAGAATTCAAATGCTTTTTTCTAGAATCATCTGTTGAATGCTATTCTTGACAGATTTTAAAAACCCTTGGATTTTAATATTGTTGTAACTTCCATCAAAACAGGTGCACTATTTGTCTTCCTAACCTGATTCAGTTTTGCAGAAATACATGCCAGACTTAGCTAGTCTTTTCTCTCATGTACTTGTCGATGTTAGCAGTATCAAGGCTTTATGCATGCGCTGGTATCCTAGAGGTATGTTTCTTGTATTGCCATGTGAATTCTGAAAGTTGTGTGTTTTCCACAGAAAGCATAATGGATTTTAAATTGGTATAGCTTTGTTACTTTTCGAAGTTTCAGTTGAGATTCCAAATCATAAATTTTGCCCTAAGGATGTATAAGTTGTTTGTTAAAAGTTACCATTGCTTATTTTATAGAATATGCGACCATCATATGATTCATATTTGTGTTTTCTTGTCCTTGTCACTATGAGTCTTCAGGAACCATACTGCATTTTGACTCATAAATAGTGTGATTCAATATACATTGTTCTGTCATGCTTACTATTGATCAGTGCCTTATGATGCCATAAATATTTTACATTATTTTCTAATTAAAATTAATATACTGAGATAAAAGTTGAAAATCCAGTGTAGAATGTTTTTTGTTGGCTTTGGTTCCTTTACAAAAGCAGCCACTTTGACTTTTAACTTTTGTTTTGGCTTGCAATAATGTTTCTGAACTCAAGCTGAGTTTTGTGAATCTTGAGTGTCGATGGCTGGAGATGAGGTCAAACAGTTGAAACCTGGATTTTTAGATTATTCTTTGACCTTAAAAATAAACAGGAATGAAGACTACTGTTGTTCAAGTAGTTGAACCTGAAACCACTTAATCTTAGTCCATGTGCTTGCTTACTGTTTTTGTCTTTTCTTTCGGTTCCAACATATATGGAAAAGTAATGAGTCAGTCTGAAGCCACTTCATACTCTGTGTATACTCAAGACAGTGTCAATAGACAGTCAGTTCTCAAGCACTCATCAATCTTTATCTAAATACTAAAAATAGTTTATTGATCAATGTCAAATCATTTGTACAGATTACAGGAAAGTTCCTTCAAAAGAACAGAGACACAGAGCCTTGGATGATATCAGAGAAAGCATCATGGAACTCAAGTACTACAAGGAGAATATATTTAAAACAAATTTGAGGAAGTGATGCAAATACAATGCAGATTGATTTGAGTCCTAGTGAGTGCATGATGTCTACCGACACCATTCTAAGTCCGAGCTTTTGCCTCTAGGTTTTTGAAATAGGGGCTAGTTTTTGTAAGTACAATATTTCCTTTAAAAGTCCTAGTGAGTGCATGATGTCTGGCCTTGAGCCTAGTTAACTAGGTTAATTTGGCCTCAAAATTATTTATATCAAATTGGTATTTCTCTTCTTGTTAATTGGCTTTGGTAGACTCATGTGGCCTCCATGTGTAAAATTAGCCAATTAGGTAGTTTTTTTTTTTTAATCAGAAATTTGAATGAGCGAGCGACAAGTTTGTTTTTCATTTTTTCAATATCTAAATATAAGTGGTATCTTTTTTTTTTTAAAATAAAAAACATTTAACATGATTATTTGACATTTATTTCTTTGTATATTATAACGAAAAAATGAGATTAAATTTTATAATTTAGGAAATAAGTATGTCTAATAGAAATAATTTTAGAATGTAATATTTATTTCTCATTCAGATCTTTTTTCTATTCAAATAAAAGTTACAAAAGTTTAATTTTTTTATTCAAATGCAAATAAAATTTTTAAAAGTCTGAAATTAATAAAAATTTCAATATCAGATTTTTAGCAAACAAGTCTAAGTTTCAAACTTAAATAGATAAATCCAAAAAATTCCTAAATATTTTGAGGGTTAGTGAGTGTATGGTATGACTTATTTAATGGATATAAGTGCTTATTTAATCTCATAAACTCTTATAATAATTTTTGTTGTTATTTGATTGTTTTTCTAATAGAATTTTTAAAGTTTAAATAAGTTATTTTGCCTATAGTAGTAAAAAGTTTAAATTTTAAGTTTTTGGGAATTGAGGCTGAATTTTTTTTTAAATGTAAAAATATCTAAAATATTTTTTTTATTTATTTGAATATTTTATTTTATTTTTTTCATAACATAACTTTAAAAAAATTTGTTTATTAAAGTAATTTCATAAATTTTTAATAAAAGCTTTTATTGTCAACTAAAAAATTAAAATTTATTTGGTAAAAGTTGTATTTATAAAAACTCTACTAACAATAGCTCTAATTAAATAAATTCTATTTAAAAAGTTGTATCAAAGAACCTTAGTGTACTTTTAGGCGGCTAGGATGAGTGAGTGCAATGTAAATATTCGTAGGACTCAATTTAATTTTTTAAAAGTTTAATTTCTCTTGTTTTAAATTATAATATTGGGTAAGTTAAGATTAAATTCATGTTAACTTAATGGTGTGTTTATTTTTTGAACTAGAAAATCAGAATTATTGACGATTTTTACTTTGCAAAATAAGGTTGGGAATGAGAATTGGAATCATAAGCCCACCCTAACTTAGGAATGGAGAATGAGAGACTAATTCTTAAGGGGTCAGTAATGAGCACGGATTGCCATAACTAATCGATTTATCCTCCCCAAATCAAAAATACACATTTTGTCCTCAATTTAAAAAAAAAAAAAAAGAACGCAGTCTATCTTGGGATTGATTTGAAGCTGACGAGAAGCAGAAGCCTGCTGCCAAATCAATGTCGTTGGTTGTTGAGTAGCAACAGTAGTGACATCGGCAGCAATGATTACGACAATAAATAATTACTGACCTTTTAATAACTTCTTACAATTTAACTTATTTCTATTATGATTTTAAAATAAAATAAACACATTAATAATAATCTAACTTATTACAATTACAATTCGTACAATTAAAATAAATAACTTATTATAATTTTTATTTTTCATTCTCATTTTAATTTATTCTTATTTTTATTCATTTCGATTCTAACCCATCTCGATTCGTATTTGGTAAATGTACTGTTAATGTAATAATACTAACGACCCGTCTGGTCCCATTTTCAAGTTTCAACAATCCAGCTCCACAGCAGCTAATCTAAAATAATTTTTCAATATAACTGTTAACAGAAAAAAGAAAAAAAATATTTACCATATAAGGATATTAAGCTTTTCTTTGACAAATGAAAAATATAGTTTTAATTCCATTTCAGATAAAAAGCCACAATATTTTACTAACAAACGAATCCTATTATTGTTTAGTGACAGATGTACAAACACTAATTGTTGTTTATAAGTATCTATAGCTTTAGAAGATTAACAATCTTGAACTACAGTCTTGGAACTTTTTTGGAAACTTCATAAAATAAATTGTAAGTCTTTTTTTTATTTATTTAAAAAAATGATAAGTGTAAAATAAAAGTAAATAGTGTTGTTTGTGGGGTTTAGATAGAGAAGGAAGCAGTTGGGCCTGGCCCTAGAACTTGGTAGTAGTATAGTAAGTTAACAGTGTACTTCTAATTCTAGGGTTTTGTACATTACATGGCATCATCTCCTCTTGCAAGAGGACTGACTGAAAGCAATAATAAGCATACTTATTTCCCTTGCTTAACTAAAACACTACGACACAACACTCACTGATTTATACTACCACTACTACTACTACTGCTGGTGTTTCAATTCAACTTTACCTCTTTTTCTTTCTTTCTTTCTTTCTCTCTCTCTCTCTCTCTCTCTCACGCACTCGTATCGTATAAAAAACAAGTCGCACAAACACTTGCGCTGTTCTCCGCCCTTTTTTTTTTTTTTTTTTTTTTGCCCTTTTAGACGTTTGCAAGTTGCAACTGTCAATCTCTCTCACCAACAACACGCACACTCACACTCTTTCTTGCACAATAAATAAATAGAAAACCCTAATCCCAACAAAACCCTCAGGGTGGTGCCACTGGCAGTTGATTGGTTTATTGATTGATTGATTGATTATGGTGATGGCGGAGAATGAAGGAGGAGATGAACCGAAAGAGATGGTGAGTGGCCCCAAGCATGTATGGAATAAAAATGTGGTGACCAGCACTGGTAATGATGCTCCTGTCATGGGTGCTTCTGATTCTTGGCCTGCTCTCTCCGATGCTCAAACTCACCACCAACGCCCCAAGACTAATCCTGCTGTTGTCGATTCTTCTTTTAAGCTCTCCTCTGATCCTCAGGTTTCTCTCATTTGTCTCCTCTGCTTACACTTTTGGCTTTACGTTTATGCCATTACTCATCACTATATGGCTACGCGCCTTGATGGTTTTGTAAATGAATCAAGTATTTCAACTGTAGCTTCTTAGTACAGGTATTGATCATTTGTTTCCTGGAGTCTTTCAGGGAGCAGTTGCGCAGCATAAGACACATGGTTCTGGAAATTCGAATCCTTCCCACAAGAGTTTGCCTGTTCGTAATCACAAGTCCGGCTCTAAGCGTAATCCAAATGCCGCGCCGCCTTTTCCTGTTCCATTATCTTACCATCATCCTTCAGCGATGCCACCAGTTTTTCATACTATGGTGCCTCCACCACACTTTGCTGTTCCTGGGTATGCTTATCCACCTTACCCCGGACCCTTTCCTGGTGCTGAAAATCAAACGCCAGTGCAAGCTTTTGTTCCCCCAGTTCATGCTATTGATGCTGCTAGAAATGTTCAGCCTCCTCCTCCTCGTGGAGATCCCAATGCTTCTGTTGCCAATTTTCCTAATAGAAGACCTAATACTCAAGAACCTGGTGGCCACATGAATCATGCCTGGCATCATCAGCGAGCTTTTGGTCCCCGAGACAGTGTACCTGTGCCACAGAGTATCGGACCTAGGCCTTTGGTAAGGCCTGCCTTTTTTGGTCCAGCTCCTGGTCCTGGATATGTGGTCGGTCCTGGCTTTCCTGGTAATAACTTGATACCAATGTAAAGGTGCCTTTATTTACCATGTGAAGATTCAATTTATTATAAATTATCTCACTCTGAGGAGTACCACCCTGAATGTTGCATATTTTCATTTTGGGAAGCTCTTTCTTTCTTTTTTTCCATTTTTAAATTAATTGCTGTCCGAAATTATTTGTATCTATCGCACAGGAGCTGCACTTTGCTATGTGCCTGTCGTACCTCCAGGCTCTATTAGGGGACCTCATCCTCAGCGTTTTTTTCCATATCCTGTAAATTTAGGGGCTCCAATGCTGCCTCCAGAGACATTAGCATTGAAGGCTAACATTGTGAAACAAATTGAGTATTATTTCAGGTATTCATCCACACTTTACCACATATTTGGCTTAATGTTATTTGCTGTTATTTCAGTATTAAATTGTATATTGCTGATTAGGGCAAAAATTATTTTATTTGTAATGGGGCTCCAACAAAATGTGTTGTTGCTAATCTAATAAATGTAGCTTCTATGTTAATTTGTGAGCCAATGATGTCATGATTTACCGCATTGAGTTATTTCTGCCATTTGATGGTAGCTTCAATCTCTCTGGATTTGTGTCTTCAATGATACCAGTGTAAAGGTGCCTTTATTTACTATGCGGTCGGCTGGAACAAGGGAAAAAAAATGCCAGTGTTTCTCTTTATATTTCTTTCAAATCAAAAACGTTTTTATCTGTTCATAATTGAAGTGTTGTATTATTTTCTGTTGCATTTTTAACTTCTTTTGGCAGTGATGAAAATCTTCAGAATGACCATTACCTAATATCCTTAATGGATGCCCAAGGTTGGGTTCCGATAGCCATCATCGCAGACTTCAAAAGGGTATGTTTTAACCAATGATGGATACTGTATTACTAGAACGCTACATATTAGATATGCTAGCTTTTGCAAGATTTAACTGCTTATTCACAGTTTCTGATATGTGAATATCTCAAAAAAATTTACAATAACCTATTGAGTTTCTATTTTTACCCCCTATTTGGGTAACAGGTAAAAAGAATGAGTACAGACCTACCATTTATCCTGGATGCCCTGCAAAATTCTAGCACTGTAGAAGCTCAGGTTAGATTTCCTTGCAGTGAGATATGTGCTCTTAGGTATTTCTTTTCATGCTCTATGTGTGATGGTGGCTGCTCGGTATTTTTTGACGCGGACTATTTGTGATTACTTAAGGAGTTGATCTTTTACTGTTTTTAATTATTTTTATATCGCCCGTATTCCAGAGTGTTAGTCTGCAACTCTCATTTTTCAGACAAATTTGTTTAATGCACAGCAGATAACCTTCTTGAAAATTTCAAATTAGGTAACTTTGTTTGTCTAAGCTAACCATGGAGTACTCATTCAGTGTCCTATACAAATTATATCTTTTCGAATTCTGTGTTCAAGATTTTGATGAAAAACTCTTTTCACCTATTGTGTTTCATCTTAGAAAGTTATGTAATAATGAACTTTACATGTCAAGGAGATTTGGGTAATTCATTTAATTACGTGATTGAGTGTTTATTTTGTCATTGTATTTTCATCAGATTATAGAATGCTTGGAGCTTTATTGTTTACTCTTTTCTCCAACTGTTTTTTTTTTTTTTATTGGTTCTCCAATTGTTAATTGACCAACGATTTGAATGGTTTTTCCTGAGACTATCTTATAATTCTTTCCTATTATTTTATTTTTATTTAAATATCATTATTATTGTTTTTTTGTTACAGTTGCTTGAGGGTTTGTTAGTCCAAAATTCTGAGTTTACAGCATAGAGCTATTTACTTATCTGTTTTACTGTAATAATGATCAGGTTTACATTCTGATTGTTCTCTCTAAGCATAAACTAGGTCTTATTCTTAAATGTTTCGTTTCTTAGCAAGAAAAAAACTAGGTCTTATTCTTTTAAATTGATTATATTTAATGGTTTTTCCTCACATTCGTCTGCTTTGGTTCAAATTTTCAATTTTATCATGGATTTTTTTATCAACATTATTTTACTATTTACCCTTCCTAAAGCGTTATGAATTTAATTTTATTAATAGTACAGTTTTCTTTATTATTAAACTTAATGAGGTGTTTAATTCAAAAAAAAAAAAAGAATACTTTAATTAGGTGTTTTCTCTAGAAATCTTTTGTCGTTTCCTTATGGGGCACACAAAACTTGAAGTTATGATTGTAGTTGCCTTGTTAGTTTCAAAATAGTGTACATGGGACATATAATATGGAACTTTAAATGATTGGTTTAGCTGATGGCAGGTCGAATTTCCCTTTCTATAACCTAGGAGCCTATGAGCTACTTTGTGAATTTAGTAACCTATAAGAGGCTGTCTTTATGTTTGTATGAGGACTAAAATTGCCATACCCAAGTTAAGACATTATACTCTTTCAAAGACAAAACATTGCTTCTCAAAAAAAAAAAAAAAAAGACAAAACACTGGGGGATATATAGACTATTGAATGACATTGCCAGTTTTTGCTTCTTTTCTTAATAGCCTGTTACTGAATCTACTTGTATTTTGTTATTGATCTAGGGTGACAAGGTACGTAGACGTGATGAGTGGTCCAAGTGGATTCCAGCTTCTGTGGAGCAGACAATGTCATCAACAGCTCAGACTTCACAGAGCCAATCTGCAGAAAACCCTGTTGATTCTATTGGGAATGGTGATATAAATAAAGATAATAAAAGGGAAATGCCCAAAGAAAATGTTGGATTTTCATCAAATACTGGAAATTTGATGGAGAATGTGCCACCTAGTTTTGATAGTGTAGAAATTGAACCTGATAATGGTGAAGAGCACTGTGATGAGTTTCTGCTCCTTGATGATGGAAAGCAAGCCTTCTCTGCTGAAAACGGTGACTCAAGAACATCACTCTCTGAATCAGACACGAAGTTTTCCAACCTTGGAACCAATCACAATATTTCCTCTGAAGATTTGTCACAAAGAACTGAGTCTGCAAGATTTGGTGACTATGGAACTCAAGGCTTGGAGCGATCATCAAATGTGGCTGTTCAGAATCTTATTGAGCTATCAAATGATTTTGCAAACACATTTATGCTTGATGAAGAGCTAGAGATTGAGCAGAAAACGATGAAAAAGGATGATCTTTCCGCACACAAGAGGTAGTGCATCCTTTGTATTCTCTTAATTTTCTTTATCCTATATTTCAAATTTCTGTATTTCCTTTCCTTTTACTCAAAATGTTTACAAATAGGATCTCTCTCTCAATTTTTAATTATTAGTGTTACTTAATTTCTTTAGTTCTGACTTTTTTGGTTTCTGCTGTTTCTTTTTCCACCACTTCTTTGGCAAGTAATCTTTCATGGAGAATTATGTTAATCCTTGTGTTATACTTGTATTTAGAGGTTATGTGCTATATACTTAAACCAAAGTCTTGAACTAAAAAGTGGGACAACTGTCTTTGTCCTATTTTAATTTCCCTTAAGGTTAAACTTGTTATTGTAAAATAGGGGTTTTATCAGGACTTTTGAGGGATGTAAGTAGAACCACTATATTTATCTCATGAATTTACGAGCTTCTATGAAATGAATCTCATTACAAATGAGTTTAGGTCTGAGTGCCATTTCAAGGAAAAAGGAGTCCATGTGTATTGCAACAGGCACTGCATTAGATTAATTTAATAAGCAACCATTAAAAAGTTTTTTCATCCTTTTATAATAATTTATCAATGACTTTTTGAGATGACTGTTTATTGTTTTTTCTACAGTTGTTTGTGGTATAGAGGAGTTTATGCATGATGTTATAAGGCCTGAGAGATTGCTTTACTTCCTGAATTGATATTTAGTGGCATTTTGTAAATTTTGATTTATAGACTCAAGTGCAATTGCCTGCATGATTTTAAGGGCATTAAAATTCTTCATGTAGATAACTTGTGACTAAAATTTTGTTTTTATATTTCTCCGTATTTTTCAGCTTGCATATGAATGTTGGGTGTTTTAAAACTTTCTGCAACATAAGTTGGCATTTTTGCCATTGGAATAAGTATCTGGTGCACATGGGTTCTAGAAATCTTATAGGTTTTTACTTCGAGGATTTGATGATATTGCTTAAAGAGGAATAGAAAAGATGGAGAAGAAGTAGTAAAGGTGAGTTACCGAGGGTGAATGTAAGAACTTAGTCAGCCATGCCTTTGATCATCAGAGTACTGTTTTGGTATATTGTGGACTTCTATAGAATTGTAATAAGCTGATGACCAGCAAAGCTACAGAAACTAAGATAAGCCTTTGTTGGAACTATACAGGAGTCAATTTTTTTTTTTTTTTTGGGGGGGGGGGGGGGGGCTTCAATGAGAATATTTATTGAGCTAAATTATTTTGCTGAGAGGTGAACCAGTACTCCACAAACAGAATATTAAACAAACAAGAACAGACAACACCATATCAATAAAATTGCTTATCATTGAGCTTGAATGAGAAAGAATGGAAATCCTTACGCTAGTTGGGGAATGACATAGAAGCAGACCCAATAGAATGCATCTAATTCCATAGAAAATCAAAAGCTCCCTACCAATTTTAAATTTTCTGGTTTTATTATAACCCAAAAAATGGTGTGGTTCCATGATTCCATAATACTCTCATCTTTCCTTTATTCAAAAGTATAAAAATATCTTTACATTTCAAAGAGACACAACTTCGATGCCATCCAATGATGAGGACAGATTAGCGTCTCTGTTTTATGCCTCCCACACCAATATGGAGGTAAGTAAAACATTACAAATATTGAACTTGTCATGGGTTGTAAGTAAAGGTAAAGATAAGCAGCTAGACTTTTAGCGCAATGATTACAGAGTGCTATTGCATTGTTTAAGAAAAGAAAACTCGACAACCCTTATATCGCGCCCTAAAAGTGTCCCTTATACACCAGTGTGGAGGTATTATTGTTCCCTTATTTAGGCATGTAGGCTCTCTTCCAAGCCTGCAATATTTTCTCAATTCTATACTTAACTGAGCCTCAAAACTCCTTTTTGTTTGGATTGTCACTTAAAGGCAGACGCATATATTTTAAGGGCTGGCATTTTGAGAACAACCACCTTAGCAGAGTTTATCCCTGCTGTTTAACTGTTATGATCTATTCAATTTAAGCCCTGAAATGACAGTTACTAACTTTTTTTTCTATTTCCCTCATCTCCAGTTAACAATAGCCTTCTCCTGCCCTATGCAAAATCCTTCAACAGTTTTTGCTTCCTTAGCCCAAGGTGGGCAAACTTAGGGTTTTGTGTGGTTTGGTATGGGGTCAAACTGAAACATGCCAAGAATAACTGGTCCTGTTTCACCTCTAAAACCAAACCAAACTGATTTTACCTCTCAGACTGAATTAAACAAGTCAGAATGAGAAAACCAATTTCTTCTCTAAAATTGAACCAAATCTATTGGAGAACTAGATCTAACCAAAAGCTGAACTTAACCTGGTGGTTTGGTTCAGTTCAAACAGTTTGGTTAGGTTATAGTTCTTTCTGCCCATGCCGACTATTGCCTAATCTAGCTGTAGATAAATTTTGTTTTCCTTAAAAATAAGCTCTTCAGATTCCAAATAGGCTTAAAAGAAGAATTTATTAAAACTGGCTACAATTGGAAAGAGTCTGAAAATGGAGCTATTGAATTTGCTCTTCAATGGTGGATATCTGGAGTTACTATTTAGTATGCCTTATATTTGAAACTTCCATATCTGATTCCTATCTCTAGTACTTCCCCATATCTATGTAACCGGAATGTATGTGGGGGTTTTGGACTCTGACTCTAGCTCAACTCTACGTAACTTGGATGATTGATCATTATATTGGAAGTTCCTTGCTCTTGCTACCTTTTTTCTTTCTTATGCTGAATTTTCAAGATCTGTCTATAATTTAATAATGTTCATAATTGGCTATTTATGATCTGTTATGGAAGTCTGACCAAAGAAGCTTTCTTTTGCTAGTTTCCCCATGTTCTGCTTTTAGGCCTTTTTATTTTTTTGTTTTGGGGGGGGGGGGGGGGAGTTGTGGTTGTTGGTGTGGGTGAAGGCATATTTATTCTCAACTTCAAACGCGTCTTGCTCATATGAGAATATCTGGCAATATCACTTCTTTATCAGTGAAAGTAGGCTGATGCAAATATTGCTCTATATAATAGTTGATACTAGGTTCTTTATTTGTGCAGTTCTTTCTTTTGTTCTGGGATCAAAAACATTGGCTAGCTTTTTCTGAATCTTAGTGCCTTGGATACAGATTTCTTTATGCTGTTCAACTCTTGTTGATGTTCTTTTTAAGTATGAGACTCCAAATGCTGACCATATTCTTGATTTTCTGAATGACTTGTTTTTCCAGGATTGACGATGAAGATGATGAGAATGTTGTCGTCGATCAGGATGTTGAGAGACTTATAATAGTCACCCAGGTATGGCCGTTGAGTGGCAATTTTCTTTTCTTTAGTTGATGTGCCTTTCTTTATTTTAATTTTTTTCAGCTTTGTCAATGTTCTCAGTTGTATAGAGTATCTTATGTCTCATTTGATTCTTAATGGTTCATATTTCCTTCGCTAACTATTAATATGGGTTTATGCCATGTGAACTGAATCAATAAGGTTTGCATGCTTGCATATTATAATTCTACTATTATATTGTTGCTATTGATGTATTAGGGATTTTTTGTTTCTTCGTCAAGTTGGTTGCTGTAGAGGCAGTGAACCCAAATTAGATTCAGGCGTAATACACTTTTTAGTTACTGGGAGAAATCAAATACTTTCTTTCGGATCCAGGAAAAAGCTCTCTGAGATCTTTTTACTTTTGGAAGATAAAGGAGTGAAACAATGAACTTATTGAGATTGGACGACCCAAAAGATTCTTTCAATTTATCAGTTCGGGGTCCAATGGAATTCATAGGTATAGGAAGAAGCCCTGTCAGATAAAAAATTTTCTTGGTTCCTTATTCCTTCAGAGTGGGGATTGTGCAGTATAGAAGCTGTCAAGAATTCTGAGTCTCTGACAATCCTTTAATATCTGTCTTGGAAGTTGGGTACCAGGACATATCTTACTTGACCTCTTCACCTCGGCAGATGAGAGATCAATTTTCTTTTTTCTCCCCGTAGATATTCACTTCAAATGTCAATTTCATGTAGAGTTACATAACTAAAGTGAAATTTTGACTCTGATGTCCACCTGGGTGACATTCGATTTGGCAGTTGGAACATTTTGACTATGCAGACTCACCTGTTGAGCAAGTCCTGATTGTCATTTCTAATGGAAAAAGATTTCTAAGCACTTAGGTTATGGTTATGTCTATGTGAAAGAGGAAATAGAAAAGAGACTTGAAAGATGAAAGGACGAGCTTAAATATTTTTATGGTTTTATTCTGATCATTTACTGATTCTTTAACCTGTTGCTCTTCTGCTTTAAATTTGCACGTAAGCTCTTCGAGCGAGCAAGACGTTTGTTGGTTGTCCTAGATTGTTTTGTTTTATTATATATCAATATGTTCTTGATAAGGGTGAAAAAGCTGGCAACACAGAGATCTATTGTATCGCTTCCTTTTTAGGCTAATTGGCATTGAAGATTAGAATAGATTTTTAAAGATACTTTCTGAATTTTTGCTTTGGTTTTTTTTTTGGGGGGGGGGGGGGGGGGGGGGTCTTTATGGGCTTTGGTTTAAAATGAATTTTAGGATATTTGTTTTTTCTTTATACATTTCAATGGCACTCTGTTTTGTTTTAAATTTGAAGTCATCTCGGGTGTGCTTTCTTGGAAATGTACTTAACGATCTCCAGGCAAAGGAAAAGAATGTGTGCATTTCACTAATAATTGCTAGTAACCATTACCTGACTGTTGTAGCCACCATGACAGGAGGCACTGTAAAGGGGCTAAAAAGGAAGTTTCCTCATCTACTTGGAAGTTCTTATATTCTCTCTAAGCAGCTCTTTCCAGTGACCGGAAAAATATTTTGTTCAAGCTTTGATCACTTAAGAGGTTTTTTACGTCAGCTAACATGTCTTACCCCTTCTGGGTACTGCTTAAAAAGCCTTGAAGTCAATTATGTTATGCCTTAACTTTCCTGATAACGCTCATCGCTGATTGTGTCTGATGAGATTGTGTCTGATGACGGACACATAGAATTTGGTTAGTCTTCAGCCATACTGCATTATCAGGCTATTGTTTTCTTGCTGATTATTTAGAAAATAATATAATTTTCCTGCTGCTTTAAGCTATGAATTTCGGAATCAAAATGTAACTTCTTTTGAACTTCTTGTTCTGTTTTTGTTCTTTTGCTTGCTATACCCTATCTTTCTCTCTCTCCATTTTGTTAATTGATCAATGTCTCACACTTCTCACTCCTGTGCAGAATAGTTGGGCGGTTGAAGGATCTAAAACTGGTGGTAAAGGATTAAAGTCCATTTCAAATGAGCTCGCTTCTGCCATAAATGATGGTCTTTATTTCTTTGAGCAGGTTAAGATGCCTGTTGCTTCTTTTACTTTTATTACCAGCATCACATTTTTGCACTGTTCAAGTTCACTTACCATTGAAGTTTTGTAACCATATTAAGTTCCTTGAATGTTATCCTGACAGGAGCTTAAAACTAAGAGATCTAGTCGTAGAAAAAATAGCTCAAGTTTTGAGAATAAGGATGGAAACCTAAGATCTTCAGGCAGTACTTCAGGAGTATCAAATTCAAAAGCAGTTGACAATTCAGCTTTCAGTATTAATCATGAAGAGTCTGGAACTTCCCGCAGAAAACAAAACAAAAATATCCCCAGGCAACAGACTTCCCTTAAGCAGCGATTTTTTTCAAGCAACTTTAGAAACCATGGAACTGGTCGAAATTCTCATGGATTCATATCAGAAAGTCCACCAAGTAATTCAGTTGGATACTTCTTTGGTTCCACCCCTCCAGAAAATCACGGGTTAGTTGAAAGTGATTGTTGCTAGTTTTTATACTACAATACCTCAGATTTTCATATTAGCATTAGTAGCTCTTGAAAGCAATAACTGAGGTTATTATTGGTTTCAAATGCAAGTATTTTATGTTCTGTATGCTAATTGGATGAGATCTATGCTGATTTTACCAAATTTTTGGGTTTTCTAATGAATCTACATTGTGCAGCCCTAGGCCTTCAAAGTTGAGTGTTTCACCACATGGCACTCTTTCTAGTGGTAGTCCACCCGTGGGTTCCATGCCAAAATCATTTCCACCATTTCAACATCCCAGTCATCAACTGTTAGAAGAAAATGGTTTCAGACAGCAGAAGTAAGGGGATGTTGAATTTTTTTCTTTTGTGTGTGTGTAGGCATATGCCTCTGTTGAGAGACTTGTGCGTTGGAAGTTGGCTGAACTCTTTCGTCTTATCTGAAGGTACCTGAAGTTTCGGAAGCGGTGCTTAAATGAGAGGAAGAAATTGGGAATCGGCTGCAGTGAGGTGGACTTTGTCACGAAACTTTATCTCTTGATGCTTTAACTGTATTTCAGAAAATCAAATTAATTGGTTTTGATCATATTCATGATTGTTTCGTGGCTTAGAGAAAAAACTATTCCAAGTCTTGTCACTTTTGTTCATTTTGCTGATTTACTTCCACTTTTACTTTTATGGTTAATGCTTTGTCTTGTCCCTTACATTGCGTTCCTCCTCCTCTACCAAAAGTACTTTTAATAGAAGGATGTTAAAAGGCCTGTCTCCTTCCACAAATAAATTGTTTGTAAACAACAACTCAGCTTGGCGTTGTCATACGTTCAGTGTTATGGGTGATGGTTTTTAGTGTTTCATCTTTGATGATTTAGTAAATCAAATCTCTTTTTTTGTTTTTTATTGGGTGTCTCTAGTTATCATTGTCTTAACCAAATGCTTCTTTCGGTCCATTTTTATAAGCTGAACCGGACAAATTTAATTTGAAGTCATTGTCATTATGTTAGATAAATAAAGGAGAAACTTGCTTTCATCTTTTCGTTTGTCTTATTTTTCACATTTAGAAGTTCCAGATGTTTCCATTTCCTCTGCCTCCAGAGGCTTGCACTTGTTTTGCTATTGTAATGTCAGCCCCTGTCATTTTTCATGCAGGAAATGAATACACTGTACAGGTTTTGGTCATATTTTCTTAGAGAAATGTTCATCCCTTCTATGTATAATGAGTTCCAGAAATTTGCCCTGGAAGATGCTGCTGCAAGTTATAATTATGGGATAGAGTGTCTTTTCAGGTTTTATAGGTAATTCTGGTGAATTATGAGTTTTTCACTCTTGTAGGGTGTTTGAAGCCCACTTTCATGTTGCTTCCCTCTTTCATTTTAATTAATGTTTGTTCTACTACTTTTAATTATTTATTTTTCCCTTAGTAGAAGCAAGGGGTACCACTGGTTTTGTTAATTTGATACATAATAATCTTAAAAAAGATTAATAATAATATAAGAACTTTTTCTTTCAGCTACGGTTTGGAAAAGGAGTGCCGAGAGGACCTCTATAAGGACTTTGAGCAGCTGACTCTTGACTTCTACCATAAAGGCAACCTTTATGGTCTTGAAAAATACTGGTATGTACTTCCTGCCTTTGCTCATTTTGGAAAATTGGGACAAAATCATTTGGGATTGGACAAATTCTTATTACGACATGGAGATAAAACTTTATAACTGTAGTTGGGTCTTTAAGTTTGCGGTGGACCAGGCAAAGTATTTGGGTAGAAGATTGAAATTAGAATCGCTTGCCCGCTTGGTGAATGGAAAAAGGTTCAAACTTTGAAGGTAAAGGAGTTGTTAGAAATTCAAGGGGTAAAAGTGACATTTTGTAGGTATTGCAGTGGGAACTCCTGTGGGCTTGCACCAAAGGCCCCTAGGGTTATTTTTGCCTCAGACATTTCTAATATCAGCCTTCACTAAATTAGATCTGATTCTTGAGTATAAGTGTTATGATGTTTGTTCAAATGGATTCATTTCTTGAATATAAATGGATGAATTCAGTTTTACTGATATAACTTATTTTGGACGTGAAAAGGTTATTCTCTTGATTGGAAGGCCTAACAAGACTTTTGTACTGTCTCGAAGAAATCAAGCATTGTTCTGATATCATTACTTACAGTTTTTAGTTTGAATTTAGTTTGTATTGTAATGTTTTAAGAATTGCAGAATATACTTGCGTGCAGTTAGAATCATCTGACGTACTACAATACATGGTTATTTATTTTTATTTCTTTCTAGTCTTAGAAATTAAAGGGTACCCTGTGATGATGTGAAGATTATTATCTGAGCTTGCTTTTATGGATCAGCTGCTGTTACTATTTTTAGTGAGCTGCTTCCATTTTATTTTTTCTAATTAAAATTGCTAATGTGGCAGGGCTTTTCATCATTACCGAGGGCTACGTGACCAGAAAAATCCCCTAAAGAAACATCCGGAACTGGAAAGGTTGCTCAGGGAGGAATACCGTAGCATAGACGACTTCCGTGCCAAAGAGAGAGTTAACAGTTTGAAAGCAGAGAGCCGCTAGCTTCAGGTAATTCCTGTGTTCTGGTGGCACCGAGCCAATGATATGCCAATTTTGAAAACCGATCCTGACGAGTTAACAGAGAGTTGGAGTAGCAGCCTGCATATGCTTTCAACGCCAATGAATTTTTTGTATATTGTATATTGGGGGAAGGATTGTTCAGGTATGAGGGCCGCCGAGTGCTGAAGTTTTGTCATGGTTCTAATATTCAAGCTTTTCTGGCTCCCCATCCTTTTTATTTTTGTTAATTCTGTGTTGTCTGCAAGCTTGGAGAGGTGCCTCTGTTTTTTCTTGGGTCATTTCACTTCCCCCTGAATTGTAACTTGTACATAAAGGAAACTGGAAAACCCCCAAAAAAAAAAAAAAAATTGTAGGAATCTTGTGAAAATGAACAATAAGAGAGAGTCATTTTTTTGATGTTAGTCTAATTTTCTGGTATTAATCTACGTTGATTTCTTCAGTAGTTAACATTGTAGACGTGAAGAAACTCTGATTGTGATGGACGTTCAACCTCACCTACAGTTTTATTCTGATACTTCATGTTAGTTTAATGGTAGACTTTTTAAGGGAAAACATCCACCGTCATTTAAAGTTTTACGCTTTATAGAAAATACACACAATTTTGAAATCTTCAGTTGTCCAGGCATTTGAATATTTTATAACTTTTCCATTTCTGTCTTAATATTGTTTGCGGTTTGATGACATTAAAAGGGTAAAATTATCATTTAACATTCACATACAATTAATACGAGAAAAAGTTTTTTTCATTCTTAGAGTTTTATGTAATATTTCATTTCATCTCTATTTTTTACATAATAGTTTAAAATATTCTTCTGTTAACTCAACGTTAGTTAAATATCGTTTATTAATAATTCGTTGAGGGTAAAAAATAATTTTTTTATGAAAGAGAAAATTAGAACAAATAAATAAAAGTTTATATATAATTAAAAATTATTTTTATCTAATCTCACTAAATAAGAAATACCGAAAAAAAATGAAACTTTTAGTTCTAGCAATTGTTTTTGTAGTTTTCTCTATTTTAGCGGCATAAAAAGCCCTATAAAACTTAGATCGAAATACTAAAAATAATCACAATTTTTATGTTCATATAAATATACCCTCTAATTACACTGTGAGCAAACTTGGGGAGACAATAATGATCAAAGAAGAGTGATGGTAAAGTTCAAAATAAAAATTGATTGAAGTTTAAAAAGATATTTAACACATGCAAGTAAATAAAATTTGGTTGTATTTTTGAGTTTTTTTTCCAATGATTTAAAGATATTGTGTTAATTACAATTTGTTACTTATGGCAATTATTTAGTAGCTATATCAAACTATTTCATCGTCGATTTCATTTAAACAAATTAATGAATTTTGCATATTTTATAGTGTCATTTAATTATGTAAAAATTTTATTTTAATATAATTTGTATCACTTTAATAAAAAATCATATTGTCTTTAATGAATTACTCGTTAACGACATTAAACTAATAGTGAATTAACGGAAGGATATTTTAATATATTTTTAAAAAATATGGATGAAATGAGCTATTGCATGAAACCTTAGGGATGAAAATGATTTTTTTCTCGATTAATACACTTAGTGTGATTTTGTTCAATCATTTGTGGTTTAACTTGTTTGTTTTCTCAATTTAATATTTAAAAATGTAGCTCAAATTAATTTTTTTAATCTTTTTAACCCTCTTATGATTCGAATTCGAATGATCGATTAAAAAAAATCAATTGAAATCAGTCGACGAGTCCCAAAAGACTTAAAAACATTTATTCTTATATGATTGAACAATTTTACAAACCATTAATGGCTTTTCCCAAATTAATTTGAGGTCCTTAGGAAGTTGGACTTACTGTCATATTCTCTAGACTTTGGCTCACTAATAGGAGGATTGCATAAAAGGGACAACTACCCCAACCGTGGAGAATATGTCAACCAATGTAGAGAAGGGATCTCAAGAGGAAGAGGTCAACTACTTAAACTTCTTAAATTGTAACATGTTATCATGTAGACATCACATGTAATTTTTTTGCATCTAAGAATTTCACCCAATAATAATTTAAGTGTTATGTAATTATTAACATATTTTTAGTTATTGAGTATAATTCTTGACTTAAAAATGTAAGTTACATATAATATAATTTAGCTACACTCTACACATCAACTAACATGATATTGAGTCTAGTTCACGACCCCCCAACACCTATTAAATAACACAAATTATAGCTATTGGAACTGCTGCGCTCCAGTCCCGAACTAACTTTTAGTATGATTTATAGAAAGAAATATCCAAATTTAATTCATATGTTTCAAGTTAATTTCATATTTTGCACACAAGTTTAGTGGTAACTACAATTAATACTAATTTTGTATCCCGATTTACATGGAAACATGCTTTAACACATGAATGTGCAAAAGATCAAGGTAAGTGAGGTGCATACTAAATACGTCGCAATTTCTCTGATAAAGGCCACATCTTATGCGAAAGAACAACAATACTTTTTGTCTTTAAGTCTTAACAAGACAATAATGTCTAATTGAGCACACTAACTCGCTCTGCCGAAAAAACTATATTAATTAAAAGTCATCCTTTTCTAGAATATTCATTAACACATTGTCGAAGTTTCTCAAAAGAATAGCATTGAGGAAAAAAATTAATGAAATAACCTCATTGAACGCATTGGCATGCATGGAAAGTTTGTGAGCAGAGCAGAGCAGGTTATTTTCATGCAAAATGCAGTTCAAAATAAAATGCATGCAGTTGCGGTGGTGGTGGTAGTTTATTAATAGATACTTTCGAAGAAGGGGAAGAATTGAAAATGGAGGGCTTACAAAAAAATAATCAATGGCTCATCATCGTTGTGATGGTAACAATGTCAGTGCTGTGCGCCCACACAGAGTCCAGAAGCCCTGTTCTTCACAGGGTTGGTGGAGGAAAGTACACTTGGAAACCGAATGTCAACTTCACTCAATGGGCAGAGCACCAACACTTTTATGTGGGTGATTGGCTCTGTGAGTTCTCTTTCTCTTTTCACTTCGTTTTTCAGAGCTCGTGCTGCTCTCTTTTATCATTTTGGTTTTTTTATTTTTTTACCATTTGAGTTAATTATACTGACGGTTCTTCTAAAATTATCATTCTAGATTTTGGATTCGACAAGCACAAGTATAACGTACTGCAAGTGAACAAAACGAACTATGAGAAGTGCGGAGATAAAGACTTCATAGAGAACGTCACAAGGGGGGGAAGAGATGTGTTTAATCTGACAGAGGCCAAGCCATTTTACTTCATCTGTGGCCGAGGAGATTACTGCTCCAAGGGAATGAAAATTGCTGTTCATGTAGAAACCGACCCGCCGCCACCAACTGCTTCACCTAATCTTACCATAAGTGCTTCTCCTTCTCCATCAAGCATTCATGGCCACCTTCTGCTTGCTTGCACCATTGCTTTTTTGAGCATCTTCTGCTCGGTTTCCGTTTAAAATTCATGCAAAGAGCAACTTTCTACTCTAGGAAAACATTTGGTATGATCAACAGAAATTATGCTATAATAATAAGTCATAGAATGACACTCCTGATGAGAAAGAACATGGTTAGATATCCATCAATTTTTAGTAGCAAAATTTAACAAGACCCGCTAATCCCAAACAAACATAACATGAATAAATAAACGTAACTAGTCAAATTTATCACAATGAATAAATAAATTCAACTAATCAAATTTATCTCACAATTATTAAATCGGCTTTGGTTTAGAAATGGATAATAACCATGTTGGCTTGGTTGGTTTAGAATTTCCAACACCTATTAACCCATCTATATAACCCAAAACTTCTCTCGTGGAAACAAAAACGATGCGTCTAAATTTTAAATATGAAAGTAAAATACTAACTTCTTTAACGATTCGTTCAAGAAACTTTGAATGATTAAAGGCATGTCAATATTTGCAATTACGAAAAGGCCACAAAGTGCTACTAAAAACATGCCAATCATTCCAATTTCCGATACCCAAATGCCTGAATCCATCAAAATAACAGTTTAACAGCCCATTGCTGTCTGGGGAAATAGAGAGACTGGCGAATGCATGGGACTGGCAAGAGTCAACAACACCAGTAATCACCACAAAAACAAAGGCACAGGGCACTTTCTGTTTCTAGACCCAAAATTAAATAGCAGAGATTTTCAAGGCATCACTACAAGTTCTAGACACCTTTGCCACTGGATGGTCCAGATGAAAACCAAAAGGCTAACTATATACAAACTACTTTGATAGGATTCTGATTGACGGTAGAAGCCACACAAGTGTCTCAACAGAAGAACATTGAATTGCACACTTTCTCCTGCAGTCTAGGCAGCTGGGGGACAGGAACAGGTCCAGCAGATGTCATCCCACCCTGGCTAGAAGATGTCTCTGATAAGTCGTCAAACTTCATGAATGATCCTACCTGGCTTGCTGCCAAGTGGGCATAGCAAATTGGAGCAACTGCACACACACACAATAGAATAAATTAAGTAAACTCGGAACTCAAGACTACTAACACAAACATAATCTGACTACTGGTACAAAGCGATAAGGATGCGTCTTGAGGACCCTGTCTGGAAAAGCATAAACCAAACACTTTTAACTAGTTCAAAAGAGATCTGTTTATCGGTAAAAATAAGATGCAAGCACAACCAGCATAAGATTCTTCAAATTACCTACAGAAATGGCTGTAGTGCTTCTCTGGTACCTGAAAATTTTGCATACATAATTAGAAGAATACACACTGGACCTGAAACATAACAATGAAGCAATCAAGTCAGATATACTTACACATAAGAAAGTGAGTGCACTAGTTCCTGCAGCTCATCACTTGAAAAGCCAATTTCATCAAATAGAACGTGGTAATGTGTTGGCCTTGAAGTACCCTGATCATCAACAACAAATCAGAATAGCCAAGGTCAATTTAATCTTACTATACATGAAGAAAAGGGAAATTTCACATCAAGCAAAAGCCTGAGACTAAGAAGAGACTCGTCGACGAAGAATGGCTGTCGATGAGATTGCAGTACATAAATCTCCTAGATTTGGAAACAACTTTGTTTATTCTCACATTTTTCTAGCAAAAACTAAAGCTTGATTGAATCTTTAAACATACGTATTTGTCAAAATCATTAAATCAATTAAATGCACAAAGAGATTTGTAATAACCAAAAAATGCCCTGAATGCACTCGGTTAGCTCGTTCAAAACCGGAGATACTTCTGCACCATGCAATCTTGGGAAGCAGGGAACTTGTGGCTTTTGAGGTGGCACAGAGCAATCAAACCCCACAGAGAGAGGGGGAGAGAGAGAGAGAGAGAGGGCAAGAATCAAAGATGAGTTATTCTTCAAATGATAATAAAAGATTCCTCGTCTTTAGGAAATATCTATGTTTTAGCAATTCATTCCAGAGAACAGGGTAATCCCACTGATTTCATATCCCAATTAACCAATAAATAAATAAAAGCAATAGTTAAAGTGCCAATAAAAGATAATAAATACATGAGCAACTTCGCAATATTATGCATGTGTTCCACACATCTTTTAAAGGAACTATACTCGGAATATACAAGAGAAACATTCAAGATAAATGATTAGCTACAAAAATAGCAGAACAAAAATACCAGCATACAAAAATACCAATAACAAAATCTATATTCTAGACACACCATTTCATACAAAAGTTATCATCATAAGCCTGGACCAGCAAAGGCATCAAAACCATACAATTACAATGCTAACAGTTTTCAGATATTACTCACAATCATTCCAGCATGGGCACAAAGGTAGAAGTCATAGTTTCTTGGATGACAGACTTTGTTGTCAACAACAGTTCCTGCATAAACAAAAAATTCTCGAAAGTTATGTCTAATGCCGTAATAGACTTGTGCTGTACAAAATTATGAAAAGGCTCACCAGGAGGAACATTGTCAGGAGATCCCGACTGGAAAAATTTTGTATGGTGATTCTTCTGTGCAACAATCACCGCAAACTTTGGGGACCACTTCTCATCCAGAAACTTGCACGCCTGGAAATGCCAGTCCGTTAAATTAATAAAAAATCAACAAGAATTACAGCCTGTAAAACATGTTTTCAGAAAGCACAGGCTTGAAACCTCTATAATCTGATTCAGTTCAACGTTCAAGACTTGATTAAACTGTGATTCACTGACACCATCCCTGAAATACGACATTTACTCATAAGCACAAGAGAAAAATCTGCAAGCATACATAAAAACCAATGAACTCAGGTAAAACCTAAAAAACTATTTGCAACCTCTATCAATAAAATGAAATAACGACATGATAGTTTACTGAATACTTGCTGATGTCATAATCTATACACAACTAAACTGATAACTTATTAAAACAGGATAAAGAAAGCTCATTCGTGCTACAAAAGAGTATAAATCAAATGGTACTGATTAAATAAGAAAATGGCTTATATATGATGTAGGGCAAGTTTTGCAGTGTTTCGCAGATTCAGCAATAAATATTTTCCTATATTATCTAAACCAATTACATACCCTACACATTTCAACATTCAAGAAGCATGATATGGTACCTCTAAAAAGAGGGTAAAAATGCTTGAAATTATGCAGTGATAGCACAATACATGTCCGAAACTGTATTGTATACAATAATTTATTCATTCAAAAGTAGATTTACTTGGCTACAGTTAGCAAACATGTTAAAGGTTATGAATTTCTTTCATTATCTGCGCTTGCAACCAACAAGCATCACATTCAAATTCAACAAAAAGAAAGAGAACCATCAAAGAGGGAGGAAAAAGAAAAGTTATTTAGACTAGCTTTCCTATGTGAAGGAATGTATACCTGAATATGATGATCTGTTCAGGTTTCCTTTTCCCTGAGCTAGTGTAGAAGTCCAACAAAAGCTCTCTGAAATTGATGAAAGATATATTACTGACTCAATAGTTTCAAAAAAACAAATATTAGCAATTCACTTCAACAAAACAAGATATCTGGAAGCTAATGAACTTTTTACTCTTGACAATCAATCAGAAGTCTCCAATCTAACAATACAAATAACCTATTACCACAACTTCCCAACGAAGATAGGTTAAACAATAAAACAACCTTATTATCCCTTCATCCTCAGTGTCAGATACTTTCTTGAACAAAGAATCAATCATTTCGACTTTTGGAGACTGTGTACGCACAGCTGCTCTGTAGCGAGATATTAAGGGCCAGTGCCTGGAACTGACTACCTACAAATATCGATCAACAAGAGACCAACAAGGTTAAATTTTCAATTGGTTGCATTATATGAAATAGCAAAAATAAATATGTGTAGGTTAAAAAAAAAAAGTAAATTTCAGAAAAGAAAGAATAAATAAGAATAAGACAAGAAATGGCAATCTAAGGAAAGGATTTTACCAAGTAAATTTCAGAAAAGAAAAAATAAATAACATAAGAGAAGAAATGGCAATCTAGTGAAAGGATATTACCGCAGCAATAGATGGTATATCTGAATGTCCAGGAGACCCATGGGATACATCCATCCCAAGGATGATGGTGGGAACCTTCGAAACAATAGGAATTGAAGGGGAATGTTCAACAGCCAACAATGAATTTAATCCACCAAGCTGCAAGTAAGACAATACACAGGATACAATAAACAGCATGACATCAGGACAACCAAAAATTGAAGCACTGCTGTATTTTAAAACAGAACTCAAAAACAGAGAGAAATAGGAGGAGGAAACTCCCGGTTAGTCGTATATCAGAACAGTCCTCACCTTAGCATTAATCTTAAGGAGAACATTTGTAAGATACTGGTCATTGACCCTCATAGGAGCCATACACTGAGTGACAATTCCAAAGTCGGCAAGATTCTTTCGTTTCCAAGGACCTGAAGGATGCAAATGAGTTCAATTATTGGACAAATTCTAAAAAAAATATAACAGTTTTTACAAAATATAAGACCAAACAATCAACCGTATAAATCAGAGTTTTTCCTCTCAGGAAGCAAACAAAGAAGGAACTGTGGAGCCCCAGGCAGTTTGGACTGAATTTCATCGAACATCTTCTCCACTCTAACAACAGGAGAGGAACGCCTATACTGTGGACTCTCTTCAAACACATCAAATGGCTGATCTATGAGCTGCAATAAGGCAATGGAAAAGACTTCTGTCAATTACTTGATTAGACAGTGCATTAAACATTAGCTAACTGGACTTACAATTCCTTTCATTTCCCCACATTTGATCAGATCTCGGACAAGGCTACGAATGTCACAACGTGCAGAAAAGTTTACCACGGCCCAACGTTCTATCTTAGTTGGCTGCACTAATTTCTGGAGCAGCATTTGACAACACGATGAGAATTACTGAATAAAAAGTAACAACTGAAGAAGAAAGGTGAAAAAAAAGGGTCGGAAACCTTGTTATTGAAATTCCACCGCCCATTTCGTGGGGAAAAATCTTCTCCGTTGCCAAATTTTAACTGTTGGAAGATAATAAACAGAGATTAATTAGTTTGAAAGCAAATCAATCAATATTGTAACAAAAAGGTAAAACAAAATATCCAGCCATAAAAATGCTTGAGATATACCCGAGGAGCTGGTAGCACACGACCTTCCACTTGAGCAAAGTTAGTACTGATAGAAATGCCACATGAACGCAGCATTGGCTCATTATCATACTTGCTAAGTTTCAGAGCCTTCAAGAAAACAAATGCTGTAAGCTTCAGCAGACAAAGAAACATTGCAACTGAAAAGTCAATAGCTTGAAAAGACACTTAACATTAGACAAAACACTCATCCTTTCTTGTGGCTTCTGCCTTGACTTCTCCACTAGTGATGCTCTCTGTAGATTGGTCAGGGCTTTCGTGTAACGTTGTAAGGACACCAATTCACAAAGCTGCACAAAATTACAATTAACAGACAAAAAGACAATAAGCCTTTGACATAAGCAAATCTCTTACACTATACATAACAGTTTACCACACAGAAACGTAATACATCCACGCACCTCAAGAGGAATATAGGTCGGCCGCTTTGGTTTACCAACATTGATGCATGGTAGATCTCCAGAATATCGCAAATCTATATTGCGATTATTAACAAAATAGTCATAAACAGTTATTTCCAGTTCCTGCACTTCACCATCATCATCCTTAACATTCTTCTGCTTCAGTGAAAACCTACAACAAGCAATGAAAATAACCAACAATAATTAGAGTACAAAAGAATTGCATTTAACAAACACACTAATTTAAATATACTCTTTTGTGAGAAAGATAACACGACCATAAAAGGAATTATTAGCCTATCTAAGAAACACCACATCAAAAACAGTATAAAGACAACAGAAGAAGCGTACATTTGCTCTTTACACAGTTTCTCACTCAGTCCAGTTATCTTGTACTCTTGATTGGAGGTAATCGTCTTAATCCTCAGATTTTTTAGTGTCCGTTTAGCCTATAAGTTGAAATGTGCGGCAGAGATTTAAAATCAAAAGTACAAATAAGATAATGAACAGAAATACAACAAATCTTGCCTACCTTGGCCCAGTCAATTGAAAAGGGATCTCTAACATTTTGGTTGGCAATAAGAAAATCAACTACTGGACCCGGCTGAATTATCATGGTAGTTGATACATCTGAAGATAGACGAGATAAGAAAGCAAGGTAACTAGAACAAAAAGTAACAACAACAATAATAGTTGGAAAATTTCTAACCAATATTCAAAGACAAGCCTCCCTGAGTGGTCCTAAAACTTGAATGGAATCCTCTGCAGCCAAGAACTCCCCCTCCGACATCAGCAAAATTTTTTGGATCATTGTGAAAGAACGATTGGCGAACTAGGAGACAGCCCCTACAGCATTTCAACATAGTTAGATATACAAACAAAGAAAGCCACAAAAATAATTAAATCTTCTATAACTCCACAAGTTTTACCAAATCACAACAATTATTTACTGATTGTATAAGCGCACTGTCAGTGGTTGATATTACGTTACATTCTTAAGGCACCTTGGAAATGATACATACTGACACATTAAATGTAATCTCAACTGTTCAATGTGCTTGAATGCAATCATGAATTGTTATAACTAAATCCATATATACCCAAATCTTCACTCACTGTTTTGCAGCATGCTGCCGTAATATAATATCCAGTACCCTAAAGGCCTCCTGTGAGTTCTCTGATTCCTGACCACGTAGGGCATTTGCAATGGCCTGTATTGGAATTTTTGCAGCAAAGCTAATTTCCACTTTAAATGTTTTGGATCGATATGGACGCCGTAATCTTTTTCTGTCATTCCCGTTTGGACTTCCATGCGCATCAGGACTAGCATTTCCGTTGTTCCTACATACCAAAGAGAGATAAAATAAAACAAATTTCTGAGACAGCTTCCACAAGACCCAAAAACATGAATAAAAAATGTATAAATTTACCTGTTAGACGAAATATCCTCAAGCACAACAGTGAACTCAAGCTTGTTACGTGGGAGGGGACCAACAGTAAATAAACTCTTCTCCCCATCATAAGCAAAGTCTTTTCCATCTAATTCAGCATTATATGTCTCCTGCACCCTATCAATAACTTTTCTTCCAGCACCCTTACCATCAACAGGGCGACCATCTTCATAAGACACAGAAACCTGTTCAACAAATTCAAAAAAACAAAAAAAGGTAAGAAAGGGCATTATGAATTAAATATCAAGGAAAAAGAACTGTAAGAGCAGAACAGAGAGAATGTGGACTTACACTGTAGTGATAGAAGTGACCCTCAACATTAGTAACATTAACCTTGAAGTGATTTGTTAGCAGTGATATCCTTTGCCCTCTGGATCCAAGGCCACGCCTGGATATTGGAACCCTCACCACCTTTTTCTTAGCTGGTTCTTGTTCTTCCACTCGGGTTGGAACAAAGTCAGGTGGAATAACAGGAGGCGGAGGCGGCAAACTATCAGGAGCTCCATTTCCATCACGGGCACCATTACCATCAGGTTCAAAGGAATCCATATCCTAATAGCAAAAATAAAGAGCACAAGCAAAAGTCAGAAGAAAAATAAGCAATCGCCAAAGCATGAAATTCTTTGAAATATTTCAGAGTATTATCAGTCAAAAGAAGAATATAAAGCAACCACCCATATCACCATAATGTCAAAGAAAGCACTGCGAAAAAAATAAAGGTAAGTGCTAAAGGCTCATGATATGAAAACAGGCGCCACAGAGAGCCCAAAACTACCATGACTAGCATATTAAATCAATAGCATGAATGTTTAAAGACAAGACAACTCAAAGAGCTACAGCACTTTGTAAGAATCTATAAAATCAAATGAACTTGAAATACAAATGACACATAAGCACAACCCATCTGACCAAACCAATGGAAGAAAAAAAGGGATTTTCTAGCTGTATGTTTTATGTAACATGAAGCTAAAAACAGCAGAACCGTTATTGAACAATCATCTTTAAAACACTACAAGAAAATGAAATACATTCAAACCAACGACAAAGGCTGAAATAAACCACCAAACAACAAATAGAGAAAAACTCCAAGAGGGGGAAAAAATTCTGACAAAATCAATCATTTTTTTATAACTCTGTATGCTTTATGTAACATGAAGCTAAAAACAGCATTAATGTTAAGGAACAATCATCTTCAAAAGTCAAAACACTACAAGAAAATGATATATATTCAAACAACAAAAAGGGTGCAAAAATACACCAAACAACAAACAGAGAAAAACTAAAAAAAAAAAAAAAAACCAGAAGATATCACGTATGGGTACAATATTAGGCTAAAAAGAAAGCCCTGGAAATCGCAAAACAAAGTATACCCATAAAAGACAAAAAATGACTTTTTTTTTTATAACTCAAAAGACTAAAAAGAAACAACATGCAAGCAAAATAAGCACAAATGGAGTGAATATACTACCTTATACAAGAGAAACAAAGCGATAGAGCACAGATCGAATTTGTAAGCTAAAAATAAGAAACAAGAATAAATTTAAAGTTAAAAACACAAGGGAAATTAAGACCAATATTTAAAAAATTGATAAAATAAAATATATATATATATACAGATCGTGCTTAACAACACAAAATGCTCAAATAAGGCGCGAAATAAAAACAGAAACAGAGCAGCATTGCAGAAAAACACTCTCAAATCACCTCCAAAAAGACCCAAAAAATAACAAAAAATTGAAAAAAAAATGAAATGAACTCTAACAGACAATAGAATTACATGCAACCACGCAAACTCCAGCAAAAATAACAAATTTTTTTGGTAAAAAGAAAAAAAAGATGCTTACAGTGAAAATTGAAAACCCTAGAGCAAGAGAAGAGCAGGATACTACACTCTATGAGAGTGAAGCCGATTTCAGTTTAATGGATTGACCCACTCGCTCATTTTTGTCTCTGAGTATTTAAAAGTTAAAACTGGGTGTTTTTTCGGTTAAATCTTAGCCATCTATGTTTAAGTTTGGATCAGTTTCATTAATCTAAACCGTACACGTTGCGACAACACTGAGCAGCTTCGAGTTTTGGTTAGTTGTGGAGATAACTCAAACTCGGTCACCGAAGCGCACGCTTAAACGGAAGCGCTTGGATTCATGGAACATGTCAGACCTTGACGATTTTGCCATTCTTTAATATGTGATGTGTGCGCGCTGGTTACCTTTTACCAACTTGACGATTTTGCCATTGTTGACTTCGTACAATTACGAGGCGGCTAATATCCAAAATTATCTTAATTATCTTAATTATCTTAATTTTGATATTTCAACTTTTGGCTTTGGGGTTTCCTCTGCTCGAATAATTATCAGCTGTGTGACAAAATCATAAGTAGGGCTATTTTGTGGGTCCCACTTATTAATCAATAAATTATCAACACGTGTCCCGTTGTATGTACAGCAAGCACTACAGTGCACTTAAAATCAATGAGTAATTTTTAAAAACCTCCTCTGAGGTTTGAGGCTATTGCAAGTAGATGGTGAAAATTATTTTATTTGTAAAAAATCCCCTACCGTTAGTTAAAATTTTCATTGACTAACGGTTGACTTTGAAAAGACAATATTACCCCCAATATTTACAATTCTAAATATTTACAATTTCATAAGTAATTAAAACAATTATTTTCACCATAATCAAGTTATTGATATTTCCTTAAAATCTTAAAAAAATAAAATTACAAATCTTAAAATAATTTTTTTAAGTTTGTAATAAAATTACAAATCTTAATTATTTGATATAAAAATATAATTTTTTAAAGTTTGTAATAAAATTACAAATCTTAATTATTTGATATAAAAATATAATTTTTTTTAAGTTTGTAATTTTAATTTTTTTAAGATTTTATGGAAATTTTAACTGACGTAAACTTTTTTTTTCAGTTTGTAATAAAATTACAAATCTTAATTATTTGATATAAAATATAATTTTTTTAAGTTTGTAATTTTATTTTTTTAAAGATTTTAAGGAAATTTTAACTGACGTAAACTATTATTGGGGGTAAACTATTATTGGGGGTAATATTGTCTTTTTAAAGTCAACAGTTAGTCAATAAAAATTTTAACTAACGGTAGGGGGTCTTTTACAAATAAAATAATTTTCACCATCTACTTGCAACAGCCTTAAACCTCAGGAGAGGTTTTTAAAAATTACCCTAAAATCAATTCTCTCCATGCTTGCTTGAATGGAAAATACGGCATTATTCTCCTCGTGCACTATAATTTGTTTCAAGCTTTAATGAATGTGCTTCATACTTTTTTTTAAAAAAAAACTTAAGAGATGTTATTAAATTTTTATTTGATATAACTTCTCAAATAAAACTTATTTCAGTAAAATTTTTATTTATAGATTTTTTATTAAAGCTCTTATAAAAATATTTGAGTTATTTGGTTGTCACCGAAAGTTTTTATTAAAAATTATAAATTACTTTGATTGATAATTTTTTTAAAATTATATTATGCAATGAATAGAATAATTAGGGGTACTTTAGACAATTCATTCTTTTTAAAAGCCAAACAATATCCATTCCTAAAAGTATAAAATTTAATTTTTACCTAGAGAAAATATAGTTTATTTAATTCTCAAAAACTCTAAAATATTAAAAATTTTAAAAAATAATTATAAAAATAACTTATAAAATTAATAAAATTACTTATGATTATTAAATAGATCGAATTAAATATGTACTGACAAATTTGATGAGGGTGGTTTTGCCGGATTAGTTCTCATTTAATTCGTAATTTTAGAAACAAAATTATAATTGATATTTGTTCAAACTTTAGGGAGTTGGTTGGAATTTGTATCTTTCTGCATTTGGTTCGGTGGCGAATTAGGTAGGGTCTGGTGGACCCAACTCCCCCAGCTTAAATGGAAAATTTTAAAATTTGAGACTATTACGGGAACAGGATCGTGACAGCTTTGAACTTACCGACACTGGACAGCTTATCCATCAAATAGCATAAATAAATGGAATTTATGTATTTATTTATTTATTTTTTTCCCGTTACGTTTATTCAGGCTTATTCCATTCAATTTTAATTCAAAATGATTTAATTTGTTATTATAACCAAAAATGAAAATTCATGATAGTTATAGCTTATATGGCAGCTGCCTCCTTAAATGGAATTAAGATGATTGACAAATCATAACTGGTATTTTTTTATTAAAAAAAAAAGAAAGAGTAAATTTACTAAAAAAGATAAAATAGAATAATAATTAAAAAAAAGAAAGTAAGTTAAGAGAAATTTTGGTAAATGAGGGGAAAATAGGTCTGGTTACGATACTCGATGGGCATGGTTACCCAAAACTTTGGCGTTTTGTGAAACGGCAGCAGATCTTGTGTTCGCTAATCTAACGGCTTCAAAAATATGCAAATTTAGTGCCTGCCACCAATTACTGCGGCCGCGGGGCCCACTTGCATAATTGAAAATAATTCAATTGGTGTACTCGGTTGCACTTAACCTGAAGGATGGGGGGATGAGTAGGGCCCGGCAAAAAAACCAAAAACAACAGAGGTCTAAGAAAAATTGAATCGAATCAGTGGATCCGATCGAGTTCGAATCGGTTTTAATTCTTATAAGGGATATTATTATTTTTCCATTAACGATATTCTGACACATTATGTCAGTACTACGATTTGGTAAAATCATTAATTTATCACCAAACGTTTAAACTGTTAATATTTTTTCAGTATTCCGTTAAAATTCAGTTAATAAATAACGGAAAATTCATAAAATATCAATTTTACCCTTGAAGTATAAAAGACGATTTTACTCTTTAAGAATGAAGAACATCAAATGATGATTTAATTACAAAATTCATAAAAGGTTAACTGTATGGTCTTTTAAAAGGTCAATTTTACAAAATTCACAAAGGGTAATTTTTGCCCTTTAAGAAGGAAGAACAACAAATGATGATTTAATTACAAAATTCATAAAAGGTTAATTACATAGTCTTTTACGCTCCAGGGGTAAAATTGATATTTTATGAATTTTTCGTTATATATTAACTGAGTTTTAACGGAATGGTAAGAAAATACTAACAATTTAAATGTTTGGTGGTAAACTGATGGTTTTACCAAACCATGGTACTGACATGATGTGTCAGAATACCTTTGGTAGAAAAATGATAATATTCCTTCTTATAAATATTCAAATATTCCATTTATAAGAAAAAATTGAAATATCAGTTCAGATTTCAGTTCACTTAGCTGAATCAAATAACTGAACCGAAGAACCGGAATGTTTTTACAATTTTACCAAAACATAAAATATGTTATATGTTAATTGACTATGTAAAATGATTACAATAAACATGCTCACACACGATTATTATTTTATTTTTTTTGTGTTGTAACTATTGTTATTTTTATTTTTCTTTACAATTTTATGTTTATTTAAATGGAGCATTGGAGTCTATATTTGTATTCTTAAATCTTAATATTTCATATTTTGTTAATAGTAGTTAGTAAAACAATAATGATAAATGTGTTTTGAATATTTTATGTTTATTGTTAGTATTTGTAATGAAACTATAATGAACTGGACGGAACTACTTTGCCTCCATTATACCAAACACCTAATTTTGACATTTTCTTTAACAGTCCCCATTGTTTTTGGTAAATAATAAAAACTATAAATTTTAAAAATTTTACACAATAAACCCTAATTAAAATATAATAATTTTAGAATTTTAAAAAATTTATTTGGCATTTTCTTCAGCAATCTCTACTGTTTTCTGTAATATTAAAAACTATAAATTTCAATAATTTTACAAAATAAACCCCAATTAAAATATGAAAAATTTAAAATTCTAAAAAATTATTCTCTCTCGGTTTTCTTCTCAATCATTTTTTTTTTTTGCTTTGATCTTAATTTATTCATTTATCCAACATATAATTCTTCTAAAATATCAAAAAATAGAGAGTCTTCTAACCACATAATTAGATTAATTTCTTGAACACAAAATCTCATAAAAATAATGCTTGCATTCACTTAAATGACTATATCTATTGTGTTTATTTTTATTTATTTTTACTACTATAATAAGAAAATGACTATATCTTGCTCTCTATAACAAAATCTCAACAATTATGGCCTGTTGAATGCGGTTAAAGATGGTGACATTTATTTATTTTACTAAAATTTAATTCCAATATAGTGTTTGACATGAATAAGTAAATTAAGAATGATGGAGTTTGTGCCAACCAAATTATCATATGATAATTAAGTTTTTGCCCTAAGGGGACCCTTTGAATAAATTTTTTAGACTAAATTTATATCTTATGCTAACAATTATAAGGTTATTTGATGTTGAGCAAATTTATAGAAATAAATAAAAGTTAAGTTTCATTTATTTAATTAAAATAATTATTTATCCTTATAAGTAACACTATCTTAAATGGTAAAACATTAAATGGGTATTTTATTTTAAAAAAAATATATTAAAAAATGGGATTTTTTGTAATTGATATTTTAAATAAATGGATGTGGGGAATATTTTAGTAAGTTAAAATAATCCATCCATATTGTTGTATATCTAAATATATTCATTTATTAAATTACCTGGACCCATATAAACATCATAAAATATTTTGATGGACTTATGTGTTAAAATCTTAAAATTTAATCTTTTCTTTTTTATTTTATGAAACAAGAGGGGCTGCAGCATTAATAACCAAGTAATTGTATCCTTGCCGTTGGAATAGCTTTTGCAACTCTTGGGTTGAATCCAATGGTTGGATCACAAAAAGACAAAAATAGGATACCAAATCACGGTTGCAAGCTAGCTGGACCCGAACTAAACTAATTAATGAGAAGAATTATTCCATTAATGAGGCCCAACAAGCTAAAAATTTAAAATTTAAAATTCAAAATATGTCCAATACGCCTAGAACCGACAAAAAATAGAACCGAGCCGAACCAAATCAAATAAATTAGTTCATGTTCGGTTTTTTTATTGTATTCGGTTCTTTTTATAAAATAACCGAATTTAATCGGGCCTACTCAATCTTGATCCGAACCGAACTGAACTGTGCCTACCCCAAGGGAAATTGTGAAGAGAGGGGAGTTCGATTTCTTTTATTTCGTTTGATATAAAAGTTTCGAGATTATTCGAAATAATTAATTTTTTTCTACACTTTTTTTATAATTAAAAAGTTTTTTACTTAAATAATTTTAGAAAAAATTACTTAATGAATATTTTGTTCTCTTTTTCTTCTCAATTTCATAAATTTACATCAATTCATTCAAATTACTTTTAAATACAAATAATTGATATCACTAATTAAGAGGAACAAAACCCACCATTTATGAATCAATATTAACAAACTTTTATCCGTTATGAAAATTAATGAATTTCTATAAATTTAATTTTTACCATACATAAGCTAATAAATATCAAGAAAAAAAGTTTTTCTGTAAAAAACATGAAATTTATATCATGATATTATAAGAAAAGCCAAGTTAATCAACTAAAAAGTGAGTAAAATTAAGTGTTTAATTTGTAGAATAGGAGATTAGAGAGAAAATATGCAATTGTAAAGTTAAGAGCAAAAGAAATCAGTGAAAGATAATTTTAAGATTTTTAAATTTAGATTTTTAATAATAAATTTATTTTTTTGAAATAAACTTATAAAGGAATTTGGTGAGTCCAAATATCCCCACCTGAAAAGAAGTTGAATACCCATTTTAGTGAGCTAATTTACCCTTATTGCCAAATTTTCAATATTTATTTTTAATTTATAATAAAAAAATACGAAGTTATTTAACCGTTGAAAACCAATGAACTAGTTTATGTTTCATTCTAATGTCCTGCTCATTTAATAGTTATCATGATTTGTGTGATGCTTTTTGTTAGAAAAAAAATTATTTTGTCTATTATTACGATCAAGGGCGCTTTTATTACTACAAATATATATATATATATATATATTTTAAAGAAGAAACATGAATATCATTATTACAATCACGGGCCAACTTTTGTGGCACTCCCGAATAGAGTCCATTTTGAAACAGACTGGGGTCCGAACGTGCACCGCTAGGAATAAATAGCATTCCATGGTGGGCCAACTCGATAACTGCAGCCCAACGGAACAAACCAAAACGAGATACATGGTGGTAAGAAAACCAAACACCTTTTTTTATATGTCGAGTCATTTTTACAAATTTATATAAATGCAAAAATGCCAGATCTTCTAATCACAAATGATAGAAGAATTTTTATTATACGTTTAAAAAAATTAAAAAAAAAATAAGACTAACTTTACATAACTTTTTTTTTTTAAAAAAAAATGTAATTACTAGCAAAATTATTTTTGAAATAGCACCGCCGAACATATATCGATTATTTTGCTCGCTTTCAATTATGTCTTCCGAATATTTATTAGTATTTTTGTTATAATAAGGCACAAGAAACAACACTAAACCCATATCAAATTTCAAATGCAACATACTAAATTTGTCGTTTTGATTCTTATTTTTATTTTGTAGAAAACACGTGACTACATTATTCTCAATTCAAGAATTTCATTTCCAACATGATACAAATATATCAATAAAGTCCAATATATTAAAATCCGAGCTAAAATATATGAATAAATAAAAACCTGTCATAAAAAATCACTCACATAACAATTGCGAAGACTTTCTTTATCTTATAATTAAATGAAAAAGGCGCCTTCTAAGTTGTAACCTAACGGCGAAATTGCTGGCACTAACTCGGCCTTACTTTTTGATTGGACTGAAAAATATGTCTAAGTTTGACACGGCTTATATGATGACGACCCATTCAAAAGGGAAAGCCATCTGATTCGCGGGAGCGAACACGGGCTGTCACTGTCAATTTGAAACGACTTTTGGAAAGCAAAAAGATGAATCAAAAGGACAAAATAGGTGGTGGTCATACTCAGACTTGGACCAATTCACTTTGATAAGAAAGTGGACTTGCCTTTTTCCAATTCCACCGCTACTAGTAGTAAGTTCGCACCAAAACCACAACAACATATTTAAGTGGTTTATTATTTAGTTTGGTTTATTGATTATATTACATGTATAGAGAGATTTGATGGACCTAAAACCAAGGGTAGAGCCACGAATTTCGTTGAGAAAGGGGGAAAAAAAAATAATCGACCTATAATAATTAGAATTTTGAAACAAATATTATTTAAAGAATTTATTATTAATTAATTGGTTATTCAAACAAGTCATAAATAAGAGATCGAGAGACTCCCTAAATAAATAAATGTAGAACATGCGACAATGATAAATCAGTCTCTTATCAAATTTATAGATAAAAAAAATTTAAATCATTCATTGATTGAACAATGAATATATTTTCTTGTCGCCTTATTGATATTTCTAAACTACAAAATTACAAAAACTATCAAAGAGAGTTTTATTTACATTTTTTTTTCTCTCAGGAGGTTTCAATAAGTTTTGAATGTATACAATATTTTGTTAATTTTTTTAATTTTATTTCAAAAATAAAAAAATTCAAATCAGTCATTGATTCAATATGAATTTCTACTGATCCCAATTCTTAGTAAAAAGCAAGTGGTTTATATAAATTTGTTTTATTTTTTACATAATTATTTTAATTACAGTAAAATAATAATTGATAAAAAAAAGGAGAGGCAATTTTAGTTTTTTTTTTCAAATTTTTTTTAATTCAAAGGAATAAAATAAGAGGAATCTTTGACATTCCAAAAATTGAAGTGGAACAGACACAGTAAAATACAAAAGGAAGATAGGAAAAGCAGAGCAACTCCATAAATAAATAAAGTACAAGTTATAATTAGTGCGTGGTGACTCTCTGATATTCCCAAAGCCGATCCTCTTTCTCTTTGACAAACACAAACCCTAGAGAGAGAGAGAGAGAGAGCCATGGCGGCGGCGGCGGCGGCGGCAGCGCAGTGGTTGAGTGTGTGTATAACGTTCAGCGTAAGCCTAATAATAATAATAGGGAGCAGCAGCTTGGTGGCGGTGGTGAGTGGAAACTCGGAGGGGGACGCGCTGTACGCGCTCAGGAGAAGCCTATCAGATCCCGATAACGTGCTTCAGAGCTGGGATCCAACTCTCGTCAATCCCTGCACTTGGTTTCACATAACCTGTAATCAGGACAACCGCGTTACCCGACTGTGAGTCAGTGGGCCCCATCTCCATCCCCCCCACCCCACCTCCCCACAATTCCTATTTTGGTTTGTATTTTTTTTTTCCCCCGGGTTCATCGTTTTGCTCTTGCTGGTCTTCATTTGCAGGGATTTGGGTAATTCAAATCTATCCGGCCGTCTCGTCCCTGAACTGGGCAAGCTCGAGCATTTGCAATACCTGTATGTGAATCAGAATTCGTTTCTGTTCATTTCTTTTCGTAATATGTATATATTAAATATTAATTAGTTTTCTTCTTTTTTTTAAACTAAATTAAATTGCTATTACGTGTAGGGAACTTTACAAAAACAACATCCAAGGAACTATCCCTGTCGAGCTCGGTAACTTGAAGAGCCTCATCAGCTTGGACTTGTATAATAACAACGTCTCGGGGAAAATCCCTCCTTCCTTGGCTAAATTGAAATCTCTTGTTTTTTTGTAAGTGTTGGTTCGCTGCGCTTTTATTTATCAGCTCTCAGCTTGTCTTTTTTATGATTCGGGACTGGCAAAATTCAGTTCTCGTGCTTGCAATGTGCTTGTATGCTCTTTGGGGTTGGCGTATTTGACTGTTTGTTATGTAATAGTTCTTATATCAACACATGTGCTGATTCTCAAGCTCAAAGTGTATTCCTTGGAGTCAGATACCAATGTAAAAACTCAAATGCGATATTGGAATTAGATAAGTTACTTTTGGAACAGTGTGTTCTGGTCCTGTATGCTCCCTCATTAGACTTTTAAGTGGTTTTGTTGGTTAATACAGCCTTGCATCTCATTGCAATTGGGGTCTGGCAGACCGTTCTATACAGTTATAATTTGGGCGACCTATCACTTGTCCCTCATTTTTTCTGCGAATTAGTTGATATAAGATGGTGATGTAAAATTGCTGACCTCAGTGTCACGTTCTTTGTTTTGCAGGCGGCTTAACGATAACCGGCTAACTGGACAAATTCCCAGGGAGCTTGTTGGAATTTCGAGCCTCAAAGTTGTGTAAGTACACACATTTGTATTATGGTATCTGTTGGTATTGTCTTCTGTTGCTGTAATATTGAAAATTTTGGCTGCTTATCAGGGATGTTTCAAGCAATGATCTGTGTGGAACAATTCCTACAAGCGGACCATTTGAACACATCCCACTCAACAAGTATGTTTCATCTTTTTGTAACTTGCTGCTTGCATCCCGGTTGTAATTTTGTTCAAGCTAATGTATATGGATTTAATTATTCATCTCTGCACACACCTCCTGCTTCTTCTTAACTTATTTTTTTGTCCTTGGATTGCAATTTATGTTATCGAGGTCCTTGTGTCATTCTTTGTTGATAGAAATAGACTATATCTGTCTTTTTTATTTTACATTATTCTGTGGAAGAATTCCTTTTTCAGCCATATTAGATTCTATTGTTATTTGAGTGGCTGGCAAAGAGTTGGCTTTGAGTTGCTCTTGGCTGTTTGAAATTCAATATCTAAGTTTATTGTATCTGTTCCAGAGTCTTGTTATTTTACAGGACTGGGATTGTTATGTTTATGGGGTTTTCATAAAATGAAATTTATTTAACATTGGACTTGTAACATTCCATGTTGCAAGTTTATGATCCATGATGCATGAATTCCATACCTGTAACATCGCCTACTTCTATACTTCCAATCAAGGGGAGTTATCAATTGTGTGAGTTGTGATGACTGGGGATATTAACTATGGCGTTCTTCTAACTATATTGCATGTAATTTGGGAGATTATAGGTAAGGAGGGTATCCATTCGGCACTCTAATAGACATTGCCATCTGTTTCCCTGCAATGATAGATAGTTTATATAAATGGCTGAAACTTATATAGGATTAATATATTATGACGGTCACTTTGCAAATTTAATTCATTGTGAAATGTTAGTTGCATTGTACTTGAATTTTAGAGGATTTTAGGATTATCTTATTCACATCTGAATCACAGTGATTTCTGTGTTGTTGCATCTTCATCGGAACATGGTTGGCATAAATAGGTTATGTGGATTATGACTTGAGAACATGATAGTCATAAAAATAGGCATAAACCTTCCAAGTCTCATTGATACTTTGATGGGGATCCTTCTGGGATTTGTTCCTTTTTCTTTTTTTCCTCAGAACTGTGAGTCAACCATGTGACTTCTTGTTTGGAACCTGCTTTGTGTTGTAATTCACTTAACCAAATGGGGAATTTGAATGCATGACTTCTTCTTGGTAAGCCTGATTTAATACTATGTGAGGAGCCATCTATCCCAAAGATTGTTGTAGGAATGGCCCAACAACATTCAAAACTCTCAACAAAATATTGACTCTACTTATGTAAAAAGGGAAAGTGCGTGTTTCTGTTATTATGATATTTCTGGAGTTATTCTGCCTGTAAATGATAATGAAAGGTTATACTTTACTGTGAAATCTGCATATAAATTATTGCCACCACTTAAGTCTTATAAATTCAGCAAATTAGTATAAACACTTTTTGAGTGAAATTACCACTCATTTTCCGGTTCTGAAATTTACAATGGTAAGAAGTGTTGTGATGTTGAGAACAATGGCAATACTATTGAAGGTTACTAGTAAATCGTTAGTTGGTTGCTAAAAGATTTAGAGCCTGTTGCATCTTTGCTAGTGAATTCTAGACTTGAGATTTACTTGCATTTGCATTTCAGAGGCCTCAACCTTCTAAGTTAAATTGGTTTTGGCTTCAGCAACAGTATCTGACGAGATGTCTTACCTGTAAATAACCACTCTGGAAAGTTTGGGTTTTCTGCCCTTAATAGATCATCTTATTGATTTTTTAATTTGTTCTTATACTCATGTGCTTGTTGATTTATTTTGATTTGTGCCTGAGGTTTGTATCAGAGAAAAAAAAATGGAAAAAATAATATACGTATGAGGTTTTTTGTGCACGCCATATTAGAAAACAAGAGGCTTTTGCAGGTCGGAAATCATTATTAAAAATTTCCATAATCTCAACCGGTAATTGTCATTCTTCTGTTAAATCAATTGAAATTTCAACCACATCCTGCAAATGAAAACATGAATTGTTTTGTATTGTAAAACATGATTGTTTTGTATTGCAGGTAATTTGGAATCTTCCAAAATAATCTTGAATAAGTTAAGTTATTTGAAACTTTGTGTTGAAATAATATTTTCTCAACTAACTATATGTAGGACAGGGACTTAGAAATGTGCATAACTTGGTAACTGGATGCTTTGCAGCTTCTTGCTTACACATTATCCTCATAGTTTACATGCTGTGTGCTTTTGTGGACGTGTAATATGCTATTTTCCAAAATGATGGTAGTGAATTTGATAACCTTTAGATGGGAGGGGCAAAATGATATAGTTGTATGCTGCTACTAAGCAGTCTCTAGGGAAACTTTAACGGGAGTCATTTGCTGATAGCTAAATGTAAGTTTGTCTCCAAGAAGTGTCTGCTTTTCTGCACTCTGCTGGACATCGCACCGTAGAGCATTGAATAATTTTCTTCGCCTCTCTATCTCTTCTGCCAGTTGTAGGTTTCTATTCTCTGTTGCTCTCCCTGACCATATTTTGTTTGAATGGTGTAGCTTTGAGAATAATCCTCGATTAGAAGGTCCAGAGTTGCTGGGACTTGCAAGTTATGACACAAACTGCTCATAAACGATTGATTGTTGCTTCAAGCTCTACTCAGGTTTCGAATAGATGTGTCCGCGAAGATTGAAAGCGTCTTTACCTAAAAAGCGTAGTGTTATTGGTGAAATGAAGCCATCATATATGTAAATTGTATTATACTGCTTAAATGCATCTGTAATAGCATCGTTGTGATCTTCATAAAAATGTTTCAACTTTCAAGATGAGAATTTTATTGATGTAATACAATACTAGCCAAGTGTTTTCTATTCCATCTATGAGAGTTCCATATAAAAAAGTATTAAATGTGTCAAACGCTTACATGTTGGTGTGAAGTATAGCATTGTGATATGTGGGATGCCTGAGCGTCTTCTATAATCATTAATCATTAAACAGGAAGAAACAACTTAATGAAGGCTCAAGAAGTGGAAATTTTAGAAACAAGAAGAAATTGATAAAATTAAATTAAAATGCCAGAACACCAAATCTCCATTCTTGTGGAGGAAGGATATGAGGGCTGCTTGGATTCATATTTTACCAAACAGGATAAAATCTCATGAGTCTTTTGAAATTCTTGTCTGGGAACGAGGGGTAAGTGTAGGAGTGGGGTGTAAGAACAAATATTTATTCCATGTTTTGCATGTTTTACTTAAAATTGGATTCGTGGTCGGCGGTCCAAATTTAACATTTTGTCTAAACATAATGGGATCACTTGGCGTCACTACAGAAAAACTATTTTGCGCATTTATAATATATTCCTTCATTTATACACAGTATATATCACTCGAAAAGTTATTTATTTATTGTTATTAGCGGTCTGGTTTATTTGGTACTTTTAGTATTTTATTTTTATTTATTATTTTTATGTTAGTATTGTATTTTTATCATATATATACTCTAATTCGATACTATTGTAAATATAACATGGTACTACATCTTATTTAGTACAATTCAATCTAATTCTAATAATTAATCCAATCTAATCCAATTAAGTCAAATTCAGTAAGTGATTTCAATTTAATCTATGCACCAACCCTAGCCTAAAAATGAATATTATGTTATGTGTTTTTTTTCCCCCAAATTCAAATTTATAGAATTTATAACACTTGCTTCACCTATGAGAGAAGAGAAACCTATGTCGCGCAGGTGCACCACCTCAACTTACTGAGGGATCAAGATTCTCTCTTGATTTGATCATGTCATAAGCAAATAATTCAATTGCTGATTAGTAGTTAAAAAATAAAAATAAAAGAAGTTGAATCTTACTCATATATTACCACTAAAAGACACATGGCAGAAGATCTTGAAAAAATCAGAAGAGATCAGATCAGGAGATGATCATTTTCCCTTACTGAGATTGTGAGCCCTCCTATTAAGGGCTTGTCATTTGGCAAGTCCAATAGATCTAGCAGCATGACCCATAAATTTTTTATTTTAAAAAAAATTATATTATTTAATTTATGTATGGCATTATAGGAAAAAATTATATAATATATAAGACGTTTCATGTCAATCATACAATAAGTAAATGTTATGACATATGTGTATTTATTTTTAAAAAATCACTATGCAAATAGTAATTATATTAAATTTAATTGTGCATGTTATATATGCATTAATTAGTTGTATTACTTCTGATGTATTGTAAAATTTCTCCACGATAGGACGGCAAGTTTTTATTGAGACCTTCAATAATGAGTCTTCTACCTAAAAGTGACAAAATAAAAATTAGTGGCACACGTAATTGGGTGATAGCGAAATTAAGGATTAAAACATTATTGGATATATTTGGTAGTTTAATAGTTAATATTATCACCATACACGTGATATATATTTATATTCTTAAGTTTTTTTTTCATAAGTTTTAGATGTCTCGATCTTTCTGTTATATATTATATACGTTATTGATCAAATTATTGATGCTCCTCAGCTTGTTTTGAATGCATTTGATCTGAACAGTTCGAGCAACAATAAGGGAAATAGTGGATGGTATTTAATAGGTGAGATTTTTCATCTCCATTTTAAAATTTTAAAATAGAAAAAGAAAAAATAAAATTATCGATAGGTTAAATTTCACTTTGTCTCAATTATTTACTAATATTAATTCAATGCGCCCATAAATTTATTATAAGTTTATATTCCATCCACACACAATTAAAATTAAGTGGCCTTTTAATTCTCTCTCTCTCTCTCTCTCTCACTCTCCCCTAATCTCTCTATGTTCATTGCACCCTTACAAGTGTGAGAAAAACGACTGAGGATATATAACAGAGAAGAATACAATATATTGAAAATAATGGAAAGATTATTGTCATCTCCCATATATAATAGAAAAACTAAGGTAATCTCTAATCTTACACATGTATATGTACTATTGAACTTGGTTTTTTTGCTTGGTAAAAAGTTAAAATAGTAGCTTTCACCGTATGCTACTAACAGCATCAGTTTTTCAAAAATTAGTACACGGTATTGACATGCGTGGACTTAATATATTATCAAAATAATCATTATATTTTGATTAAAAAAGAAGAAGATGAACTTGTTCAGCTAAATTAGACAATGTATGTATATATTTTTATTTATTTTAACTCTTTGATTTGATATTGTCCCATTAAATTTTACTAAAGAAAGGTTTTTTATTTAATGAAGTAGGCGTCATGTATAAGCAACATCACTTTTTGTAATTCTTTTACCAAGGTCTGATAGAATGAAGATGGCAGTAGGTAATATGTAAGAGGAGTGTTGAGAACTTGAGAGTCGATGTAACACAACATATAATTAGAACCTAATTTGAAAGCAAACCAAAATCCATTTGGCTCCCAAATATATATATATATATATCGAAAATCAACAAAAATGAAGCCAAAATTATGCATCCATGTGTCTGGCCAGTTGGAAAAGGAAGCATCCTGAAGTTGGAATTTTTCATCATACCTTTAAATATTAATCAACAAAATACCTATTTTTTTTTTTTTTTTTACGATATTTGCAAATTGCAATAGTTTACATCTCTATGTTTCTCTTTACAGTTCATCGCAACAGCTTCATTATTTGATGTTTTAATCAATCATAATTAAACATATTTATTCTTTTTGTATTCACCTGGCTGGCGAAATGGGCGTGTCAACGGGCTATGGGTCTATTTAAGAGAGTACTGACTGATTTTTTTATTATAAATATCAATATCACTCTGATTGTAATATATAAAAAAAAAAATTTGATAACAATTAAAATTAAAAATGGGGAAAAGGACTAGTTAGGTGAAATAATCGTAGAGATTTTTTATGTTCTCAGAAACGATTACAGAGGTTCTATTTTAAGACACACATCGATTATTTCTTTTTACACAAATTAAATTTTAGAACTTTGAGTGCTCTTGCTTTGAGAACGAGGAAGGATCCACGTGTCATTTTGATCCCTTTTGAGGGCCAAGAATAATGACCATTTTTTGTGTAAATTAATCTGAAGATATCATAGACCAGGTTTAGATAGCAGCCACAGGTTAAAACATAAATATGTCACGTTACCGATAAATGTATAGATCAGTTGGCATAAAATTGTTCTAATTTAATTAAAATCCTTCATTTGAGATTTGGGAATGTAATTACATTAAATCTTTGTTGAGAGAACTTTACTGCTCTGGTGGTCCTACTCGATTCAAATCTGAATTAGTCGAGACCTAATGTAGTCTTCAGATATCAAATGATTTGATATAAAAAAAAAACCATAAATATGCCTCGTTTTAATTGTGAAAATGTTAAGTCGTTATCAACAAGTTTGGAATACTTGGGTCCACCAATGACTCAACGCAATAATAAAGCTAGAATTCTATAATTTTATAAACTCCCATGTGTTTAATTATTTTCAATTGATTTATTTTTTTAATCCCAATTTTTTTTATAGCCTCTACTTCAATCTCTTAAATCTACATGATTGTAAAGTCGGCCCCGCTAAACATGTCTTTGTTGATCTTTAGGACCAAGTAAGGTCCATCAAAATATATACATGAACTAAAATAAAGAGTAATGATACAGCCACAAACTCTTGTACAAATTTATTTTGTACAAACTGACGTGGCATTAATTCATTGATTGAATGAAAATATAAATTAATAAAAATAAATCATGTGGGCCAAATGATATTTAATTCAACCAATCTTATCATGCTACATCAGTTTGTACAAAATAAGTTTGTACAAGAGTTTGTGGCTGTATCATTACTCTAAAATAGAATACTAGGGATGCTACTTTAGACAGCAAATCTTACCGATTAGCAAAAATTGATAACGTTATTGTTGACCATTCTTCGATATTTAATTAAATAAGATACAGAGTAACAAGTAGATACGAAGCATCAATTTTCAATCTAATAACTATAAGAAAACAAGGGGTTAGGTCCACAGTTTAGACAAAACCATATACAAATTAATAAACAAACGGGCATTATTAATACACTTCCAAACTAAGATTGAGATACAAAATAAAATAGCATTTGGATGAAACTACAATCATAAGATTTAATGACTAATTATGACATGACTTTTTATGTATTTTTTTAGACATTTACTTATGGGATTTTTAATTTTCTTGATTCATTAAGATAATCTTCCGATCCGAAAATTTGTGCTGTCGAAAAGGTTTCCTTGCCTGGAAGACATCATTTCTTGTCTTTTTTTTTTCCTCCCAATATAGAGATTCTTTGATTAATTGCAATGATAGCTCTTGCTTTTGATTTTGTTATTTAGCTTTGTCATCATCTTTTTTACATAGGACGAGAGAATGAAGCATGTGGTGGGAGGAGAGAGAGAGAAAAAAAGTTGACAATAGAGAGAGAAGAGGTAATTCTCTCGTCCTTCTTTCGTTAATCTTAATATTTAGCAGTACTCTTTCTTTAATTATATAAAAGGAAAATGGTCCCGAAGTATCGAAGATTAGAGTTGTACAAATATTTATTATTAGGCTATGGATAAGTTGGAATTGATCTACGATGGATTACGAATCTCAGCTACACACGCAAAGTGATAAATAATTAAAAAAATTCATAATAACTTTAATTGTGTGATTATAAAATAATGTTCTAACTTAAAGCGGTTCTAAGTTAGCCAGACCCTTGTTATTATTATTCCTCCGAGAAGAAGACATTTTACGTAATAAAAATATATATAGTTGTGTTCAACGAATTGATGTGCGGCTCTATTCTCAAAACGAAGCTCCAAAAATCATTATAGATGAAAAAAAAATCACTTCTTCCGATCAAATTGAATCAACTTAACCTCTTTTGATAGCCGAAATCCAACGGCGTACCTATGAAATGCATTTTGACAAATCAAAATCAATTTACTTATTTTTATATTTACGTTAATTCTTACTGTTTCTAATTTTTCTCACTCGGATCTCTATTTTCTTTAATGATGATTAAATGCATCCTGACGTTAAAAGTTGCAATGAGAAAAACATTTTTCAGATCCTTTTACTATTGTAAACTCATCGTCAACTTGTCATGATATGCTTATCAAAAGTAAGAAGTCTATATATTGACATTAGCTCGTCGAGAAGTTATCCGTCGAGTCATAGGTTTTATTTTAAGTGTGTATTAAATTTTAATGTGGCCTTATATTTATGCCTGACGTCGCGATGTACTATAGGTCATTCTTTACCGTTTTAATATAATGTATTAATTTTAAAAAAAGTTAAAATTGAAACATTATAACTATTATAATAAGAAAATGTAATGGATAAATAATTTTTTTTAAAAAAATAAGAAATATCAAGGATCGTGGGTGTCATCTCACTTCGCAAAAGGTAGCTCCATCCAACAACGCGAAAGCTCATTTGCATAAGAAAATAATCAGTGTCTGCGCACTATGAGCGATTAGCAATAATTTATATGGCCATGACCACATGTGCACTCAGTCACTGAGAATACTGCCAGCCTATGACCTATGTAATCATTCAAAATAGTATTAAAAAAAAATTAAGAAGAAAAGAAAAGCGCAAAAGCTAAGCCATGCTTTAAAAATATGAATCTTTAATTATTTCAATGGACCCATTTGTGCCCGCCGTGGCTATATATATGCTTACAATAGCTTTTCTTGAAACCATCTTTCACCTTCTTTCTTAGTCTTCATTAATAGTTGGATAGAAAAAAATGGGGTTAGGTTTGAGACATGTTGCTGTTGTTGTCACTTGTTGGATACTAATGTTGTGTTCAGTTTTTGAGACCTCGTACGGTTCAAAAACCAGACACTATAAGTGGGAAGTAGAGTACATGTTTTGGTCCCCGGATTGCAAAGAAAGCATAGTGATGGGGATCAACGGTCAGTTTCCGGGGCCGACGATCCGAGCCAGGGCCGGCGACACGATCGCCGTCGAGCTCACTAACAAGCTCTATACTGAAGGAGTTGTGATTCATTGGCACGGAATCAGACAGCTCGGCACTCCATGGGCTGATGGCACTGCTTCCATCTCCCAGTGTCCTATTAACCCCGGAGAAACCTATCTTTACAGATTCAAAGTTGACAAGGTAGTGTAAAAAATGTTCATATTAATTTAGAAATTAAGAAAATTTTGACAGAACGCTGTCAGCAAACGACGTTAAACCGATACTGCTAATTGACTTCGTTTCTAACGTTTTGTCAGCACTCTGTCTCTTTATTAGCAAAATTTTTTTCTGTATTTATATTATATTTACAACCAACTAATTAATAGAATCATGATATGTTAGACGTATGGCAAGTGCAGGCAGGAACGTACTTTTACCATGGACACTTAGGGATGCAAAGATCAGCAGGTCTGTACGGATCTCTGATTGTGGACGTGGCAGACGGAGAGAAAGAGCCATTCCATTATGATGGGGAGTTCAACTTGTTGTTAAGTGATTGGTGGCACAGAAGTGTCCATGAGCAAGAGGTCGGCCTCTCCTCAAGGCCATTACGTTGGATTGGTGAGCCACAGGTAATTAATTAAATTAATTCCATAAGATAACCAATTTTTCACCCAAATGTTCATGAAAGCAGCAAAGATAATTAATTTTTCAAATTTTATTCGCGTTTGGGAATGATGTGTGTACGTATACACACACATCAGACACTGCTGATAAACGGAAGAGGGCAATTCAATTGTTCACTGGCGGCGCATTTTAGCAACGGCTCGGCGGAACAGTGCAAGTTAAGAGGGAATGAACAGTGCGCACCCCAGATCCTGCATGTTCAACCAAACAAGACCTACAGGCTCAGGATAGCTAGTACCACTGCGCTCGCTTCACTCAACTTGGCTGTCAAGGTACGTATTCTGTAATCTACCTAATCTTTTTTTTTTAATATAAATATATTCATAGCTTTGCTTTGTTAATATTATATTTTGGTAAATAATTCATAATTTATACTACATAATAGATATGCTGTCTCAAAAGATTTTATTTGATAAGGGTTCGGTTATGTTGGAGTTAGACAAATCTCAACCACACACGCAAAGTGATAAATAAGTGTGGTTGATATTCGTACTTTACCGTAGGTTAATTCTAACATAACTATAGTCTTACAATAAATATGTTGTTGTTCACTATACTTAATAGTATAATACCAGTTTTATAATTGTTCAGATAACTAATAAATTGTCACCAATAACGAGCGAAATGAATAGGATCAGGCAACGGTGCAATTGTTTTACCGTGCCACAGTTGCAACCGTTTGATGTACTTAGATTGGTGGGGTTCATTGGCATCTAACGACTGAATATAACTGTAGCACGGTACCACAGTTGCACCTAAAGTTTCCCCAATATATAATGTAAATAAGGTTGTAATCTTTGTAAATTGGAAACGTACAAGTTTGAATTTTGAAGCTAAAACTTATTGAAGATTTTAAATTTCGAAAAAACGACTCTCTTCTACACAAGAGTTTTATATTTATGTTTATATTTGGTACTGTGATTAAAAAAATACTAAAGACAGATCAAATGAATCCGGTGTTATAATATTAATTGATTATTTTATTTTATATATATATTTTTTATAATCATTGTGTTGTCAAATTTTTTTAATCTTAATATCTGTGCTCTAAAAAATTGGGAATCTTTTGATACATCATGCGACCTTTGTCAGATTTTTTCTCGCGTTGTCACTAAAAAGTTGACAAGCTGTGATTAAAGTTAAACGACAGATAAAGTGGCAGAACTTTTTTCTTTTTTTTTTTCGGGGACAAGAGAAAAGCAGTAGAAACGTTTAAATCATGTGTTTGATCCCTTAATTATTCTTATGTGGGGGTCAAAAAGATATCGAAAGTTTAGGAAGTGGTAGGTATGGTATGGAACACTCAACACTTGAATTCAAAGAACTCTGACATTTATAATCAGAGGTAGGTAACACTTGAGCAGGGCTTACCTTGATAATAATCAACTAACATAGTAACCGACATGAGTTTATAGTTAATCTTAATTAATATTGGCATACCTTCGTATAATTTATAATTAATTCTGTCAACGTTCTATTAATCATCAGTTTTTTTTAACATTTTCGTTAGGTATATATGTACGTACGTACGTCTGTAAAGCCAAAAAAAGAGAAACATTTGTGCTTCTTTTATTTATTATACAGGTGGATTAAGCATGTACATGGTGTATACGCATAATAATTACTAATTAGTGGAAGCCAGCTAGATAGGGGTTGCATAATTATAATGGAGATCGATTTGCTCTCATTCCCGCCCCCACCATCATGCACTAAACATTACTTCAGTCTTTAGGCAGGAACTCTGAATGACTTTTCCATTCAAATTCTACAAGAAGTCTGACGTGCCCGCGCCCACATACTGAGAAGAGGACAGTGTAATGGGGGGCCATGGCTAATTTGAATGGTTCCCACTCCCATTTCTCTGCTGCTGATCATATACTTGGATCCGTACCCTGGCTGTTTATAACCTCACATCACATATGCACATGCACATGCAGCTTTTGCTTGGGCCTCGTTCTTGTCGTCTTTTATTTGTTTATTAATTATTCGAAGGCTGACTCTGAAACTTGGTTTCACTGCTGATTTGTACTTTATGCTATATCTATGTCACATACCGTGTCGTATGATCAATACTCTTAAATCTTTTGCAGAATCACAAAATGGTGGTTGTGGAAGCTGATGGAAATTACGTGCAACCATTTGAAGTAGATGACATGGACATATATTCTGGTGAGAGCTATTCGGTCTTATTAACAACAAATCAAGATCCCTCCCATAATTACTGGATCTCAGCTGGTGTTAGGGGAAGAAAACCTGCAACCCCTCCGGCCCTAACACTCTTAAACTATCATCCCACTTCTGCTTCCAAAATCCCTCTCTCCCCACCACCTATAACTCCTAGATGGGACGACTATGATCACAGCAAATCATTCTCCAACAAAATATTTGCCCTAATGGGATCCCCCAAGCCTCCCACAAATTTCCACCGTCGGCTCACCCTTCTTAACACTCAAAACACCATTAATGGGTTCACTAAGTGGGCTATTAACAATGTGTCCCTGAATTTACCCCCCACTCCTTACTTAGGATCCATCAAATATGGTCTTAAAGATGCTTTTGATCAGAATGGTCCCCCCGAAAACTTCTCGAATGAGTATGACGTGATGAAACCTCCTGTAAACGCTAATACAACTCTTGGAAGTGGGGTTTACATGCTTGGTTTAAACACCACAGTTGATGTTATACTTCAAAATGCAAACGCGATAAGGCCAAACTTGAGTGAAACCCACCCTTGGCATTTGCATGGGCATGATTTTTGGGTATTAGGGCGCGGAGAAGGGAAGTTTACGAAAGAAGATGAGAAGAAATTTAACTTGAAGAATCCACCATTGAAAAATACTGCGGTGATATTCCCATATGGCTGGACTGCTTTAAGATTTGTTGCTGATAATCCAGGTGCTTGGGCATTTCACTGCCATATTGAGCCCCATTTCCATATTGGAATGGGTGTGGTTCTTGCTCTTGGTGTTGAAACCGTTGGTAATATTCCAAACCAGGCGTTGGCTTGTGGTTTGACTGGGAAAAGGTTCATGAACCCTAAACAAAATTGAGGCTAGCTAGTTTGTTTTATGTACTTTATTCCTGGAGTTTCTATTGTTGTTTTGATATTTATATTAATAAAATTTCGGAGTTGAATAAATAACTATGTCTGAAAGAGAAGAATGATGAGATGTCTCTTCTCATTAACGATGATACATATGAATTAGGATTTTCACATTCTTCTTCTTCTTTGTCTTCTTATTATTTCTTTCATAATCAAGTTAAATTGGTTTGATTGTAAATAATATGAAAAAATAAATGCAAAACTCAATTTTAAGTACTCATTAAACAAGAAGACAGAAAGAGGGAGGAAAAAGGGAGAGGATGTTATCTCATATATTTAATTCCATCTTAAAACTTAAATTTAATAAGACATTTTTTTTCAATACATAAATAATTAGTATTATATGGAAGTAAGTTTCTTAAGACTATTATAATTTATTATAATATAAACTTTATTTTTATTTATAATTCATCCAAATTAAGATCATAATTTTTTTATGATTATATAGAGCTTATTCTTTCATAAAATATATCCCTATACCCTATAAAAAGGCTTTACTGTCTATGCATGTTTATAAGATGCTTCTGACATATTTGGATTATATATTTTCATTTCTTATCTCTTTATCATCATTAATCATAATTATGCAACTCAGAAGTTCAGAACTTGTTCTATAATTCCAACCAATGGTCGGTAAAACTTGTTTATAAATTGCCCCCATGCCCATTGCTTTGTAATAGAAAGAAGAAACGGAAAGCTCTTTAATTGGTTGGCTTTCGTCATTAAATATAATCTTATTTAATTTCAGCTCTCACAAATCCTCTCACTAACAATTTCTGTATCAACATTATCATTTGGTACTTTCTATTTAGAACTATATACTAATACGTTAACAGCACGTTACTCTCGCTTCTTTTTAACATGTTTGAGAGATTTTAGAATATATTAAAGGTATTATACTCAGTTAATGCATGTATGTCATATGTGTATTTATTTTAATAAATCGCTGCATACAGACGTTAATTAAATGTGGTACCTTCAACATGTTCAAGAATTTCTCCTTTTATTCTTAAAAATAATTATATACATTATACTTATGAACAAACAATAATAAAATTAATATCAACTCGCTTCATCTTCTCTCTGAAATTCTTTAATCAAACCCTATGACCCTCACAAGCTGCCTCTGTATCTTCGTCTCCCTCTGATTCTCTGGCTGTTGGCTTTATGCGGCTTCTTAAATAATAAAGCTTTTGCCGACATCCTCTTCAATCCCAAAAACCCATTTAATGTAATTTCATTAGCCACCAACCTCGATAAGCCAGGCCACGTGGTTTGCCATAAAAGGAATCACAAATCCCTTTTTCAATTCTTTGCTTCCTCTATGTCCCCCCCCCCCCCCCCCCCCCCCCCCCCCAAACAAAAAAAAAAATCGTTGCTTCCTCGCGTTCACAATTAAGAGAACTAATCAATTACGTACTCCTTATCTTCCCACATGCAGCTCAGGGTTGCACGTAATTAATTTTATTTGCATCATCTTTCATCTTAATCATAATTTTCCATCAACATTAAACCATTAATTGGCAACCTATACTTGCAAAGGTGCTAATTTCATTTTTTCCACCATTTATGTCTGCCAACCCTTTGTGATTCTATTAACCTGAAAGTTTGTTAACTCAATTTGACCACCAACTTGTTCTTTTAAAGGGAACAACTGTTTGTGTTTATTTGACCTGGTGACTGCTGTACAAGCAAAGCGAGTCACTCTTAATTATCTCCAGCGTGGCTGCTTCTACATCGTTGGATTTGCCTTAATAAAATATACATCTGACGGTACTTTTGGAAACGGACGTATATAAACTTAGGTTATAACTTAATTATAAGACGTAATTAAACGGAAGCAAACTAATGTGCTACGTACAATACTGGAAGCATAGTCTTGGCCCCATTCATATTCACCACAGGTTGTATTGTAACAGATAAATTTTCTTTCACCATGAATGATAAGAAATACCATGTTGATCTTCTAAAATCGATGGACTATCAGCATGGTCCCTCCTTCAAAAGGTGTTCCGCGAGTGCATGATTTGGCTCTATCAAAATGATAGATTTTAGTAAACGTGTTATCCACTAGCCAGCCTGCTGTGAAAAAGTGACAAAATTATTAGGTCACGCGATTGTGTAATAATAACCCTTGTACTCACTGAAAAAAATTTCATTCATCAAGTTTGTTTGATCATCTCAAAATAATCAATGATATTTCAAATTTTGTTTGTACCTCAATAGATATATATATGCGGTTTACGAAAATTCTGCAAGAGACCCAACTTTTACATGGCACACTAATAATCTAACTCAGAAGATTTTTCATACATTATAACTATATATACAAAGTAGATATGAAAGCAATCACACTCAACGTGTGGTTGGTACACCGCCCTTTGTTTAACACAAAAGAAATTTCATGATACAAAATAAACCACGTGAGCTGTTGAGTGTTTTATGTAACTGTTGCTTGCAGTATTGGCACATCATCAGTTTCTAAAATCTATATAAATTTGTCCAAAGTTTGTGGTTGTAGCTATTATCACTTGTTTGAAAACGTATCCGAAATGTGATTCACGAGTTAAATATAGCTCCAACAAAAGCTTATCTGCGTACGAAACTGGCAGCGACTAGTGAACTACCAGTGTCGGCCTGCATGCCGTTTACACACACACACACACACACAAAAGGAGAGATCTTCGCATCCGCATGATCCGCACCAGGGGCGAAGTCAGAAAAAAAAAATTTTGGGTCCAAGTATCTCAATTAAAAAAATTAGTTAATACATAAGAAAATACATCATATTCAAGAAGCAATTTATAACAATTAAGCACTATTTAAGTTGCGCCTCATGATACTTTCAAGAATTAAATCTATTTATTGTTGAATTTAAATCGATGGTGTCTATAAATTCTCCTACAATGAAGATAACCATATAATCTTATAGAAACTCATTCTCCATCTTATTTTGAAATGATTTCTATGCTCATTCAAACATTGCAGTCGAAACAAGAGATAAACATAAAAGAAGATAAAAGAAACAATCACATATTTACTAACAAAAGCCGTTCAACCATCAACCTGTCACTATGACAAATTGACACTATCTAGAAGCCAAACAACAAAATATCATTATATACAATATACTAGATTGAATCTAGAATATATTTCGATCAATAATCAATTTCAAATGATCTATGTCTTATCCATTAATAATCAATTTAAAATTTGAATGCTAGAATTTGATGGCTAAATTATCTTCATTTGACCTTAACAATAATTTAATCTTACACAATGAAATTGGAACAAGAATTGAAGAATATGATCTTTAGTCTTTACTGCCTTACAATTAATAAATATATCGTAAATGATTTAATAAAAAATAAATTTATTATTAGTTCTTACCAAGAAGAAGACAAAGAACTGAAGAAGCCAAAAAGAAAGCATGTTATGGGATCTCAAATGAAGTAAATGCTCCATTTTTTTATTTATTTATATGAATGACGAAATTATAAATTAACAGAGCAGTGCAATTGTAAATAAAATAACGACAATTTTGTAAACTTTGCAAAATGATATTTTTATTAATTGCCCAAAAATTTGGATGGGTTGTAGCCCACTCCAGCCCACACGTAGACTCGCTATTGATCCACACGAAAAGTTCTCTCTCTCTATATATATATCAAAATATTCTAATCAAATTTTAGATTTTATAAAATTTAGGATGGTTTTATAACATTGCAAACTATGAAAAAGAACAATTTGTAACACTTTAAATAGGATCACAAACTTTATACTTGGGTTGTAATTTTGGAGACATCTAAACCCGCTCACAATTTAAGTGTCTGGGTTCGCTACTAATGTGAAGACCCGTGATTAACTTTCTACCAAAAAATAAAATACAAGATAAATTAAATTTAGAATCCATATCAGTCACTATTCATAAAAGGAAGAGGGCAATTCAATTGTTCACTGGCGGCGAATTATTGCGAAAGCTCTACAGAACAAGAGGAATGCGAGTTTAGTGATGAAAATGAATAGCAGTACGCACCAGAGATCCCGCATATGCGCTTGGTACGTACGCACGTATGCATCTCTTTTTCTAATTAAATTTCCTAAAAGAAGCAATATATTATATATATATAATTTGAAACTTTTATGAAATGGTTGTATTAAAAAATAGAAGCTTTGTTAACCAAATGTGTCCAAATGCAATAGACATTTTGGAGTAGTGTTTGTTGGGGCATAAAGATCATTTGCCTTTCTCACATGTATGAAACTTCCAATCAAGTTGTTTATTATTACCCGGTGTTCTTGGAGTATTGCTCATTATCTATTCATTATCACCATGTGTAAATGCAGATCATCATAGTTGGTTGAAGCTACACAAGGAAGGAGTGAAGGGAAAAAGGAACAAAGCTCTGAAAGCATCCAAGAATCTTCTATTACCCGAACTCACACATTATATATGATAGGCGTCGTTTAATCAAATTAGTGATCAATACTTTCACATCTTGTTCAGAATCACAACTCCTTCTCCTTATTTAGGATCCATTAAATATGGTCTTAAATCTGCTTTTGATCATGATGGTCCACGGGTAAAGTTCTCGGAGGATTATGACGTAACGAAACCACCTGGGAACCCTAATTCGACCCAACGAAATGGGATTTACATGCTTGATTTTATTTCCAAAGTGGATTACATCATTCAGAATGCTAACATGCTGAAGCCAAGTCATAGCGAAATCCACCCTTGGCATTTGCATGGGCATGATTTCTGGGTTTTTAGGGTATGGAGAAGGGAAGTTTACGGAGAAGGATAAGGAGGAATTCAACTTCGCAAATCCACCATTGAGAAATACTGCAGTGGCTTTGGCTGGACAGCTTTAACATCTGTTGCTGATGATCCAGGTGTTTGGGCTTTTCATTGCCAGATTGAGCCCCATTTGCACATGGGAATGGGTGCTGTTTTTGCTGAAGATGTTGAACGCGTTCGTTGTATTCTAAAATGAGGAACTGGCTTGTGGTTTGACTGGGAAAACTTTCTTGAGAACTGTTAACCAAGCTGTCTCCAGTCAGGGAAACAACCAATCTCCAAGATTAATTTGTATAAATAATTGTAATTTTTATTATGTGTACGATTTCATTTCTTTCACAAGGAAAAAATTTAGGTCAGCAGGCTAAATTTTATATATGTACTTGAACGCAAGTTCTTCTTGTTTTAATAATACTTATGCATCTTAGAGGCTAGCTTTTGACATATATATCTGGATTATGTTCGATGCTTCAGTTTTCTGTAGACAGCATATTCTGAATAGATGATTGTTAATTAATTAAAAAAAAAAAAAAGAAAGAGGAATCTAATTTAGGTTCAGATTTTCAACTTCACAAAGAGAAATGATGTGGAGAACATTCGTAAATAAAGCTTGGAGTCGTCTTTGAGAAGAAAGCTCGTTCCTACAAAAGGTAATCCTAAACACAAGGTTAGGTTCCTTCCACGGTGTCCAATTCTAGCCAAAGGTCCATTTGTTATGCTTTGAGATTTTACTTATGGGCAGGGGCTAATAATTTATAAATTTATGGTAAGTATTTGTGTGAACGTTGGTCTAAATAAAGGAGTAAAAACAAAATATATATCAAGTAACACGACATCAAAACTTTTAATAAAATACATATGTTTAATAAAAGAAAGATAAAAATGTAATAAATAAGCTTATAATATAAATTATTAAATTATATATTAAAAAATTATTTATTAATTTTTTTTAGTAATAGAGAATGTGATATATTTAAATAATTTAATTAAAACTATTAAATTGTGAAAGTGTCATTAATTAAACCATATCACTTTTTAACTTCTTAATATTAGTGACAATGTTACAATATATTGATTTTTTTTTTAAAATTTGAGCAAACCATAACCTTTTTTATAATAAGTTAAAGCAATACTAAAATTTTGCTGCCCTAACGATTTCAATTTGTTCAAAGAATATATAATTTAATTATTTTATAAAATAGTCTCTAAGGTAACATTTGTTTTTTGTCTGAAATCCAAATAGACTTAAATTAGTCTGAATTCTCTTAATAGAGCGGAATGTTTGAATATAAATGACATATTTGTTTTTTGTCCAAGTATCTAAATATAAGTATTAAGTTGTTTTTTTTTCTCAACTTAAAAATATGAAAAACAATACTTTCATATTTTTGCTCTTATAAAATTTTAATGTTAAATAATTAATAAACACATCAAACAATATCAATAAGATATTATTTATGAATTTATGGTAAATATTTATGTGAATGTTGGTCTAAATAAAGGAGTAAAAACAACATATATACCAAGTAACGTGAGATCAAAATTCTTAGTAAAATACATGTATTTAATAAAAGAATAATAAAAATGCAATAAATAAGCTTACAATATAAATTATTAAAATTATACATTAAAAAATATTTATTATTATTTTTAGTTATGGAGAATGTGATATATTTGAATAATTTAATTTAATGAAAAAAATGTGACTATGAAGGAAATAAACTATTAAATTTTAAAAGTGTTATTAATTATTACTATATCCAAGGGCAGAGGCCATATAAGACTAGAAGTGCCATGGTCCCTGCATAATTTTAAAAAATTTGAGGGTTTATAAATTAAATATGAAAAGTTAGTATAAAATGTCCATATTGACCCCTGCACAATTAATGTATAAAATTTGAGTAATGATATAGCTACAAACTCTTGTACAAACTTATTTTGTACAAACTTATTTTGTACAAACTGATGTAGCGTTAATTCATTGGTTGAATTAAATATCTCTTGGCCCACATGATTTATTTCTATTATTTTATATTTTCATTCAACCAATGAATTAATGACACATCAATTTGTACAATAGTTTGTGGCTGTATCATCACTCATAAAATTTATATATTAGATAATATTATAATTTTATTGTTAAGCCCACTAATGATAGCATCAAAATAGTAAGAAACAAATCAGTCAAGCCCACTAAATCACTAATATATAATAATATAAAAATTGGAAGTTTAAATTTGGCCCCCTATAATTTTTCCCTGATCTCCGCCCCTAACTATATCATTTTTTAACTTCTTAATACTAGTGATAACGTTATAATATATTGATTTTTTTTAATTTGAGCAAACCATAACTTTTTTTTATAATAAGTTAAAGCAATACTAAAATTTTGGCCCTTTAATGATTTCAGTTTATTCAAAGAAAATATAATTTTATTATTTTATAAAATAGTCTCTAAAGTGAAGTTTATTTTTGCCTGAAATTTGAATAAATTTAAATTAATTTGAATTCTTAATAGAACTGAATGTTTGAATCTGAATGACATATTTATTTATTTTTGTGTAAGTTTGTAAAAAATAAGTATTAAGTTGTTTTTTCTCAACTTAAAAAATCTTAAAAAAAAATGCACTTTTATATATTTGCTCTTACAAAATTTTAATGTTAAATAAATAATAATCACCTCAACAATATCAATTAGATAATATTTTATCATAATATAAATCATGCTCTAATGAATACAATCCTGTATTTGTCTAAATTAAAACATATTAATCAATTTTATTGTGGTTTATGAGGTTTTGTATAAAAAATATTCATAAAAAATTGTAAAGATAAATAGTACAAATTTGAAGAAAATAAAAAAATAAGAATAGTTATAATCTACTACTACAGTACCACAAGTTTTAGATATGGATGATAATACTAATTAATAACTTTATTTGATAAGGATGAAAATAAAATTAATTAGATAGGGATATTTTTGAGATTATCTTTAATAATGTCATTCAGACTATTTAGATTAATTAAAAGATAAAAAAAATTAACTTAATAACTTAATGACTTAAACTTTTTATTAAGCTGAAAAACAAATTAAACAGGTTTAATGACTTAACTGGTTGAAAATAAGTTAATTAAGGGGTTCTTTTTTTTATTTGAATCTAAATCTTAATTATTTTTAGACATTTATAGTTTTTATTTTATTTTTTATTACTTATGTCTGATTATAAGATGTTTAGATATGAAAAAATTAAAAATTATGACTGTTATCTAAATAACAAAACATCTGAATGAAACTTTAATATTCTCTCTCATTAATACCTCAGCTAAATAATTTTTTTTCCTATTACATAAATTGTCCTTTTATTATTTTCCCCTTTTTTGTTATATACATGTATTCAAAAATTTTTTAATCATAATTTTAAATGTAACAAAAATTTATGTGAGTTTGTTTTATAATATGTCCATCTTTGTATTTATATTTGCGATTTTTGTGACAATTTTTGAATTTTATTTAATACATTAATTTTAATCCAAATAATTAAATAGTTTGTGATTGACTTATGAAATTAACAAGAAAAACCATCAATATAATATATTGAAAATAACATTATTAGTATCATCTATTAATGTAGAAAAAAAAATACATGTGTTAGATATATATTTTATTTTTTTATGCTTTGTTAAGGTAAACATGATCAATTTTTTCTTTTACTAATCAAATAATTTATTTATAACTTGTCACGTGTTTAACCAATAATTATAAGCATTGTTAATATTTATGAGGTTATATATATCAAGATATCTTATTTTAGATATTTTCTTTTTGAAAAACAAACAACTTAACACTTATATTCAGATGTTGAAAAAAAATGCATATCATGCAAATATATACATTCAATTCTATTTAGACTTTAACTAAATTCAGACACATTCAGATTTCAAGCAAAAAAAAAAAAAAACACTAAGTCATTAAATTACAAAAATAAACAGTAGCTAATTTTAATTTTTTTTTAAAGAATTGAGTAAGAATGTACTTGAAATTTTTATTGTTAGATGACAAATCATAAAACACAAGATTTAGTATCTTGCTTCTCTCATACTTTTATACAATCATTCCAAAACAGGAAATCTCCAATCATATTCAAACACAATATCAAACATGAAATTTGTAGAAAGTGCAAAACAAAATCTTCATTTTATTGCAAAATTCACTAATCCTTTTCAATGAAAACGAAGAAAACTGAATAATCAACATAACCACTAATGATATGGAAAATGCTATTTTATTGCAAAATATTGCACAAACGCCACAAACGGCACCGCTTTTTAAGGGTCTACTTAAGTTGACCAAACAAAAATAAAGTGGTGGTAGGGGAGAGGAAAATGAGAGAAATTTACCTTCTCACTTTACCTACCCACTCTCTCTCTACCATCTTATTTATTATTTCTCTCAACTTTCTCTCTCCTCAGCATTTTTCTAAAAAAATAAGGGCAATAAACTAATAAAAGAGCCAAAACCATTAAATATTTAAATACGAGAAACTACATGTTCTGTTCCAAGAGCGGCCTCAGGTTCAAACGCAAAATGGCCTTGTCGTTGTTCATTAAATGACACCGTTTCCTTCCACTGGCCGCCACCTTCAACGAATCACTCAAGCATAGGGATGGCAATTGTACCCGCAAATCCGCCCAAACCCACCCACCAAAACCCGCCCGCTGCGGGTAATTTTATCCGTTGCGGGCGGGTTTAGTATTATAAACTAAAACCCGCACATGGATGCGGGTGGGTTTGGTATTAACCTTATATCCGGTGGATACCCGCATGGATATCCACCAAACCCGCAATATTTTTTCCCAATATTTTTAATTTAATTTTAATATAAAAATGTATAAAGAAAATAATGTCATTATTCAAATTACCAAATAGCCAAAGACTCAAAGTTGTGTATGCGAGTATGTGGCCCATCTCTTATTCTAAAGTTATAACCTAAAGAAAACTAAAGGCATTTCCCTTCGAATTAGTATTTGAAAATATTAATCTTAATTATTATTATAGGCATTATGTTGGATGGGTGCTTATAGTGGTGAATGAAATGAATATCTTCTCTTGGAGCTTATTTTAAATGATAATATGAAATGTAATCATTATTTTTAGATACTAGTTTGTGTTTTTAAATGAATTTGTGTAATTTATACTTAAATTTGAGAATTTGTGTTGGATTAATGTGGAAATTTTAATTTTTTATTTACATTATTTAAATATAAAATTGAGTGTGTTATATGGAATTTGAGGTTATTATTATAAATTTATATATTAAACATTTGTGATTTTAAATACGAAAACCCGCAAAAAATCCGTCGGGTACCATTACAGGTTTGGTAATTGTTAAAACCCGTTGCGGGTGGGTTTTTTTAAAAAAATTAAAACCCGTTGCGGGTGGGTTTTTTTAAAAAAATTAAAACCCGCTGCGGGTTGCGGGTGGATTTAATAATTTAAATTTTGTGCAGGTTTGAGTTTGGTAATGACAAACCCACTGTGGGCGGTGCCCATTGCCATCACTACTCAAGCACCATCCTGCACCAATCCCCTTCTCGGTATCCCGCACTTTCCTGTCTCCCATAAAACAGAGCAAAACCCACTTACCCCATTTTACTCTCATCATATCCAATCATAAGGGAGCAACACAGCTGGTAAAAAGTAGGTGTTGATAGGTGGCTTTGTAAATTTCACACCACCTTATTGAAAGCAAAGGCAAATCAAGTTATCCACTAGCGAAGCAATCAAGAAAGCATAGGCTGCCGTGAGTGGTGAGTGGTGCCAAAGTGTACGAGCAGGGGCCGAATGCTGACGTGAAAAAATTGAATTTTTTTTTTTAATGATCCATTTATTATTAATTGCCCTAATTGTAAGTCTATGAAATTTTTTAGAAATATAAAGATTATCTCCTTTTAGTTCACTCTTTATTCTTTTATTTTTTTCTCTATAAAATTAAAATTCATCATTTAAGTTTAATAAGAAATTCTCTTATCTTCTTCCTCATCTATGTTAATTTTTTTCTCTTATATCTCTCGCTCAATTGTTAAAGAATTTAGCGCCTTGTCTAAACTCATCAATAAACTGCATTTACAAACTCATAGCAGAGCTAAAATTAAAAGTCTTTAAAATTTTAAATTCTAACGAACTGGTTGCTCAATCTATATCATAAGATAAAGAATGAGACATTTAAAAAAACTTAACCAATAATTAGGTATCAATATTAATTAATATCTAGTAAACAAACCACGTTAGTTATTATGGAATTTAAACAATTTGAATAAAATTTATCATTTTGATATTGAAAAAAAAAAAAAAACTAAATTGTGTTGTTGTATATATGTGTAACTTAATCTCTCCTGTATCTAGTTTCTGGCACCCCAACTAGTGAGCGACGGGTGTCCCCTCTGAGACATAACGGTTGTTCGCACCAACAACGAAGTGCGACGGCAGTTCGTTGAAGTGGGCTGCGATTAGTGGTGAGTGACTGCATTTAGCGTGAGTTGCAATGGGTGGAAGGAGGAAATCGATAGAGTGAAGAGTGAAGAAAAGACTTGATTTTTATTTTTTTTAAGTATGTCATTTTACGCTGGCTCTCAAGAAACGGTGTCGTTTGCAGCGTTCTGTGCAATGTTTTTCACTCGTTTGCGTGCAAAGAGCAGCATTCTGACTTCTGAGCATCAATATTATACGTAAAAGCCCAAAACTGGTGAAAGACGAGAAAACCACCAAAAAAAAAAAAAAAAAAGAAACTCTGTTGTAGCCTTTCAAAAAGAGATTATTTGAGTAGATCTTTTATAAAAATATATACATGTGTTATTTATTTATCAATAAAAGTTTCTACCAAAAATTATAAAATTATTTTAATTATACAAGTTTTTTTTTTTAAAGTTATATTATGAACATAAGGATATAAATTGTCTGATAAATAAAAAAGGACACTTGCATTCCAAGGATTGGGGAAATGGTCACAAAGGCACTTAATTTTTAAATAAGAGACACTAAAACCTTCTTTTGACCATAATACACTTTGAATCTATAAATGCAAAAGAATTTACCTCAAAATTTTTTAATAAACAGAAATATGACATTAAAATAAATGTAATAATATATACGTTTTAAAAATTTTAACATTTGAAAAATAATTTTATATTTTACAATCTATTAGACCTATTTTATTATATTAAAGTAATTTTTAACAATAAATAGAAACATAATATTAAAAAAAATAAAAATAAAAATTATTTTGAATTTTTATGTAAAAGTTAATTTTAACATTATTAATTGGGAGATATTTTGTTAATTGTAAAATATATTTAACCAAATATTTATTTAAAAGGATAATTTTTAAAAACCTCCCCTGAGGTTTGGACTTATTGCAAGTAGATGGCGAGAATCTGTTTATTTGTAAAAAACCTCCTACCATCAGTTAACTTTAACATTGACCGTTAGTTGACTGTGCAAAGACAATATTACCCTCAACAATAATTTGTAGACGGAAATAACTAAAAAAAAAATTAAAATTGTTGGCGCAAAAAGCACAAACCCTATTTTTTGACAATTTTATCCTTGTCAATTCCAAAAATTTACAATATCATAGGTAAAGATTATAACTATTTTATTTTCAAGTTTTTAATTTTATCTTTTTTGTAGAAACTTTAAGAAAATATCAATAATTTAAAGAGAATTTTTTAAATTTTAAATTTTATCTTTCTTGTAGGAACTTTAAGAAAATATCAATAATTTAAAGAGGGTAAAATAACCAATAATTTTAATTTTTTTTTTAGTTATTTCCATCTACAAATTATTGTTAAGGGTAATATTGTCTTTGCACAGTCAACTAACGGTCAATGTTAAAATTAACTGACGGTAGGGGGTTTTTTACAAATAAATCAATTCTCGTCATCTACTTGCAACAAGTCCAAACCTCAGGGGAGGTTTTTAAAAATTACCCTTATTTAAAATCTTTATAACAAATAAAGATATATTATTAAAATAAATATAATAATTTTAATATTATTTTAAATGTTAAAAATAATTTAATACTATTAGTCTACTAAATAGATCATATTATTTGTATTAATTAAAAACCTTTAAAGTTCATTTTTTAATTACTATATTCAAAGGATATTATGATAAAAAAGAAGTCTTGGTGTTCTTTGTAAAAACTTAGGGATCTTTGTGACCATTTCCCTAAGTCTTAGTGTGTAGACGTCCTTTTCCCAATAAATTATGAATACTTTAGACAATTTAAAGCTTTAAAAAATTCTACAACTACTTTTTTCAAAATCTCAAAATTTGAGTTTTAATTTAGATAAAATAACTTATTTAATTACCAAAAACTCTACTCAAAATGCAACTAAATAGTACTAAAAATTTTTAAAAAGAGCTTATGAAATTTAAATAAGAACTTATATATTAGATAAACCATATGAAAATGTGTTAAATAAAAATGATTTTTTTTACATTGATATTAGAGTCGGACTATAATTTATATTATATAAGACTAGTATTCATATTTACAATCAGACTAATGAATTTTAGTTGCCACAATGCTGTGCAGGAACTTGAGTTGTTGCCTTCATAACCATTACTAGGATTATAGTTGATGAAGGAATTTTAGTGGCCACAATGTTGTTTGGGAGCTTGAACTGCTACCTTCACAATAGGCACTATTACTAGGATTATAATTGAGGAATGAATTTTAACCGCCACAATGCTGTGTGGGAACTTGAATTGCTACATTCGTAATGACCACTATTACTAGGATTATAATTGTGTGAATTTCATAAGTTTGAATGGTTTTGTGTATGAATTTTCGTAAAGATAGCCATTGAAAGAAGGTTAAAATGATAAATAAAAGGAATTTTTTTTCTTTTGTGTTTTGAGAATTTTAGAGTCTTGAGAAAAGTTAAAACCAATATTAAAACAATGCAATCTCTAAATTACAATTACTGTAACATAGATCCGCTCACATGAACAATATTAAAACAAGGCAATCTCTAAATTACAATTACTATAAGATACACCCAATCACATGAACAATACATGTGTAGAATCTGTATACTATTCATATAAAGAGTGTGTCTTACATTAATTGTAACTACGGATCCTTAAAACAAAAACTTGAAGATTCCTTTTAAAAATAATTTCAAAGTGGTTTGGCCAGTTAATAATTTATCTGTATTTGCTCATGTGATTGACTAATCTTCATTTACTTATTTTCTTGAAACAAGTATTAATTATTTATTAGGTTAGTTGGTACGAGTGAGGGTGAAGTGATAACTGACAAGTTCCAAACTTTGAACATAGAAATGTCGACAGCTTATTAGCTTGCGGAGGCATAATGCAGATCAACTGACCCCACCACTCACCAATTGATGATGATAAAAAAAGATGACGATCGCTGGTCAACTTGTTGTGCATCCGATAGCGTTTTTGGGTCTACCACTCACATGGGTGTGGCCACATGGGATCACCAACTACAATCTAAAATATAGAAAACGACAACTCCTCCATTCATTTATATCATTCAACGAACCATAATGACCGACCCCCCCCACCACTAACCCATTAAACGACAGTACATAGACCATCAGATTCCTATTCTTTTCCCTGCCGCCCACGTGATAAATTATTGACCATGTTTCAACTTTCGACTGAACATTAATATATTTTCAAATCAAAATTACACTAACTTATTTATTTGACATTTCACTTCATACACATAATTTAGCAGTAACAGCATCAGGCATCTTCTATGGGAATTTTACCACCTTTCTTATTAGCCCATCTCACAACCTGCTTCGCTTCTAATTTCTACAGCTAAAAGAAAAATACAACTAACAGCTTTTTAACATAATTAAAGTTTTACCACATCATAAGCCAATACCGAAGCCATAAAATATGCCCAGAGGATGAGGATGAGAAGCTGGCATTGTTTTTAGAACCAGACTGAGCTATCATGCTTCGGCATGGTATCCACCCCTGCTGCTTGAAAATCCTCTTTATAATCGAAGGATCCTAAGTCGAATGGAGACTCAAACATCAAGCTAAAATTGTTGTTGCTGCCGCTGCTGTTGTTCTCGAATGGAGAATTCATAATCTTAAACCGATCAAATTGATTTTCCTCTCGTGGGAACATCAGATGATTGTTATCATGCATGTTGGATCCTTCGAACAAGTTCCCATCCATTACAGCTCCTTGACCATGGTAATACTCCTGCTGATGCTGAGCTCTTGGCTGAAGAGTATTTTGACCTTCTGTCACAACGGCGTTGTTACTGGGATTCACATTCCTGTTTCCTTGGATATTGTTATCATAGATCGACATGAGCTCACTAATCATTTTTTGACCATCTTCTGGAACTCCAAGTCCTGATATATCAAAGGAAGGTTGCACAGAATTAAACGTTGGACCTGCTGGCTTGGACTGGGCAAATGTTTGAGGGAAAATAACTGGTTTCACTTCATTAACATGAAAATCAGACCCAGCAAACTCTGAAGCACCACTTTTATATGGGCATGTCAGCTGGTGATTGTCCCTTGAAGTCCTGTCACAATAGCCCAGACGAGGATCACTGTAAGGACACTGAAGGTATTCACATGTGTAAATATGTTGATCCATCTTCATGCTCAGATCATTAGATGGCTTCCTCTTCCGAACAAAATCAAAGTTGGAGACAACCTCTCCTTTGATTGCATAAGGTGGTTGTTGATTCGGTAACCTCTCTCTCATTCTTTCCATCCCCAAACTGGAAGAAATGAGATTCTGAGGCTTACACTCTTGCACATCAAAGTTTGGCTCATCTTCAGCCCCTTCCACATCATACTCATTGCAATCATTAATGACCAAAGATCCACTTCCTGCAGAAGAGGACAACACAGTGCAAGATTCGGGATAAAGTTCTCGAGCCAAGGCCTCCTCCTGATTGATGATGGCCAGCCATGTGGCACTCTCCTTGGCTGTCATCTTGTCTTGCAGGCACTTAGATTGCCTCACAAGCTTACGAATCTTGGCAATATCTGGGGACATATGCTTGATCACTGCCGTCAACACACCCACTTTCCATGCCTTCTTTAAGTCATGTGGCTTCTTGTAAGGTGGAGCACCTTGATCCTTGGGCAAACCCAATTGCGGCCACCATTCCTCTTTTCCAGTGGGCCACCATGGGGGGGAAACACCCTTCTCCAGGGGAAACCGCCTCTGAGGAGGATCACAGTGCTGCATGAGAGCCGACAAGAGTGAACCAAGGGTGGTGTCTTGCAACTCTTGCAAGGTATGCGGGGTTGGACCAATTGCGTTAATGCCCTCATTCTTGCCAGGGACTGAATTATCAGCTTGGTACTTAGCTATAGCAGCTGGACCATTACGATCAAACCTAACCTTATCCTTCCACCACTCACGGAGATTGTCAGATGCCCCAGTCACAGGCTTTCCTTTCTCTGGAATAATCCCATAGACAAAACCTTGAGCTTTACAAACTTCCATCATTTTTAACATGTATTTCAAGATCCCATCTTGAGCCCTCGACATCTTCTTCCTCCTTGCCTGCTCTTGCGACTGACGTTGCTTGGCCATGTCAATTCCCTCCTTGCCCCTGCTTTGTTCTTTCAGCCGTTTGAGACGCATTTTGTCCTTCCACATCCTCCTCTCAAGCTCATCAACATCCATCTCTTCATCAGTATAATCATCCTCCACGGTAGCCTCCGGTTCAGATGGTTGGACGGCCATATCTGCATCTCCCAGAGGAGCAGAGAAGAAGTTCATGTCACCACAAAACCCCATCTCATCAAAACTCATCATCATTCCCACAGCGTTAACACCCACAGAAACCCCAAATTTGCAAGTCTCTCGCTAATCTAATAGGACTCCAACCAAAAAAAACTTCAAGCAATAAAACCACCTCCTTCTCTTGACTATCTATGAGCAACAACTGTATCAAAACTTCAAAGTTGCCCAAGTATCGCAACCCTTTTTACCTGTAAAAATCATGATAATAACCAACAAACATCATCATAATATTCTAGCAGAAATGTCCATCTAAACATTAAATTACCACAAAGATCAGACAACAATTATTTGACAACACAGACGCAACTTGCTTAAACATCGCGAGTGAAAACAATTAAACAGATTCATAAATAGATTGATTTGCAAAAAATTAACAAACAATACTCAAGCAATCATCAGCAATCAAATGACAGATCATACCATATATAACAGGTGGAATCCTCACAAATTTCCCGGGAAAATTAGTAAAGTTAAGTTCAACTTTCCCGAGAAGAAAGTAAGCACAGAAAGAAGAGAAGATTGATCTCGAAAACAGGTATCACAGCTTTAGTAGTAAACACAATCAACATCAAGAACTTCAATCCAAACAGATCAAAACAACCCAGAAACAGAAATTCTTTAGAAAAGCATAATAAAATCAGATAAAGCTGAATTTAATTTTTTTTAAAAAAAAAAGTGGTACCAGAACGGAAGAGACGGGTCTTGGGCAGCAACTCAGAAGTCAATAGAAAGAGAGAGAGAGAGAGAGAGAGAGAGAGAAGAAGCTGCTTAGGTGTAGTTAAAATGAACGTGACTGAATGAAAAAGTGAGGCGTTTTACAAAACTTTTGAGGAGCATGACACGATGAGTTTTCTTTATTTTATTTATATTTATTATTTATTATATTTAAAAAAGAAAAGAAAAGAAAATAAAGGGAAAATGGTAAATGAAGGTCAGGTTAATCCAATCTAAACATTGGGATGGCAGTTTCTACGGGAGAGAGTTTTAAGACACGTGATAAATATTTTATTCCGTGATGATCATGATGAGGATGGGGATGATGATGGGGATGATGAGTTGACGATAATCGATCAAATGGGGAGAGAGAGAGGAATGAATAATGCAGAGTGGGGACCGTCTGTGTGTGTGACGTGTCGCATCGTTTTTGCTTTTAATAGTCTACGGTGACCTGACCCCTCCGGCCATTTTGCAAATTGCTCAGCTCTTATCCTCACCAGTTAACGCCTGGGGCGGGGGGGCCTTAACAGTGAAGTGGGAATACATTTATTTTGTTATTTGGATTTGGTAAACTCCCAACTCCTGTGCTTGAGATATTTCATTTAATGATATTTCTGCCTTTTACGACAAACTCGAAATCTTATCCTCAAATTCTGCAAACTGTGGGTGGAAATCTTGCATTCGCGGAATTCAGTTTGACTCCCCGTTTACTTGGATCTTATCCTCTCCATTAAAGTTGCCATTAAATTAAAAAAAAAAAAAAGGAATTTCTTCTTCCCAAACTGGGGGTAGTTATTATCCTTTTATTCATAAAAACTATAATAATAACTTACCTATATAACACAATGCATAGATTTAGAGTACGTTTGAAATTGAGATGCGGTAATTTTTAAGTTACAGTTATTGTGAAAAAAATAATAATTATAAAATAAAAGTTAGTAATATATAATAAATAAAAATTTTCATTAAATAATTAAAGATATAATAGATTTTTTATTATATAAGTGAAAAATCAAATTAATATAACTTCCAAACTACAATAGTTAGTGTTTATCAAATACTTTAATGCTATAACTTTTAAAGTACAACTGCTCAACCTCAATTCCAAATATACCCTTAAATGTTGAGCGCAACGTTTGGATTAAGATGATATGTGAACTCGTAGAATAAGATTTTGGGGTTTACTATAACTTTTTTAAGTAGAATTTATTTTTTTAAGTATATCTTATATTAGAAGGTCTTTTAATAAAAATAAATTGGTCGTTTGAGTATTAATGAGGCTATGATTAAAAATTATAAAATTATGTTAAATGGATAAAATTGTGAAAAACAAAATACAACTATTTTCAATAATTTAGTTTAAAAAAAACACTACAATAACTATTCTTAAAAGCTTAAAAACACTCGACAATTATAGTTTTCCACTTGTCATGATAAGGAAGATTTTATATTTTCTTAAAAAAAAAAAAAATCCTACGGAGGGAGAGAACATTAATCTTCTTTTATTTGCCTTTTAAAATGTCTATACTCACACTATTTATGTTGTATTTGATATTGAAGTGTTAATAAAAATTATAATGATATCTTAAATTTCTTATTGTATAAATATGAGATAAAATCATATTTACAAAACGGGGCGCAAACTTCACAAATTCTTAACCCTTGATGTATGTAAAGGCAGAGCTGCTCAATTGATCCTATAAAAATCAAATCGCTATTTGTAAATTGGTCACAACATTGGGAAATTTACAGAACTGACCACAAAACTTTTCTGATTTTTGAAACTAACCCTCTCTCTTTTCTTTTTGCTTTTTTCCCATCATAACTAATCAAACACACTAGATTTCCTAATTACTCCCGTTAGATTCCTAGTCATCGTTGATTGAGGTAATATAATATCAATAATGATAAAAGAAACATAATGTAATGCAAAATTAAAGAATTATTGTCATTTTACCACTTAATTCTCTTTCGACAACTATTTTTCTCACTTTTTTTTTATAAGAACTATTTTTCTCACTTAATGTTTCAATGTTCATTATTTTAATTCTAAATCGTTTAACTCCTTTAGAAAATTGTTGATTTTGTAAGGGCATTTTAGAAATTTTAGTATATTAAGTCAAAAGAATAATAATATTTGTTATTTTATCGTTATATAAACTTAATTGTGTGTTTTTCAAAGTTTATAGGATTCAATTTTATACACACACACTCTTTAAAATCGACTTTTATAATAATTTCTCTACAAAATTTTGTTATTTTTAAAAATTTGATGATAGAATGATAAAAGTTGAAATAATAGGTGGTAAAATGTAATTGTTAGAAATTTTAGTGATAAAATAATGTTTACCAATAATAATAATTATAATGATTAAAATAAATCATTGCAATTGACAATAATCAATTAAGATTGTTTTAGCAACTTATAACAATTTATTCGGATTCTAAAACAAAATAAACGTGTTGATGATAATATAATTCATTTCGATTTCAATTCCAACAACAAAAATATATAATTTATTTTAATTTTTATTCCATAATTAGATTTTAACCTATTTCAATTTTATTCTATACTAATTTCAACCGATTCCAATTAGTATCGATAATGCCCATTAAATGTGCTGTAACACTGGTGAGTAACATGGCCGCTAGTAATGTATGCTGATTAAACAGATTATTCAAAGGTTTAGCTTTTTATTGAATAATAGAGTGGAAGAAAAGAGAGAGTAGTGTGAAGAAGGCATTGGGTTTCCCATTTGGCATTTTCCATTGCCCTGCATATGAAACGCGTTGGGATCGGTTGGATGAAGTTGAAATTGCAAAGGGAAAAAAATTTGCACAAGGCAACAACCCACCTTAAGCTCACAGTTTAGGAGCTGGTGCTGCCATGTAAGTGTAACAGTAACTGCTCTGGCTCTACCCGAAAACAAACAACACAACACAAGTGAAAGTAAATCTGTCTCTATCTCTTGTCCTCGACTTTGTTTTCAACTAATAAACAGCATCACCTACCACTACCACTACCAATCTCTGAATCATTATAGTCTTCCTTTAACTATTCACTACCTTCATCTCTTCCAACACTTACCAAGTCCAAGTGGGTTCTCAATTTTCTCTGGGGTCTTTCATGCACCGAGTTTGGATGAAAGAGCAGTTCTTTTGGTTTGTTACTACTATTACTCATTTTTCTTGAAAATGTGGGATATTCATGCATGAATTTTTAGTCTTTTTACTTAAGGCTTTGTCCCTTTTTAATGCATGATTGATTTGACTTGTTTCAATTCCCTTATTATGAACTGAAAGTGGTTTAGCCTATTTTGTACCATTTAATTCTTGTTTAATTGTAATACGGCGTTTGGCTTCATGCCCTCTCTAATCTTTGGGGGATTAGGACTCCTGTAAACAGAATGCAGACAGTCAGTTTGATAGTGTTATTGTTGGTAGTGAATGCACTAGGACAGTCAGATTTTGAAGCTCTTCTGCAGCTAAAGAAAGGCATAGCGAAAGACCCATCTGGCCAAATTATTGATTCATGGGATACAAAGTCCTTATCATCTGATGGGTGTCCCCGAAACTGGTTTGGGATAACCTGCACTAATGGTTATGTCACATCTATCATGCTGAATGATATGGGTTTAGTTGGAAATTTTAGTTTCCCAACCATTATTGGCCTTAAAATGCTGTGCAATGTGTCTGTTTCAAACAATCAATTGATGGGGAATATCACAGACATTGGCTCCATTCAGTCTCTTGAGTTTTTGGACCTTTCACACAATTTGTTTCATGGATTGATCCCCTCCGGCATTGTTAGTTTGAAGAATTTAATGCTTTTGAATATTTCTTCAAACAGCTTTGAAGGTACATTTCCTTCTGGTTTTGGTGGTCTTGGGAAGTTGAAGTACTTAGACTTGCGGGCTAATCGTTTTGGAGGTGATATTATGCATCTTCTGTCCCAGTTGGGTAGTGTGGTTCACGTTGATCTAAGCAATAATCAGTTCTCTGGTTCATTGGACTTGGGCCTTGGAGACTCCAGTTTTATTTCTTCGATACAGTATCTAAATATAAGTGAAAATTCTTTAGTTGGAGAGCTCTTTCCTCATGATGGAATGCCATATTTCGATAATTTAGAGGTGTTTGATGCTAGTAATAATCATTTGGTGGGTGCCATACCTTCCTTCAACTTTGTATTCTCACTTCGGATTCTTCGGCTTGGAAGCAATCAGTTGTCAGGGTCTCTACCAGTTGCTCTTTTGCAGGAAAGCTCAATGATGTTATCTGAACTGGATCTCAGCCTCAATCAGCTTGAAGGTACTTTGATTTTATCAGTCTAATTATATTTATAACTATGAAATTGTCAAAAAATAATGTGCTGAATATGGCTCAAAGCAATACCAATTTTTATCCATTCATACAGTAATATACGTTTCATTTTGCTTGCAATATTAGTGGATTCAATTGCATGCTGGCAATGCAATCTTTTATGCCATGTTTGGTTTGAAGAGATGAAAGAATAGGAGAGGAAAGAGGGGAGGGAAAAAAAAATAAGGGGAGAAGAGATGAATTCCAGGAGAAACCAAACAATGGCTAATTAAAATATCCAAATATCACAAATTAAAATCCTTTTGCTTTTTTGTGCTTTATCTTGTATGAAACCATGATGTGAAGTCCTCAAAAATTCCTTGAGATTTATGATGAAGCAATCGCATATTTTGGCTGTGGGATTTATTTTCTGTTGTATAAAGTATAAACCACTATTGATGTTCATGATCTTAAACATTAGTTTAGAAATTCTGTATATGATTTCTTAATACCGCCTCTCTGTCTTTCTCATTTTATTGTTGATGTTTATAATATTTAACACTTTTGGCAGGGCCAGTGAGAAGTTATACCCTCGGCCAACTTTAAAGAAGGTTATTTTATCTTCTAACAAATTATCCAGGTTCCTTAACCTGCTAAGGTTTGGTCCCGGCCCCATTTGTAAATTTGAATACAATAAGGTTCTTCAGGGGATCTGTCCAGAATGCAGAATTGGGGAAATTATGTCGAGGATATTCATTTGAGCTCTAACTTCTTGACTGGAATGGTGCCAAACCAAACTTCTCAATTTTTAAGGCTGACTTCATTCAAGGTATCAAACAACTCATTAGAAGGTGATCTCCCTGCAGTTTTAGGAACATACCCTGAACTGAAAGTGATTGATCTTAGTCTCAATCATCTTAATGGTTTTCTTCTTCCAAGCTTCTTCACGTCAACAAAATTGACTGATCTTAACCTGTCAGGCAACAACTTCTCTGGCCCATTACCTCTTCAGGAAATCCAAAATAATCCTTCAACAGGTTCTACTCAAAATTTGAGCCTGACATCCCTTGATTTAGCTTATAATTCATTAAGCGGGCGTTTACTCCCGGGGATCAGTAAGTTTCACAACTTGGTCTATCTTAATCTGTCGAACAATAAATTTGAAGGCAGTATTCCTGATGGCCTTCCAAATGGTCTAAAAGAATTCAATGTGTCATTTAATAATCTCTCTGGTGTTGTACCTGAAAACTTAAGGAACTTTCCTGATTCAGCATTCCATCCTGGAAATTCCTTGCTTACTTTTCCAAATTCGCCATCACAGCAAGATGTTCCAGATCTGACTTTGAGAGGGCATGGGAACCATATGAAACCTGCTACTAAAATTGCACTGATTGTGGGTTTGGTCTGCGGTGTTACAATGGTAGCTCTTTTGTGCATGTTGATTTATTTTAGGGCTCTCTGGCAGAGACATGGGAGGGACAGTTTTAAAAGAGATGGGGAACAAAAAGCCTTCTCAGAAGGGAGTTCTTCCCTCTCTCAGAAATCAGGGGTTAACAAAAAGGGGGATCCTTCTTTATCTTCCTTCACTTTCCATCAAGACCCTCTACCGTCATCCCCAATGGAGTCTGCTTATGATGCTGGGGAAACTTCATCAGTTGTAACGAAGCCTAAAGAACTTTATCATCCTGATTCAGTACGAAAAGATGAAGGATTATCTTCCCCTGTGTCTCTTTTGTCATCTTCAAATCCATCACAATCTAAAAACTCGCGTTTCACCAAGAATTCTGATGTGCTCAATGCTTGTTCTCCTGAAAAATTAGCTGGTGACTTGCATCTCTTTGATGTCTCACTGATGTTTACAGCAGAAGAACTTTCACATGCTCCAGCAGAAGTTATCGGAAGGAGTTGTCACGGAACTTTATACAAAGCTACGCTTGACTCTGGTAGTATATTGGCTGTCAAACGGTTGAGGGAGGGAATAGCTAAAGGAAAGAAAGAATTTGCGAGGGAAGTAAAGAAACTTGGGAACATCAAGCATCCAAATTTAGTTTCCCTGCAAGGTTACTACTGGGGCCCAAAGGAGCATGAGAAGCTAGTCATATCAAATTATATTAATGCACAGTCGCTGGCTGTCTATCTGCAAGGTAAAGGTCTTGTCCTTTGGTTTTATTTCTAAACAAAGTAATGTAGAGCTTTTAGAACTTTCTGTATTTTGAAATATACCTTGAAAGATGGCCAATTCAGATGGTGGGTAATCGATCTGAAAAAACTGGAACTCTTAGAATATTTTGTATTGATTATCCTATTGCATGTATATTCAAAGAATTCTCCGCATCGCATGTCATCCATAAATTTGTTTATCATTTTCTATTCCATATAGCCTCTCATTGTCGTCGAATTATCCCCTTAACTGATACCCGGGGAATGCACATATTTAAATAGACAGAAACCACGCAAACCTACTAAGAGATTGCTGCAAAGGTGTAATTTTGCTTCATAGAATCACAATCTAGTTTGACATATACATTCGACTTGAAAGCGATTGACCACCAAGGTTTGGTTTTTTGTAAGTTGTAACTTTCAGTACTTATAAAGTGTTTTTTTCAAGCATTTTTAATATCATCAATTCTTGTCTGTTAATGTCAAAATGCGTTCCACATCCTTTCGTGCTTTCTGTAAACTCTCTCTCTCTCTCTCTCTCTCTCTCTCTCTTATTGTGTTGTAGGATTATATTTTGTGTCATTGTTACAGAAGAGTCATTATGAATATACCTCCCTAAAGTCCTGTGTTCTTGCACAAAAAAATAAATAATCAAAAACCAACATTCAACTAAGAATGAAATCATTTGAATTGCTGATGGAAGAATTCAGTTGTGCAGCTGGATTCATGGAGTCCTTCATTCTATAAATTAACATTGATAGTCAGTTGAATGAAATGGATTCGCATCCCATAACTCATTTCACTTTCATCTCTGCTTTCTGCATTTTCATGTCAATGAATATTTAAGTAGTGGAATTTATATGATATGGTGGTTCCCTCAATTTGCATGGTGAGTCCTAGTTAGCTACTTGTGCTCCTTTATTTCTCTATTGAGTTTGATTAATGTGCACGCTCTTAAAAGAAATGCTTTTTGTTGTCTTGCCATTACGTATATCTATAATTGTCAAAAGTGCCGGAGCCAAGTTTATGACCAAGTTCATGGTATAGACAAGGTAAATTATCTAATTACTAGTTAAGGGGATTTTCCTAAAAACTGACATAAAGTCAAGTAAAAATTGTTTGCCAGGGGACCTAACGTATTTGGGTTTTTGATGCTCTTGATGCTTTTCATGTTCTGCAGAGACAGATCCAAGAAAACTGCCACCCTTATCTATTGATGAACGACTCAGAGTTGCTGTCGATGTGGCTCGATGTCTGAATTACCTACATAACGAGCGAGCAATACCCCATGGCAACCTCAAATCAACTAACATTTTGTTAGAAGATCCGACCATGAATGCAGTCCTCACTGATTACAGTCTTCACCGAATTTTGACTTCAGCTGGCACAGCAGACCAAGTTCTGAATGCAGGTGCTCTTGGCTACCGACCTCCTGAATTTGCTAGCACAAGCAAACCATGCCCATCACTAAAGAGTGATGTCTATGCATTTGGGATTATCTTACTAGAGCTCCTGACCGGTAAGAGTTCTGGGGAGATTGTTTGCGTGGACCCAGGAGTGGTTGATTTGACAGACTGGGTTAGGTTATTAGCTCTTGAAAATCGGTCTGGTGAGTGTTTCGACAGGCTGATTATGGATGGGCATGATATGGAGCAGCCTCCTAGAATTCTCAGTGATATGTTACAGGTGGCCCTAAGATGTATCCTGCCGGCCTCTGAAAGGCCAGACATGATGTCAGTTTTTGAAGAGCTCTCGACGATAGTGTTAGAAAAAAGACAGTCAAGGTAAATAGAAGCTCCCTCTGTAGCATTACTAACCCCAAATATTGGTTCATACCTTAGATGATTTTGACTCATAATGTAAGTTCAACAGTATTTCTCTGTTAATCTTATTGAATAATGGCTCAGTAGGCATATCAGATTCAGGAGTCAGAGGGAAAGAACTTTAAGTTCCTTGTACATTAACCATTCTTTCTCTGTTTCAACCCTTAAACTTAGAAATTTAATTTCTTTCTTAGTTATTTTTAGTAGGGAAAAAGTCATTTTCATCCCTAAGATTTAATGCAATAACTCATTTCATCCATACTTTTCAAACAATAATCTAAAATATTTTTCCGTTAACTCATCATTAGTGCAAATATGTTAACTAGTAATTCATTGAAGGCAAAATAGAATTTTTCATTAAAGTCATACAAACTATATTAAAATAAATTTTTTTATACAATTAAATAACACTACAAAATATGCAAAATTCACTAACTGTTTCGTAAATGAAATCAACGATGACATAGTTTGATATATCCATTGAATAATTGCCATAAGGAACAAATTAGGTTAAAACTCTCTTACATTGTTGTTGCGTGATACCACTCTTTTGGCTAGTCATCTAAATTCGAATGGTGAGAAGGTAAAGGAATAAAAAATTGATTTGAATTTTTCTCACCTTTCTATTTTTTGGGAAAAAAATAATAAATAATTAATTAATTAAGCAGCCTGTAGTTGATTTAATTATGGTCCGGCCCTCTCCTAATTTATGATATTGTCAAATATAGAGAGTCTGGAAGGGAGGGGGTAAAAAAATGCAAAATCCAAAATGGGTGGCGTGAACCATGCATAGATTGCACCAGCCAACAGGAAAGAACAGGAACTAAAGATGAAAGAATTAACTGTACTTGCCTGCAAATTTAGGCTAAAACTAAAAGCCAGCCATTTGCTTAATTGCTTCTTAGAGATGTTTAGCGCACGCAACGCATATATTATAAATGTTAATGAGAATTTGAAGAGTTCAAAGCAAGTGATAGGGCACTTACATTAACAGTTGCCAACATAGCTAAGCTTCAAAATTTCAAATGCACAAACCAAGTTTATATTTCTAAGATTAAAATTGATGATAAATAGTGCTGTTTTAGTTTTGGATGATTAATTTTGTCTTATGATTACTTGAGCCCTAAATCTTGGGAGTGTATGCAGACAATTGTCCATACATACACCCAGCAAGAGTGACCGTCAAGCTAATTAATAAATTAAATTAGCCCCCGGGTGTCACCATCACTCTCCCCAATTAACCAAAAGAACACAAATACCGCCAGCTGCTAAATAAACGTTAATCTATCCACGCGGAGAAAATGAAATTAAAGAAATGGTTATGAGGCAGCAGCTGCGAATATGAAGGTTCCATACATTTCTTCACATGACATCAAATTATGAACTGTAATACCACGCCCTCAAACACATTACCATTAGCCCATTTTGATACTTTACTTTTATTACAAAATAAATAAATTAATATTTTACTCATTCAAATATTTTATTGTACGTGTGTGTGTGTGTGTGTGAGTGTGTGCGCATATATACACACACATACGCACGATATGCTTACCTGTTCTCTCGCTCGCTCGCCCGCCCGCCCGCCCGCCCGCCCTCAAAAACACAAGTTTAGCAACCCAAGACCAGATCAGAGGCGGAGGCAGAGGCAGCTTTTGATTTGATCGAAGAGTTTAATTTGATCATTAACATTTTAACAGGTTTGTGCTTCTTCTTCCTACATACCAACATGCTTACATATACTGTTTTAAAATTTATTTGATCATTTCATTTGTTCTTAGTTTGATGATACCGTAATACTGCTTTTAATGTAGAAACTGTAAACCATGTGCGTGCGTGCGTGCGTGCGGCTTAGTTTTGAGAAATCTTCAAAGCTAATTTAGCTTTGAGTTGTGTTGTGTTGTTTAAGATCTATATAATTAAGAGAACTCTTGTCTAATCAATTTACGTTAACCATTTCTCTTTGCTGATTACATATAAATTTTGTAGTGTGAGTTACAAACTTTCATTTAATCGTAAAAGGAAATTATAGAAAAAAAACAGAAATTAGTATGTTGATATTATCTAAGCGCCCTTGAAACATCGAAATTTTTAGAAGCCCATACATTAGTGCTGAGAGTTGATTTTTGACCGAGACTTAGATGAATACTCTTATTAGAAGAGATAAAAAAAAAAAAATACATCATATATTTATAAAAGTTGAATCTGATAATCCAATCAGATTTTTCAGGTGCAATATAAGTCGACGTCGTGCAAGGCATCACTTGGTGGATTGTGATTGTGAGCACATGAACAACAAACAAAATACACACTTGGTTCAATTATCTGTGCTGTGCTTATTATTAGCTGTCAAATATTCCATTTTGGTTTGTCTTTTTGTTCTTTTTCCCAACTCAAATTCCAAACAACACGTAATATACTCACTGTCCAATTTTATCTTTTTTCTCGCAATCCAATTGAATTGATTGCCCATTTTTTTTTTCAAAATTAGTAAAATGAATTTAAAATTGTCACTTAAACAATGTTATAACGCATTTTGAAATTAAAAGTGCATGTAATCACGTCGTGCATTAAATAATAATAATTACTCCCTCCCTCCCTCCAAAATAAAAATAAAAACAGGTATTTTTCTTTGAAAAATATTGCTCTTAATTAAATATTATTTTTCTAGCCTATATTATAATAAATAAGTCTGTAACGTATTTATTTATTTTTTTTCTTCTTTCTAAAATTCATTATTATTATTATTATTGTTGTTGTTGTTTTTGTCAGACACGGCCACCAAAGTTTAGGCATACGCGGTAGCGGGCGTACGCGGTTTCTTTATCAAAATATATGCTATGCTGCGTGCGTATGATATAATAACATAAACGAATTTACTCTCTGATAAACACTTTTTAATATATATTTTCACTTACCTGCAGTCGTAGCGCTATCTGCTGCTGCTGCTGCTCAAAATGGCTGAAAGGATCCACCCCGAAACGACACCGCGCAGCGAACAAGAGCCCTCACATCCGCCGGCGCCCGCGGCCGCAGGAACCTACGTCATCCAAGTCCCGAAGGATCAAATCTACCGAGTTCCGCCCCCCGAGAACGCCGACCGCATCAAGGGCCTCTCCCGCCGCCGCCGCAAATCCCGCAGCACTACTACCTGCTGCTGCTTCCGTTTCTGCTGCTGCTCGCTGCTTCTCCTCGTCCTCCTCTTGGCCATCGCCGCCGGCGTCTTCTACCTCGTCTTCCGTCCCGAATCCCCCAACTACTCCGTCGACGGCGTCTCCATCGCCGGCCTCAACCTCACCTCGCCGTCCTCCGTCGTCTCTCCCCGGTTCGACGTCTCCGTCACCGCCGACAATCCGAACGACAAGATCGGAATCTACTACGAGAGAGGCAGCTCGGTGGAGGTCTCCTACAAGGACGTCGCCTTGTGCGACGGCGAATGGCCTCAGTTTTACCAGCCGAGCAACAATGTCACGGTTTTCAAGACCTTGCTGAAAGGATCGTCCATCGAGTTGACCAGCTCTATGCGCAAAGACCTGGTTGCTGCTCAGACGAGTGGCAAGACGGTGCCGTTTAAGGTGAACTTAAGAGTGCCGGTTAAAATAAAAGTGGGGTCGGTTAAGACGTGGACGATTAAGGTAAAAGTGAGATGTGATCTAACGGTGGATAAGCTGACGTCTCAGTCGAAGATCGTATCTAAGGACTGTGATTACTCTGTCAAACTTTGGTAAAAAAAATTTTAAAAAAAAATTTCAAATCAAAAGGATTCATTGTAATTTTGTAGGATTATTAGATTATACAATTAATTATTATTATTATTTGTGGTGTATTTGTTGCAAATACACACTTATTATTATACTTTGTTATTAGTCTGTTTTGTAAAATTCTTCTTGTGTGGAAACAAGATACTTGGTATTCGAACCCTATTCACTCGGTGAAAAAGAAATTAAGTTACCATTGGACTATACTTTTTTATTTATTTTTTAAAATATATATTCTTGTAGCGTCGAAAGACTGGGCCTTAAAAGACTCTGTCTCTCTATCTAATTAAGGATAAAGTCGCATATGTAATGAAGAAGTATGAAGTAATAAAACTTCTTACATAAGCAACAAATTGGAGAATAATTCAAAGTTTTTGGTAGAGTGGATTTTGATTGGAGAATATTTACTTAACTTTTGGAATGCGAGTAACAAGTGTACGTGCCTAACTACTCCAATTCATGTGTTTGTTTTTGTTTTTGTCTTTTTTAATAGAAAGAAATTCTTTCATTAATCAAACAACACTGTTTAATACATTTCCCACTTCTTTTGGTATTGTTCCCGATCAGATAGCAAATGTATTTTCCTTGAAAGCAAATTTAGCCAAGGAATGGGAACAAGCATTAAAGCTTCTAGGGACATGTTGAATTACAGCTTTTGAAAAATCCCTTTTCAGATTTTGGATCACCATTTAGGATCATTGAAAAAGAAGTAGTAGTTATGCACTTCATTATCAACTCAATCCATTTTTTCGAGAAGCCAATCTTAGTCATTGTTTGTTCAAGGAATTGTCATTCAATCATGTCATAAGCCTTGCTCACATCCAATTTTAAGGCCACCAATCCATTTCTTTTACCCTTACTATGCCTAATCTTATGGAGGCATTCGTAACCAATAATCACATTATCAGTAATGAGTCCATTGGGTATAAATGTACTCTGAGCTGGGGATATAATTTGGGAGAGAATCGGTTTGAATCCGTTTGCTATAGCTTTTGCAATAATCCTGTAATTAACATTGCACAAGCTGATTGGCCTGTACTCAAGCTACTTTTCTAGGCCTCTACTTTGGGAATGAGAGCAATGTTTGTTTTTGTATTTTTACCTGAACTCAATTCAAGCACGAAAGAAGTTACCGCGGCTGAGGGGATTATAATTTGAGTGAAAGTTGAGACAAAGACATACTTGAGAATCAAATATTCTTTTTTGCTGCTGGGAGCATTGGTTCGAGATTTTACGAGGGCTCTATTTGTTTTTTTTTTTATAAAAATAAAAATATAGATAAAATATGAATAGATTTCTTTTTATTTTTCGGATGTATGTGAGTAAATTTCTGAGTTAATTTCCTTTTTTTTTTTTTTGTTGGTTGTATAACTTACTTGTATTATAAATATTTGCGTATAGAGCTCCGATAGACCCTAGATTATAATACGTCTGTAAATTGTAGAGTGTAAACGTTAAAAAAAAAAAAAAAAAAAAAGAACTTCATTTTGCTCTCAATTCATTTGATTTAGTCCTAATTATTTCTTTTGAATTAGTATAATAATAATTTTTTAATTTTCTTTAAACAATATGCAGCAGTATCATGACTGACCGACAACAACAATAAGTCAATAACATTTACTAATAAATTTTGAGCAGACGGGAATTGCAGGAGATTACGTTTCCATTCATTTTCTTTTATTTAATATAAATTTCTCAATCATTTATTAGTTTCAAGTTTCAATTGTTGCACAAAAATTTCCCAACATAAGAAATTTGTCTGTTCTCACAGATCTTTGGACTAAATCAAATTGAACAAAATAAAAGTACAAAGTGTGATACATTGGAGAAGTGCGAATACCTTCAGCTTGCATTTTGATATTAAGAACACGAGAATAATAATAATAATAATTAGAAAGTCATTAATTTTTTCTTAACATCATCAAATTTAAATGAATGATGATGACACAACGCAAACAAACAAATAAATTGTGCCAATAATACTCTTGTACAAATTGAATTGACAGACACGCAGTTTATAAGAAGATATAAAAGAATTTATCATCTGATGACCAACATAATATTTTTCTGTAACTTAAGAAAATCCTCTTCTATTTTTTATTAACTACTTTTTAGTCTTTACTTTTCTACCAATTTTTTCATGCCATCCGAGCTGATAGTTTAATTTTTTTTTTTTTTTTTTTTACTCAAACTTTTATAAGTGTTCGGTGTTGATACAACTATTTGTGTTGTTTCATTGTTAAATTCAACTATAATGGGCATATCCTTTTTCTTTTTTTTTTCCAATACTTATATTACAATCAACTAATTACAATTAAAATATTATTAACATTACATTAAATTACTGCTGATATTTACAATCAAACAATTACCAAAATTAATTTACATTAAATCTTAAAAAACCCTGCCCCAAGATTTTCCTGTCAATAGTATTTGAGCATGGGTCCGAGCACTGGCAACTATAGTAGCATATCTAGTTGTAAGTACGGCTTACCATTTTCATCAGCCAATCAGGCATTAGAAACTCAAACAAACTGTATGTCTTCTGTTCTCTTATAGCCTTCAAAAAACACCTGTACAATAAATTGATTTTTTTTTTTAAATATTAATTACTTAAGCTAGCAAAATATCACAACCTTCAGTGTAATTTTGCTAAAATGGGTGCAAGGATTGAGGAGTGGGAATTTATTATGCAACTTTCTAATAAGTTAAATTTACAAAGGTAGATTCTGTAACTTCAACAACTCTCTTTACAATCATTTCACTTGATAATATAATTACAGCCTTGACCTAATTACCCCAACAAATGGTTTTAACTAATTTTATTTCCTTTTATTTCTGCTTAAATATAACTTAAAAAGAACCTCCAACCAAATGCCCCACCCTTTTTTTTTTTTTTTATTTCTTTTCACTGAACAAAAATGCCGATAATTCGAACTCATACCTAAAATGCTTCAGTGTTTCCGCACCATATCTTGATGAACAATGCGCAATTATTCTTCCTTTCCAATTTCCAGATTTATTTAAGAGCCAAGACTTAAGCTTGTGATTTCAACTGATCATTGCTACTCTTAGCTTCTCGGTTGACCAATTCATCGTACTTAATCTTAGCATCTTGGATGGCCTTTTTGAGATCTGCATACATCTGTACAGAATTCTCCGAAAAGTTGTTCAGCTGGCCAAGAAATCCCACCAAGCTTGACCGGAAACGGTCAAAGCCCGAAATCCAGTCCTCCGAAGCATCATCTGCCAACAAATTAACTGCTGTTTCACTACCACTCTTCCCTTGATTCTTCTCTTGGCGAGGTAAAAAGTGACTTGTTTCTGAAGCTAAACTCTTGATAGAATCAGTGAGTTCTTTGGAAGGCAACCAATCAAGCAAGTCCAACCAGACACTGCAGGTGGCATATATTGGAGGTCCAAAATTTCTCAATGGTGGTGGGGGTGGCGCCCACCTCTTCCTTCTAGAAGACTTCTGAGGAAGAGAGACACACTTAACCAGCCAATTGTTTATGGCCTGCAGATAGAATTTCTGAGCACTGATCCACTTTGTAAAACTTGAAGAGAGAGAGCTTAATTCATTTTCTAGATGGATGGTAATCTGCCGATGTGAATCTGACTTTATGGAGATTTTGCTGTGGGCGTTGTTGTATGCTACCGAGATGACCTGAAATTGAAGCTTGTGGCATTCAAACATCACTTCCCACATCCGACTTAACCTGGCATCAATACAAGGATAAAAACCACAGCAAGTTAGCTGGACAATGTAAGGTAATATGACCTCAATGAATTTAATGTAAAATAATTAGGAAAAAAAGAAAAAAACACACAGAGAGAGAGAGAGAGAGAGGAAGAATGGAGAAAACAAAAGGACGCAATCCTGTTTAAGTAAAGCTGATAATAATTATTGTAACAGAACAAAATTGAGAAATGAGAGTGACACAAACTGAATCTAAGAAAATATGGAAATTGCAAGTAAACAAAATCCCTCTAGGAACTTTTAAATACTGCTGCAAGGAGCTTGCAGCAGTACTTAAATGCAAATGCAGGCAGGCTTTCACTCACCTAGTTCATAAGTCTAGCCCATAATCACAAACTCATTAATTCCAGAATGCAAATGAAAAGTTTGTTTTTTTTCAGATTGCAATAAATCAACTTTAATGGTAACTATACAGGTAGGACCTCCTGGTCAAATAAAAAGATAATAATTAGCCACCCTGCAGGATGGTGTTTCCCTACTCTTCAAGTTAAGAGTGAAGAGATGAATCCAGTAGAAATTCAAATCCTGAAAACAGAAGAGGGGATGGAGCGGAAATGTGAAAGAAACGAAGTCATGCAACTAATGCTTCCACTCTTCAAACTCCGTTTGTAACTTCAACGACTATTAAACCAAACCAAAAGACTTGAAAACCATATGATTTATTAATCAATGTCAAACAACATTAATGAAGTAATAAAGAATAGAATATCCAAAAGATAGAAGCTAGTCTGAAACTTAGAAGTTCAAGGACCAAAAAATAATAATCGTCAACATTATTGAACAAAAAATGCATCCTTAGTTTGAAGAAAAAACCACTGTAAGTACAAGAAAGAATATCCAACACCAAGTTTTTGCTACTTTGAAAATTAATGACATGCTTCCTTACGTTAAGACAATCCTAGCTCAATAAAGCAAGAATTAAATATGGAGATGCGAGGACAAGGAACAAAAATATTTATCAATAAAAGTAAATGAATTATTTGCAAAATCTGACATCTAAACATGTCCGTATAAATGATGAAAAAGTAACAATTTTCTATTGAAGCAAAGTTATGAAAGGAGGTTAGTCTAGACATCACAAATTCTAATACTGTTAGACAAAGAAATTATCACGCATACCTTGTCTATATTATTTATTACATGTTGCAGTCTTTTATGTTGTTCTATGAGTTTGAAGAATATTTTTTTGGATATCCAGAAACAAAAAGGAAAAAAGACATAAAAAAGTATGGGGATGTGTTTGTGAATATGTGATGGAATTACTAGTCTTTTAAAGCATAACCCATAATCCTTTTAACAATAATGAATCCTCTGGCTGTCCATGTCCGCAAACCATAAAATAAAACTTGCTTACATGAGATGGAATCAATAACAACGATTGGAACCTAACTGTATGTATATATATGTATATACATGTACGTGTGTGTGTGTGTGTGTGTGTTTTCTTCACTAGTAATTTGCGAAGCAAAGAACTAAAAGTCCAATCCGTTCCCTTCATAAACAAGTAAAACTTTTAGCACATGTCATAACAAGTTGCAGGCTTAAAAATGTACAATGTTTCTTGGGACAAGTGAGTCCCACAAGAAGCACGTACGTCTGACATCAAATAATAATAAGTAGCCATGATAATTGTTTCAGATGAAATATATGCAATGGTTAAATCAGGTACTAACAAACAATAATAAATAATAAAGGAGATAGTAAAAATGCATACCCTTCAATTAAGTCCTCAAGCTGTGGCTGTAGCTCTTTGTCCCTTAATTCTTCAATCCTCTTTGATATTGAATCAATTCTGTGAATTGCAACTTTGATTCTGGAGTGTAAATCCTTGACTACAGCACGGGTTTTATCAATTTTGTGGGAACTTACTCCTTTTGATTCCAACTGTCTTAAAATTCTACATTTTGAGTCATACTCTCTTCTGATCATCTCACTAGCCTGGATTCAAGATGACTTGGTAAAGTAATATATTTATGACAAGGAAAACACCCTTAACTTCTCAAGCTTTCAAGCAAAACAACTTGAGAAGAAAGGCTCATGCCATTTTGAAATAGAATGTATAGAAAATTTTAAGATTTGAAAAAGAACGATTAAGATTTATGGATTGATGCTTTAGATTGATTTCACTAAACCCGGTTCAACTAAATAAGAAACTATTTATCTAAAAAATAAAAAAGAAAAAGAAAAAACTGTCCATCCTAGTCAAAAGACAAGTTACAAATAAACTAAGTACATAAAACATATGAAACATCTGCATTTTCATTTCATAAAGACTCAAACAGCATCTTGATTTACTAAGAGCGTGGTGTTAATATTATTATTTTTCTGTTCCCCCTCTAAATGGCATATACCATAATTATGATTGAACTCCAGTAAATTAAACAAAAGGCAAAGCAAGAAAGACAACTTCAAATATTTAGACGAAAATTTTTTATTTCATATGAGATATCACTCCATGGCATCATGCCGTCATCCAAACTGATTTTTTCCCATTATTTTCTCTCCACTACAGGTGGGATGTTGCAGGAGAGTTGATCAATATTGAAAACTAAATTAAGATTTTGAATTTGAAAGCATAATATCACTGCTCAAAAGAATGTTAAGAGAATTCCGGCATCAGTTTTTCCAAGTCTTAACATAATTAAGTCGACAACTACATTAACAGCAATATATCATGAATTCTAAACCTAATTGCTCTCCAAATATGGATGAGATTCTTCCCTATGCTTTTGTTCATTCCATATTAGTTTGTAATAGATCATCATCTAATGAACCACTAAGAAAATAGTGTGAATATAAGAAGTTCCAGAATCAAAACTATAACCACAATAAGAAATTTGGTACCTTTACTTCATCATAAAGTTTCCTCTCCCACGCATATAGCCTATCCAAAGTTGAGGCATGACTGCTTGAGATCATGTGAATACTATCAAAAATATCACCGGTAAGGTCCTCAACATCATCCTTTGAGTTCGCGCCCAAAGGATTCCTGGATGAAGATGATCGAGATGATGTAGTCCTATGCCAAGTTAAGTACTTTACATCTGTTTGAACAGGCTCTGAGCAAACATATAAAAGACATGTTTAGCGACCAAGAAAGAACGATCGGCCACAATTTGATTAAAAATATTCCATAAAAGTGGTTGCAGAAGACAGAGGCTTTATCAGATTATTAAACATTTAGCAAGTAATAAATGCAAATCTATGATTGGAAATCCAACAATTCATTGTCCAGACAGTTTTTAATTGTCAATACCATGTCAAGATAAGGGCATTACTATTATACAACCCTAATAACTTACATAATTTCATACTGATAATTGTCGAGTTGATGAAATGTGACAATAGCTTAAATCATCTTATGGCATTCATTTATAATTATGAACATATAAAAAATCATTGAGTTTCAGCATAAAAGTTTGAGTTACGTCACAAACAGATCAACCAAACACAAAGAATAAAATAGATTGATTGCAAATCGATTTCCAGAGATGATAGATCAACTCAAACAAAGCTAGTGTATGGTGTAAAGAGCTGTTTTCAACCGAAACACCAAGAAAAATTTAAAATTGGTACACTCATGCAATCAGGTGCATGAATCATGGATTTTAGGAATAAATTTGATAAAAGATGGTTGTTTGGAAGGACCACTTTCCAAATTATAAACTAACAATGGTAGAAAAACCTCTCTTACTTTCCTTTCGATATACCTATTTAAGTATATCTACTACAACTAACAAGATAACTCTACAAGATAACTACAACAAATTGACGCTATTGTAACCAGAGGCTACCCAAGTCTTTAGAAGAAGAACCCAATTCTGTACAAACTTTAGACAGTAATGGGAACTGAAAATGGCCAAGTAAGAAAGTGGGACATCTCAGCTCGATGTTGCAATGTGGAATGGAAGTGGCATAGCTGCCATGCATGGGAACTGCTAGACTGTTTACAAAGACACATAAACAAATAGTTTTATTGTTAGGTTCAATTTGTGCTCGTAAATCATGTCAAAATTGTCAGCCCAAACTGCAGAAGATTTTATGTTTATCTTTTGGAGTATTAAAAGCAAAAATGCTAAGGGATTCTTAGTATTGTTTCTCAAAGTTTGTTTTCTGTTTTCCAGAAACAACAGTGATAAGAATGGTTTCAAAACAAACTTTTTAAAAATGATAAGTTGTTTCTCACCTTTCTAAATAGAAGTTGAAAATGTCTTCAATAGTTTCTAGAATGTACTGTTGTTCGGTAACATATGCTATGATAAAAGCTTTAAATTTTTAAAGTAAACAAATTTATTATTGTGTTGGAGCACTAAGACTTTGAACTTTGAAGGGGTCTAGTTACACTATCTATCTGGCTATGATAGTCTTTCTTATACATTTCTGACATGCCAGTTCACCAGTTTTTAATTCTGTAATGCAACTATAGAATGTGCATCAATTGATGACAACCAATTCAACTTCTTGTGGTATTGGAGTATTAATACTTTCCTAAATAATTCAAAAATATTAAAAGCATAGTGCTCTGTTAGATGGTCTACAAGTTTTGTCTAGTAAAATTGCAACAATTTTCAAAGCATTTTTCCCTAAATTCCACACAATCATTTTCCAATGGGATTAAGGGTATATTTCTAGCAAAATTTTTAAGACTTTTTGGTAGATAGTTACATTTTTTTTTTCTGGCCAGGGGTTTCTAGGTAATATATGAAAAATAATACTAGAAATTAAAACCACAAACTAATGAAGCATGTTACATGATTGTCACACGCCTCATGTTATTCATTTTCTTTTGATTCCCTTGAAACTGTGGGACAGGGAGCAATGATATAACATTCCCACATTAGCTTTTACAAGTGTTTTTATTCATATGTGAATTCAAATTTTAACAATACTTCTAACAAGAATGTCTCAAGGAAAATTAGGATAGACAGGTAAGATGGACTAGCAACACTTCAAAAGTATAAAGAACAAGAATGGCAAAAAAACACTGCCTTATGCACCCCCTGGCTAAAGAGATCTGTGAATCATACCAAAACAGTAAGGCGTGACAATGAAAGAAATCTCAAAATGATTATGAAAAAGACGCAGCATGGGCTTCTACAGGGAAAAAACAACAACAAAGATTTAAGAAACAAATCACTTGCATTTTAACTAAAATTAGAGAACCGTGTCTTTACATCGATATTTCAATATGTCAAGTCCAATCATGGCCTAATCCCAGGAATATGGTCCAAAACTCAAAATGTACGAACAAAAATCAGAGATACATCACCTTATGGTCACTAAAAATAGTGCCTAATAATAATTCAATTAAAGATCAATCCACCACTATGCTAGATATTATTAAACCTTAAGTCTAACCTGAATATTAAGCATTATACTTGGTGATATTGAAGAATAGAAATCTTTACTGTTTCTTGGTCATTATAGTGTATTTATTGCAACTAAAAAGATAAAGAGGCCTACCTTCTTGAACTTGGGGTGGGTCTTCACCACAAGAAAAACAGGCCTTCAAGATTGTAGATGCCATTGAATCACCTGCAAAAGTGAAATTTGTGTTAGTGAAAATAACTCACAAATTCATAACAAGGGAGTTAATACCTATGGGAAAAAAAAACAAAAATACATATTGTAAAGCCGATTTTATTATTAGCCCTCCATAGAGCACCAAACTATAACAAAAATTCCCACAGAAAAAGCACACAGCATCCCTAGATTCATACAAAACTATAGCTAATAGAAGGGGCAATAAAAACAAGCATCAAAAATATTTTCCCAAACAGTAATTTCAGGGGGAGTCAGTGAGTTCATACTATCTTTCTCCTCGAAAATAGGACGGAAATGCAACTTATTTGCTTCAAGCATTCTTGGGACTTCCTTTCCAGAATCAGAGGCTTTTATGAAGAGAAGTTCAATGTCTTTCATGCTTGAGAAGAAGTCCTTAGAGGCAACCTTGTTTTCAATACAATCTTCTTTCACTGGTGTTTCCTTCTGGTCAGTTGGATGAGCAGCTATAGAGGAAGTTGCTCTGACTGGCGATAAAGGAGGAGAGTTGCTTCTGCCCCCATTCACTAACTCACTTTCAGAAGCAACACTTTCTGCAGAAGGCATGGTAGGTGAAGCACTCGGTGCATTATGATCATGTAGCCTGTTTCGATTTTCAAAAGGTCTAACAAGAGTCTGTGGGGCCGGCTCGTCAAAGTCATCCTCCAAATCCTGAGATTGTTGTTCTTTCTCATGAAAAGAAGCCTTCTCTTCTTCATCTTCTAGCTCTGGAATTCCTTCCTCTTCCCTAAGCCGTCTTAAATCATCAGCACTCTCATACTGTTGGTTCATTCCCCTTCCTTCTTGAAAAGAAAATTGATGGTCAATTGGATGGTCACCAAAGTAATCCCATGGTTGGGTTTCTGGAGGGAGGGGTGAATCCTCAAATTGTGATGATTCAGCTGGTTCAGTGGAACGCGGCGTGGTATTTTGTGGGGTATTTGATGATATTACTGCCTCAATAGCTGGTGAAGGAGGCTTTTCTTCAACTTTTTTGTAAGAAAAGCCCCTAAATTTCATATGATTTGCCTGAAACCTGCTAGAGGTAGGAGGAGACGGAGACGGGGAATGGATTCCAGTCGTTTCCACATGCTGTGAAAAATTAGGAGAAAATGAGAACTGAGAAGGGGACTTTCCTGTTAAAGATAGGGGCTCGGGGGTTGCATTAGTAGAAGTGTACAAAGAAGATTCAATTGGACCTTCAGGTTCAACAAACTTTCTGAGAGCAGTTCCTGTGTTTCTTAGGGACTGAACATACATAACATGAGTGGCTGCTAAGGAGCACCTTCCATCAAGTGCTTGCCTAACAAACTTTTTCCTTTCCCGACATAGCTGCAGGGCCTTATCTTCTTCTAGTTTAGAGCTGGAAACCCCCATTATCCAGTTCTAGATGTTGGAAGGTATCCGTCTGTACGACCAAATAGGACTCTGGCTTTCCCTGTAAATAAATACACGCATTTGAGATAAAACAACGAAATGGAACTTCCAAGAATCTCAAAACTATTAACAAAATGTATGTACAGCGTATAAAATAAGTTTGAGAAGGTCCCAGAACAATACCAAATATTTATATTAGTTAAAACATAGGATCTAAGGATGAAGCTTCCATCTTTTCACTAAATAAGTTAAAGAAAAGCTAAACAAAAGAATGCTGAAAAGAGAAAATCCAGGATCCAAAAGCAAATTTAGAAGAAAACAAAATCAAATTGAAATCACAAAAACCGATAACATACAATAAAACATAAAACTAGGATAAATAATTACAGCCAAAAAATACCTACGGGAACAAAATTCACGACAGGATTAAGTTTTAAGACCCATCTTCTTTTCTAATTCACCAATTAAGAATTCATCATGGCATACACAATTATGCACACAGAGTAGTAGATAAAAATAAAAATAAAATAGAAGAGCTGAATCAAACACAAAGACAAAAACAATAACTGCTAAGAAAACTTGAAGAACAGAGGCATCATAATCAATAAAATAAAATGAAATTACAAAATTTAATTTAAAAAAAAAAAAAAAAACTTACTTCAACCTTATACTAAACTCAATCAGGATTTGTTACTCTATAGAGAGAGAAGTGAATCCTTCACATAAATAACTCTACTCACCAACACAGGAAGTGTTAACCGTTACTTTTTGCCTTTTTCATCTTTTATTTTATTTTATTTTATTTCCAGAAAAGAATAAAAGTACTGATCAGATCAAATTCTGTAAAATGAATCCGATGGAGTCGAGTCGAGTCAGCAACCCGTGGCTGCTGTTCCCATGCAAAAGGCATATTGGAAAAGACAGCACTTTGTGGACTGTGGTCCCCACCTCCTTTGTTTCGACCTTTTTTCTATTTATTTATAATAATAAATAATTTGTCATTTTTTTACTTATTTTATTTATCAATATCGAAAGAACTATTTTCCCCCTTAAAAAGTGAACCTTTTTTTTTTCTTTATGAAAAAAAAATTAAAATCTCTTCGCGACACCTTCGTCTCCTTCGTCACTAAGGCTCCGTTTGCGATTGAAGTTAAAATTCAATAAATTATTTATTTCATAATTTTTGATAAAAATAATATTTAATAAATTTTATAAAAATAATTTATTTTATAATTTTTCTATTTTATCAGCAGTCTTTAAAAATAAGTAAAGAATTACTTTTTATAAGTAGCTTATTCAATAAGCTACTACGATTTTTTAAAATGTCTATTATAACTTTAATATTTTAATAAAAAAATAATTATATCTTATTTATCCATAAATCCTAATATATAAATCATTAGATATTATTTTACCGTTACATTTAGTTACCACCATAATTAAGTACATTCTCTCTAATTTTGATGTGATAAGTTCATCTGCTAATTTCATAACTATGCTTTTAAAGTTTAATCTATATATTTATATTTTTGTTAATTAATTGTTTCAAATTCGTTGGCAATCTATTTTTAATGTAATTTTACATATTTAAAAAAAAATATGTTTAAATAATTTATTAAACATAAAATAAAAAATAATTAAAATGTATGTTTATTTTAGTTATTATATAATACAACAGTACTTTCGTAATAAAATTTACCAAACGCATGTATTATACTTTTTTAATTTATAACAATCGCAACAACACAGTTTATTAAATATTAAATTATATTTTTAATTAATAATTTATTTCATCTGTACAGGACAAATAACTTATTTTATTCGTATCTGCAACGCCAAACTGGCCCTAAGTAAAGACAAGCTGCTGCTAAAAGCGAGAGTTATAAACGCAACTTTCACACAAAAATTCTCTCGCAGAATTATAAATAAAAAGAAATAAAATTATAATAATATTTTTTAATGGTGGTATGACTCGATTGGCTCTTATTAAAGTTTTGGGCACAAGTTACAGAACCCGGTGGTCAGTCACTGTATATTTTAATTAAAATCTTTAATTTTAATTTTTTATTTTCTCCAACCGTAGATCTGATTTTAACACGTGTCCCGTACCGCCGAGTGCCGTCAGTCTAGCTTTCTTCCACGTATTTAAAAAAAAAAACTAGTTAATTTTTTGGCTTTGAAGTTTAGTGCATGAATAAATTTAACAAATAAGTTATTTTCGCAATAACACAAAATCATTTACGAGCAAATACAGAATTACAATTACCATGCAGTAGACTTCATCACTGATAAATAGAAAAGGGAAATTTATAGTGCGTTTGGGATTGAAATTGTGCAGTTATAACTTAAAAATTATAGTACTAAAGTATTTAATAAACACTAACTGCTGTAACTTATAAAGTATATTAATATAATTTTTTACTTGTATAATGAAAAATTTATTATATCTTTAATAATTTTATCATAATTATTATTTAAAATTTATATTTATTATATATTATTAATTTTTATTTAATAGTTATAATTTTTTTTTACAGTACTTCAATCTCAAATGAAATTTAATGTGTTTAGAAGGAGAAAAAAATAAATAAAATGGAAATTACCTAACAGAAGAGAAATTTCAAGAAAACATAACATGGTATATTGGTGGGGATAAATATTAACATTTAACAAGCTGGAAAATGCAAATGGACAAAACAAGCGCAGAAATCAAATCATATCAACCTTATTAATTATTTAATTGCAAGAAAATAGCTGGCATTTACTAGATGTTTCAAAAAAGTACATCATCATGAAACTGTTGCCATGAAATGCACAACCTTTGGTCCTTCTTTTTCCTTAATTAACATTTTCTTTCTTTTTTCTCCTTTTTTTTAATTTTTTTGGTTTAAAGAGATTAGCTCTTTGTGTGGTGAGAGTGAGATTAAAAGTGGGTCCAAAAGAAGCATTTGGGTGGGTTTTGTTTGGTTAATGAAATTAATTAAAGCAGCGACGAATAAAGAATAAAAATATAGAGTTAGCAACTTTCAAGCAAACCTTTAGACGACTGTTGCGACTTTACAATCAACTTGACATATAAAATATGTCAAAAATGACTCATGGAATTTGGCTTCTAGTCGAGTATTTTAGGGAAACTCGTACAGAAACCATACCATCTGCTTCCGTAGGTCATTTTTTAATAATAAAAATAACAGTAATTAATTATTAGTTACAAGCTTCGTTGGTACAATTTCTTGAAAGATCAATAAGAATGAGTAAGCATACGGGTCAATTTCCCAATTGTAAGTCCTCAAACAAACAATGGAGAGGAAAGAATACATCAGGATAAATTTTAATTTACTCCCACCTAAAATGATACTTTTTTTTTCCTAATAAAAGACTTCAAAAATTAGAGGTGTTTGTTGAATTTTTTTTTTCCTTTTTAAATGAAAAATGTGAGTAAACTGAACTTTCAAAAAAAAATAAATTAAAGATTGTCATTCTAAGTGGGATAAACCAAAATTTACACTATTAGTGTTGAGAACTTGTACATGTGGCCTTGCAAAAAAAGTAAATTAAGACTTTTTTACAGACCAAGCTTTATTTTTCAGCAAAGCTGCCAAAAGAACCCTGGTTGAACAAAACTTTACAAGCATGTGCTCTGATCAGACTGTAGCTTCTTTCTTCTGGTATCAGTATCACCTTAAAATAAAATTTTATAAGAATCTTTGAACAATAATATAATGACTGTTAGGATTCTGTCCAGACTGCCAATAATTAATAATTTGTGATGACTTTTTAAAAGAACTTTCAATGTTCTTACTCAAATTATTATTATTAAACATTTCATAACCATTAGGGTAATAATTGCAAATTAATTAGTTTTTAATTTTAAAAAAATTATCTAAAAACTATAATAATTCAGTTTCAGCGTTTAGTAATCAATACGTCACCATTGTCTTGCCTATCTATTAAACAAAACTATCCCATATTCCAATTCCAGCGGTCTATAGAGCACCTGAAAGTCGGCAATTCTTGAGGAATTGCAGTAATATTATGTTGACTAGTAGTACCACGGTGTTTGTCCTCAAAACATAACACACAATTTACATTGAAGCTAGCAAAATACACAACCATTTCCATCTTATACTCCTAAAATGAGCACAGAAACAATATTTACCTTTGGCTGGCAGGACGGGAAGAACGCCGAGTTATTCTTCTAAAATCAGAATTGGGCACAGAAGATTGAGAGGAACCACATCCAACAGCATCTTTCGCATGAGTTTCATTGGTTTTAGTTCTCTTTCTCTTGGGTCCTTGAGCTGGCTGGCTCTGAATTGTAGCATTTGGCACCTCCTCTTCGTCTAAGATTTCCGCCTTTGGTACTTGATTCGGCCACTTCAAGCCACAGCGTGGACAAAGTATTTCACCCTAAAAATTATCAAGTTAGCAGACTTATCTATGAGAAATATGTTCATTATATATACATGACAAAAGGGAATGCAACAAGATCGATACACTTCTTCGCGAAAACTTATTCTTCAGGCAGTAGTGATGGATTCGAACTGCACATCCTTCATTTTGGCACAATTCTCCCTGTCAGAAACAGTTACAACTCAACATCAGTGGCAGTTGGAATTTTAAAACCTGGAGGTTTTTGATAAATGTTCAGAACTAAGCATTTGACTTTCTTTAAAATATGTGTTTGTGTCTATATATATAAGAACTAAGAACTACTTTTTAAATTTTTTAAGTATACATGTCTAGAATTTTTAACCTCCAATTAACAGACCTGTCTAGAAGCTATATTTGTCCAAAACTTCAAATAATCATTACTTTCAAACTTAGTTGTGGGTTTTCATAAAGAACTGAGACATATGAACTACAACTTCCAATTATATCACTATTCAGATAATGCAAATTTGCAATAAGGGTTTATTATACCACACACAATAATTAAGTGAAAACATGAAAGAAAAACATAAATAATACGAATTGCACCAACCCAACAGATTATGCAAGTCCAATGGAGTGGCAGGGAAACGATTTGAGTAATACCTTCACTACAGCTTCATTGCACACTTCACAAAAAGGAACATCCAAATTGCGGAACCAACCCCGCAGATCAAGGCAAGATCGAACACCAAGTCCAATTTTTCCATCTGGGGTGCGACAAAGCCACTGGTCCTGCACAAATTCATCCAGAGTTTTTTCCTTCTGAGACATTGTAAAATTTCTGAATGCAGCAGGAAGTGGACCATCCACTAACTGTGATCCCTGAGTCGACAAAACCTGAAAATAAACCAAGAGAATTGTCAAGTACTTTTTCCAAACAGAAAATACCATTACTTTCAAAAACTGAAAATACAAGTGCAAAAAAATATAGACAAGCAGTCAACTAGAAGCTCATTATAATACAGAAACCAATAGCAAATAACAGAGAATAAAAATAAACAAACAAGCAGCATCATGATCCGAACTCAATGGAAGTAGAAGGAGAACTACTCTAAATTCATAAGAATTGGAAGCCCCAAATAACATCCAAACTCAAACTCCACCTCATAAAAGCTGTTTCTTACTTCAAACGTCCACAGCACGTGCATTCCATTCCTCACCTTATTTAGAAAATTGTTTTTCTCATTTTTTTATAGTTGGTACAGGTAGCTGCCTACTATAGAGTATGAGGACATTATTTGGCAATACCACCAACAAGAAGCTTTTGTTTGACCTATGTTTGTCTGCTGAGATCTCCAAGTCTTAAAGCCCAATGCTTTTACTATTACAATGTAACTTGTTAATTCAGCAAGTAATTGCAAATGAAAATAATGCTTTCACACAATGAAGTATGCTGCTTTGGAGTATTAACCTAGAAATTATAAACTGTGTCTCTATTTTGTTAGATATTTCTGATTTGAGACAGTGCTGTATATTTTTGTCATTTCAAATAATATTACTGCATACATTTTTATTATTTTTACTTTAGAAAATGCAGCTAGATGCGTTCTAAGATCTTAAATTTTATTTTCAGAAAACACAGCCAGATGCGTTTTCAGCTCTTAAAAACACCAGATTCAAACTCTCATTTTTGCTTTCCATATTAGCATTTCAAAAACAAGTTTGAAGCATGATATGTGACAACAACTTTCATCATACCGGAAATGAGTACTATCACTTTGGTGTGCTACACGATATGCATATATACAAAAACGTTTATATTTAGAAATAAATTTATAACACATATACTCCTAAATCATATGCAACACACTGGATTAAATTTTCTAATGAACAAGATGTGCCAATGGAAGAAAGTCACAATACCTGATTCTCCAATCTTATATTGAGTGCGTCAATGTTGGATATGCTACCCTGAGCCATCACATCTTGGGCAATTGCTTCTAACTGATATCAACATCAGATGCATATAACTTATTTTTTTTGATAAAACAGAGAAAGCTTATTAGGTATTAGCAGAAAAAATACAGGAAATTGTGTAAAAGATATCCAAAACAAAGCATACATGTAAAGATCTATGCAGCTCAAAAGAGTAAAATAAATCAATTAAAAAGCTTTCAGGACATATTAAAAGACTCCTGAGGTACTAACAAAAAATCAAGTCACCAAGTACCTCCTAATAGGATTGAATAAAGTTAAAAGAAGCATCTTAGAATTCAAAGTAAACAAGAGATTATAGTGAAGCCCAAACTTGGCTTTATCTCATAACAATTGATATCCAATAAATAAAGTTCTTATAGTTGGAAGGACGAGGAAACACATAACATCACAAAGTTTTCTAAATCTCAATACATCTGAGAATGCTTACATATATTTATATATATAGAGAGAGAGAGAGAGAGAGTAATTTTCCAATAAGGGATAAACTAAAAGACAAGAAAAACACACACTCCAATGCAGTATATTTTGTCCTATAGTGTCTTGGAACTTGTGTTTCTTTGTCTTTTATCTTGGTCTTTACTATATTACAATAAGGAATCCCTTATTAGGAAAGGACTATATCGACAAAGTGATCTACGTCCCAACCAATATTAACTACCATAGACAAGGGCTCCACATTGACATACTTAGTCTAAAGATCAGAACTAGGGCAAAACCAAAGTACAACAAACAAGCAAAGGATTTAAGGACATAAAACAGCATGCTTTTATGGTATGAAATAGTGAGTTGTGCCCTATACAATATTAAAGCAGACATCACACCAAGTTGCAACTTTCATCAAACTTTGGATGAACGAGTGATTGAGATTTTGCATAAAAGGCATTTCATAACTCTTGAAAACTTAATTAGATGCATCCTTGCTCCTAAAGCAACTTTTCAAGCTAAGAATGAACTCAAAATAGACCTTTTTCCAGAATATAGGAGGGATAAACTGAGTATAACCTTTGGGTTCTGAATAAGAAGTAATGGGTTAAAATTTCCTTAGGGACAGCTCCTTGGATATACGTCCAGAAAGTTTCTCACGACGCATGATTAGTCATTTGTATTCCTTCACAATATTAAGATTTATTATAAAGAAATAACTTCTGGGTAATTACGAGTACACATTTGATAAGAAAAACACATTTTAGTCCGGCCTTCCAAAATTTCAAGCTGTGCACCTCCCCACAACACTAATCTAATCATTCCATGTAAATTTAATATTTGGCAACAAGCAGATTATGATATCATTGTTTATTCCACCATCAAGAAGACGAGGATATCAAGCACATATGAATGCACCAAGAATGAGTGTATTAGTAGCTTCTAATGCTTGAATGGTTTGAAACGTGAAATCTAATATCTTTAACCAGGAAGTATGATGAAATTCCAGAATGAGTTTATTTGATGATCAACTGATGCAGGACTGACTTCATATCTTACTAGTCATTTGGGTGTCAATTAAATTTTACTTTAGAGTTCCACTGTCACTGTTGCTACTAATTAACTTTTAATATGTTGAGGAGTTAAGTGCAATTCCATAATATGCAGAGTAGCTAAAATTAGCTATATAGTATTTGGAAATGAGCCGCATCTTGGCATGTACCTATAATTTTAGGTACAGTTGGCTTGTCAGTCACTGGTTCAATAACAAACAGTTGCAAAGCTAATAATTTGGTTTAATGGGTATAAATTTGAGACAGGACTTACAATTCCTTTAAAGAAGGCAATTTGTTGAACTGTATACTTTGTTCCAAGCTTGGATTGTTCATCAGCAACATTGTTAACGACGCCGTAACAAACTTGGCCAACATATTGGTCTCGGCAGGCTCGCAACTCAAACTGACATGAGGAAAGTTCCTTGTTTATGTTTAGAAGATATTCATTAAACAGCCCTTGATGAGCACCTATATCAAATTACAAATTACATTGATGATTTAGGGAAAAAAATGAATATATAAATGAATGTTCAATCAATCACATATTTAAAAAAAAAAATCAAAGGAAAGGATAAATTAAAAACAAGTGAAAAATTAAAAAGCAAAACCTGGGCTTTTGCTAGTGAGGCCAGAGAAGATGGCGTGGAAGTCTTTCTCCTTGAGAGGGCCACGTGTCATCAACGCTTGAATGAGAGCGTGATGCTTCCAGTTCAATGACGGCATTTTTTGCTTACTTTCAAATCTGGCTTTTGAGAAATACTTGATTGATTTCGTAGACAGAACCCTAAATACTGATTCAGAGATATGGCGGGAAACATTAGGGCTGGCAAGTCGCAATCGCAAAAGCTCCGGACCGGACCGGGTTTTGCCAAGCATAGGCCGAGCCCGGATCTTGTTTTTGATAGTTCCATTTATCAGTGCATCACACGTGCTTGTCCCTTTTCTTTTAATTATCATTACTTTACTCTTTTTTTTTCCCCTTAAATTTTAATTTAGATTCGTTCTTTAAAAAATAATAATAATTCAGATTCATGAATATTCCTTGCACCGTAAAAAGTATTTTAAACATATTTATTTAATTATTTTTTTAAAATATATATTAAGAATATTATTAATTTATTCAATGCTAATTTATAAAAATCCTACTATAATAAAATCTACAATTTTTCCCTTTGGGTGCGAGCCGTGAGTATGCTTGGTGGCATGTTATGGGTTCAACCCATAACAACTCCATGTTACACAAGAAAGGGGAAAAGAAAATGCTAATTTCAATTTTATATTTTAACACTGGAAAAATATTACAAATAATTTAAGCTCAGCTAGGTGAATCGCGATCGCAATCATCATTCAAGAAAGGGGAAAAGAAAAAAGAAAAAAAAATCAAATAACAACTCCATGTTGCCCTAAATCTAGGGTCATATCCTTGTTCAATTTCTGATAATATAAAATACAGGAAACTTAGGATGACGAAAAAAACAAAAGCTTCCCCACAAAGTGAAGCACCACTCAATCACATCACCAAGTTACAATATTTTCATGAATTAACTGCCACCAAGAAGATACCAGCTGAGTGAGTTAACAAACCGAAATTTCCAGTTCAACAATGGCGTGAATTATTGGATGATCAATGCTAATAGATAAAAACTTTTTTGCCTAGAGAAGGAAAAGACTTAATGTAATTGAACAGAATTACTCCATATTCTTGCTAATTGAGTTCCTGTGCAGTATCGAATGACAAAAAGATTAGCAAACGAAGCTCAAATCTTTTAATTCAAAGAGTTGCTACCTCCGACTCTTTTTAGGCCTCAGTCTCTTGAAAGCCATGAATGTAACAGCAGCAGAAAGAGAATACCTGGTCGAAAACGAAAAGGAGATATCTTACAACAAGTTCAACAGCAGGTCTCTCAAATTTCCTAGACTTCACTGAGTGGAATTTCTCATATTGATGTAATTTCATATATGAGAGTCGTACTGCATATGTAGTTTAATTAGAGATTTAAAAGTCAATAATTTGCATGTATAATCTTCGTATGTAATGCATATTATCTTTACCCCTTCAAGCCAAGTTTCACTTTCTATTTCCAACAATAGCCAATTGGAAGTTCAACTAAATTTAAAAATTTATTTTGTGAGTGTAATTGTTAATTATTAGGGAATTATTCCAATTTAAACCTGAAATTTATTGATGCAGATACATTTGGGATGAGACAAAAACTAAGAAAAACAATGATCATTAACTTATAATGAATCTAGTTTAGAATTACAGACTCTAATGGTGCATGTGAAAGATTACATGCAAAATACTTTCTGCAATGCCAAATTAATCACCATCCAAAAGCAAATATTCAGGGCCATAAACAACACCACCTCTGCATTCAGCCATTTCTTCAAGCAAGTGGATGCATAAGTTAATTTGATCATTAGTACCCCGAAGCTTATACAATAAAAAATATTTAATCGTCATCACTGTTCTTAAATTTTTTTATGCTGCGTTTACTTTTTGGATTGGAGTGGGAATCCTGAGGAGTGGGAATCCTTGGATTAGGAGTGTGGAGTGGGAGTGGGAGTGGGAGTAGGGTGTTTACTTAGACTAAATAAAAGTATGGATTGTCAATCAGAATCTTAATTATTTGTTTACTTTGTCTTGGATTGGGAGTAAATTGTTTTAAATTACAATTTTATCCTTATATACAGAATTATAATTTGTAATTAAAAAATTAATAAAAAATATATTTGGAAAATAAAATAAATATTTTATTATATTTATAAATTAATAATAATTACTAATATTCTTAATTATGTAAATCATAATTTTTTATTAATTTTAATTTAAATTATGTGAATAAAAATTATTAATAATAGCAACACAAATGAAATATTATTATTGATAATATAGTACAAAATTAATATTTTTTTAGAATAAAATATTTATTATTATTAAATAAATAATTAATTAATATTTATTAAAATTAATGTTTAATATTATTATTTTTAATAAATATGATATTATTTATTTTATTAAATATGATTTATTTATTTTATTAAATATTATTTATTTATTTATTTTTATAAGGATAAAATGAGAAGAGGGGGGAGTGGATTCCCACTCCCACCTCTCCCCATGGGAGTGGGAATCCCACTCCCCACTCCAAAATTGAGTGGGACCCACGGATTCCCACTCCCACTCCCCCATTTTTTAAGGTAAGTAAACACTGGAGTGGGAGGAATCCACACTCCACACTCCCACTCCAGAAAGTAAACACTACCTTAATTGACTGGTACTTATAGCAACTCTTCCTCAACAATCTTGTTATCACTTACATGAATACTAAATTTAATCCCAACGTAATCTACCCATACTAATTCACTTTACCTCCTTTCAGTTGTTTTTCATGTCCTGACACAACTATAAATGTGAAGGATGAGACAGTCTAGCATTTCGACCTGATCAGAACTCATAAATTTTTCAGATTCCCATACTGACTTAGGACTTCTAAATGTTAACATCCAATCCAAATGCCAAATTGTATCTTGATTCTTAAAGCCTTATCTCTCCAACTCTTCTCTTGTAATCTTTGAGCATGATGTCTCCTGCAGAACTACTTTCAAACCATTTTGAAAGAGAAAATTTCTCATTTGTATTTGACCTTGTCCTACAAGCTAAAGTAGCAGAATATTTATAACTACACAAAATATGTTAACAGATAATCCTTTCAAGGACACATCAAACTTTTCCCGCTAAGACACAAATGAAACAAGATGCAATTAAGATTCAGTGCAAAACTGAAATAGCTTCCCAATCATATTGAGACCTTGATCCTGTTATCAAAGCAGTAGATTTCATGAACTTGATGATAAAATAGTTTTTTATTCACTTCTAGATGTTTTCTTGACAAAAAGAGCCATGACATGCTTCTGTTGAGAGACATAGGTAGCGTTTACTTTTTGGATTGAAGTGAGAATCCTGAAGAGTGGGAATCCTAGGATTGGGAATGTGGAGTGGGAGTGAGAGTAGATTGTTTACTTACACTGGAATGGAAGCATGGAATTGAGATCAGAATCCAATTTATGTGTTTACTTTGTCTTGAATTTAGAGTAAATAGTTTCAAATTACAATTTTATCCTTATTTAAAGAATTATAGTTTTTAATTACAAAACTAATAAAAAATATATTTAACGAATAAAAATTTATTTTATTATATTTGTAAATTTATAATAATTATTAATATTCTTAATTATGAACATCACATTTTTTTATTAATTTTAATATAAAATGAAAAGTTATTTTATTTAATATAATTATATTAAATTTAAATATAATTATATTAAATTTATTATTATATAAAATAATAATATAATATTATTTAGTACAAAATTAATATTTTCTTAGAATAAACTATTTATTATTATTAATTATTAATATTAAATAAATATAGTACTATTATTTTTAAAATAAATATAATAATATTATATTTATTAATTCTCTATTAATATAATAATATTATTTTTAAATAATTTAAACTTAGAATCAATGCAAATTATTATTTAGTTAAATATAATAATATTATTCAAATAAATATAATATTATTTATTTTATTTTATTAATTCTAAAACATTAAATTGAATTAAATTATAAAAAAAGAGTAGAAAAGGGAGAGGTGGGAGTGGATTCCCACTCCCACTCCCCGCTCCAAAAATGGGTGGGGCCCACGGAGTGGGATTCCCAATCCCTCCCCAATTTAGTGAAGTAAACACTTGAGTGGGAGGAATCACACTCTCACTGACTCCAGAAGTAACACAGCAATACATAATATCTGAATCTCATTTAATATGGTATGTCTGTAAGATGCCATCATCAGCAAGGAAAGTTTTCTATATTTGTATTACTCTTGAAATGATATTAATGTCATGCAACCAAAAACACTCTCAAAAGACATTTGCTGATCTAATTTTCCTAATTCTATTAATTTATTAAGCAGGTATCAAATCCTATTAAAACTGCTCATTAATTCACATGATTGTATCAAAACAGTCATACTTGATGCTGTCATGGAAAAAAAGAAGGATGACCAATCTAAATAATGAATGATTCATCTGAAAAAACTTGGGAACAAGTTCTTTCCTCCAGCAACCATAAGCAAAATAAAAGCAATATCAATCAAAACTGTATCATTTGAAATCATCAAAATGGTAACATGAAAACTATCTCAGGAAGGTAGTGCATGTCCATGTGCAAAAATTAAGATGAGAAAGGTAAGAAGCACACCATGTCAATGTATAATTTAGATGGTCTTGAGGCATGACTGAACTCCGAAGCAGAGTACTGACATCTTTTGGAAGAGGGTAAGGGTTGCTAGGATTGACATTTTCATTGGTGTCCTCAATATAGACAGTGTTTTCAGAGAGCCCACAAGCACAAGCAATTGCAGGAACATCCACATAGAACCATTGACAGGAGCTTGGATCATTTGCTGGTACAAAAATGCTTGGCTTCTCACTCCCACGAACAACACCAACAACTTCTACAGAGGCAATAGAAGGGACATCATCCTGTAGATTTCAAGAAAAGTAAAGATTGCTTGTTTAAGCTGAAATATCCACTAACAAAACATCATGGGATCACAATAAAGAACCTCAACAATATTAGGCTTCTTTAACCAAAACCACCACCAAGAGCTTTGCTGACTTTGTTGGACAGAAGGTGCTAAATTTAAAGGCTGTTCACTATCTCGTGAGACTTCAGAAGACTTGTCTCTCCAACTGCGGGGGACCCACCCTCTGTTGACCAGAACAGGTGACTTCACACTAAAAGGAATATTGATTACATTGTCAGCTGAAAGGAAGAAGAGCAAAGAATATTGATTACAAGGAGAAATGAACATTTCTAAAAGGAGGAAATGTAGAATCATGAAGCCTTTAAAATATTAAAAGTCTGGAATCCTTTTGAATTACAAACAATATTTCACCAGCAACTCCAAGTATATGAACTATAATCAGTATGATTTAAAGAAACAAACGCAAGGATACTAATTCCCAAGTAGACTGATCGTGTAACAGTTATTTTGAGCAGTTATGAGTTAAAAAACAAAAGGCTCTGACACAACAAACCTTTGAGGGTTGTTGGGGATTGGCATCAGAGGTGTAATTACATAGTAGCCATTTTCCGTGACTCCGGAAATGCTTCTAGAACGTGGACCGACATAGATTGACCTTTGCTCATCAAAAACTCCTTGACATATCACCCTTCTAAACTCCAGAGACTTAAGATCTTCGGTTAAAGGAGACGTAATGTTGAGCCTCAAGGGATCCATTTGCAACCTATTTTGTCTGTATTCCAACATTTTTATCTGCATGTATTAAGAAAAAACACACATAATTAATTTAATTATTGAACTTCATTAAAATAAAATCTCACTACAAGGTAATGGAAGAGAGAGTTAATTAAGTCAAGTTACAAGACCTTGTCCTGCCTTCGAAAAATTTGCCACGTTCCAAGTCCAAAAGAGATGGCTCCAGGTAAAAACAGCAACCATTTTGACCATGTGGAACTGGGGGCGGAGCCTTTTCTAACATTCTCTGCCAATTGAACCAGCTACCGTATTTATTATTGATCATTCATAATTAATCATAAAGAAATAATAACAATAAATAAATAAATAATCTTAATAATGTTAATACCTTGATCCTGCGAAGAAGAAGAAAGCTGCGGTGCCGAGGAAAGTGCAGCAGCTGCAGAACTAGAGTAGAGACGTGGTGGGGCCCTATGGCTAAGCAAAAAGGACGAACCACCACCAAGTTTCGTTAGGGTTTTGGAGATGGAGGCTACTGCCATCTTCTCCTTCACTTTCATTTGATTTCAAAAGACGGGCGCTTTTATTTTTCAGTAAAACTTTCAAGGGAAAATATCATTCGGTCACCCAAACGTTTGCCTTTATTTCACGAAGATGGACCACTTTTAATAAATAGTCACTACTTCTCCTCAGCTCCTCTCATCTGCTTGGTGAATAGTCTACATGTTGCCCTTCTTTCAGATTTAAAATTCTTTGAAAATCTCTCTCTTATGGCCTGTGCAATTTTTTTTTTTTTTTAAATTTAAATATAGCCTAGCAGCGACCTAATTTTCTTTCATCCATGGGAGCAGAATTTAAACTTAAGACAAACAAATTTACCCTGATGGCGTATACAACTAATGTATTTTGTTATTTCTCATGATCTAAATATATCTTTCAGTATATTCCAACTTAATAGTTAAAGTAAGAGAATTTACAGTCATCCAAACTTAATTTTATCCTCTTATTAAAAATAATACAAAAATTTGAATTTATTTTATTTTTTACCTTAGGTTTATAATTTATATTAATCATTCACCAAAACGTTAATATTATTAAAACATAGATGGAGCTATTTGAACCTACCAAATTTCTCTCCACACCCATTTGAAAAAATAAATTCACTATTAAAAATCTAAAGTTTAAAAATATCGAAATTACCCTTCACTAGTCTCTTTCTATCTCGGCCTTACAATTGCCTATTCTCTTTCTACTCTTACATTCTATAAATTATACATTCAATTTCACTCTCTTTTGAATTCATTTTTTGGCCTTTCTTATTAGATTATGATCCATAACTCATACTTTCCAGCTATAAGATTTGTTTTTTTATATATATTCATTAACTTTATGTTTGGTAAAAATTAATTTCTTGATATTCATTAACTTTCATAACTGATAAAAAATTGTTGATGTTCAATTTTCAATAATGAGTTTTGTTCATCTTAGTTTGTGATATCAATTATTTGTAGATACAAAAATGTATCTAAATAAATTGATGAAAATTTGTGAAATTCATAGGCGAAAGAGAATAAAGGGCTAATTAAGTAATTATTTTTAAAAATTGATAATAAAATTTTTAATTGAAAAGAGAGTATAGAGAGAAAATCAGTGGGTTCAAATAAGAGCATCTCCAAAAGACTCTTCAAATAAGATTTTACTTCTTATTTGAAGAGTTATATCAATATTAAACACTCCAAAAGACACGTTAATTTAGATTCTTTAAATAAGATTTGTTTTTCACTCTTCAATATTGCCGAGTGAGTTTCTCCCTCTTCTATTAATATTTTATTATTATTTATTGAAAAGATAAGACTACAATAATTATTATTTATGTTTCTTTTAAAAAATATAATAACAATTCAATTAATAGTGGAAAATATTTGATTAAAATAATATTAATTTATTCTTATTTGGTGAATCTTTTGGAGGGGATTATATTTTTCTATATACTTATTTGCCACATCAATAAGTAAATTAAAATTTGAAGAGTAAAATTTAAAGATCCTTTTAGAGATGCTCTAACCTGATCTTAAAATATTTAATAGAATCTAAATAAAATAACTATTTTATCCTTGAATTCAAGAGAAATTATCAGTCATTCACCCTAAGTTTATCATATTATAAAAAATACTACTAAAGTTTGAATTTATTCAATTTCTCATCCTAAATTTGTAATTTATATCAATAGTCCAATAAAAAATTAATATTGTTAAGATATTTAATAGAATTTAAATAAAATGACCATTTTACCTTTGAATTTAAGGGTATTTTTGACTTTGTACTATACATAATAAACAGAATAAGGAAAAAAAAAATCAAAACCCGACACACTCTTTGTTTTAAAACAAAATTACTAATGATTTTGATCCTTAACCATAATTTGTATTAAATCCTTCATCTATCACATAAAATCAAAAATAAAATAAAATGCATCTCATTATCTTTTTCGTTATCTTTTCTCTCTACAGCTTTTTAGGATTCGCAAATCACATACAAAATTTGTGTTATATACTTCATAACTAAATCTTCCATCCATGATCCATCTACGGTAATTGGCAAAAACATGCACGGGGCCATGAGGAGTATTGTGGTAGTTGCGGCTATCCACGAGGCTGGTGGAAGTGGCGGTAATATCGACAAACAAAAGCAACGATGGTTTTGACACAGCAAATTGGGTTAGGTTGGGCGTTTATGAAATCAAATTTAAGGAAAATATTGGACTGATTGGGTATTTCTAAATTAGGGTTTAGGGGAATTTATAGATTGAGTTTAATTATGTTCATTTGTGAAGATAAATTAAATTGTATTATCTAAGGAAGAAATTAGAGTAGAGTGTTAAATAAATTTAATTGCATCTTCGTTATAGAAAATAGTTTTTAACTTTTATGTTTTAAATTATTAATTTATTTTTTATTTACATAAATATCTAAATTACCCTTGTAATGTCACCAATTATGAATAGTTAATGTTTTCAGTGGACAATAAATACAAATTGTAAATTTAGAATGAAAAATTAAATAAATTTAAATTTTTATAATTTTTTTGATAAAAGAGTAAACTAGAGTGGACAACTAATAATTTCCCTTCAAACAATACCGATTATTAGTTTAACTAGCAAGAATACATATTTTAAGCTGGAAGCCTGGAATTCAGTTTCACAATATCATTATGAAAGTTTTTTTTTTTTTAAAAAAAAAAAAAAAAAAAAAAAGAGTTCGGATGTTCATGAGAAATCTCAACCACTAAACTCCAACCATTGCCCGGTATTGGTACTTGAACTCAACTGTGAAAGAACTTGTTAGAGCAAAGGATTGAGTCGAAGAACAACTCAATCCAGTTTCACCCAGTGGAGATACTTAAGAATGAACAAGTACAACAAACAAGCTCGATATACGAATCATGGTAGCTGTTCAGCAGGTCCACACCAATGCGTTCTCTCTATTTTAACACTCACCACAATACATATTGCAGGATACTAGAAATGACTAAAGAACAATCAATTTCCTATGTGAATGATCTACACCAGAAACTGCACCGCTGTCATGATGGTGATGGTGATCGTGAAAGATGAGTGTCAAGATTCCAACCAAACATAGCACCGAACCTACAAGCAGTTTGTCATATCGCTCCACCCAGTGAAATTTGAGTTGGCTTGCACCATAGAATGATAAAGCCACCAGGGAGGTCATCACTGTAATAGTGCTGCAAAAACAATACAACCAGATTGATATTCTTATAAAACAGAACAGCAGCTCAGATCTAGTACAACAGGAAATTTGGCAAGTCACTTAAGCAGTGAGTCCAAGTAGGCTTATGATTAATAAGGAAGTGAAAGCCTGCCTCAATCAACTATTTAAAATTCAATCATGTAAGCAGGGCAATAATCAAATGCCATCTGTAGTAAGATTGGTGCAAATCTACAACTATGGAAATTTCAATACAGATCTTTGACAATAAAGCATTGTAGGTGTGTTTGTGTCTGTATGCAAGAAGAGATTCACTTACCATGTTTGCAAGTCTAGCAAAATGAACCCTTCATGTGGCACATGCAATAAATCTTTTCAACTTGCTCAAATTGGATTTTGGTCAATTTGTCCAACTAAACACCGCTTTACCATAATTTTGATAGAGTTGGAGGAAAATAAAACCCAAATAAGGAAATTAAAATTCAAAAGCCATCAGATTGATACCTGAAGAGAAGCACTATGATGGCAAGCACCATCATGGAGGATGAATTCCCAACAGCAAGGAACACTGGAAGTGTGGTTGCACAAGGAGATAACGCAGGAACGAGGACGAGCCCGGCAACAGCCATTTTCTCCATGGGCTGGTTGTGTGAATGACTGTGGCCACCCTTCCCAGATATAAACAACAATATATAGCTACCACCAAGAACAACAAGCAGAAGTGAAGCGAGTTTATGCACTGTATCTTCACCAGCAATAGTGTTTGCCATGGTGATTGCAGTTATTCCAAGAAGTGACGTGGATAGTACATGTAAAACTGCTCCAAATGCAGCTGCACAAAGGAAAAACAGAAGTAAATTAAGTAACAGGAGCAGAAAATCAATATTCTAAAGTTTTCATTTCTTTGCCTTTAAGCACAAATATAAAAGATTATTTGTTATAACTACAGATATCATATAATTGAAGGCAAAAACAAAGCTTCCTGAGAAAATCATGAAGTACCTACAAATTGCAACTTTCTCATGCACTATGTGTATATATATATTACTCAACATGTAATCCAGGAATGAACTTTTTAGAGATAGCAAACAAAACTTTATTAAAGGAAACCATCAAGGAGCTGCAGCATGTCTTGAAATCTGGAGAAAGGCAACGAATGAATACAACTCAATCAAGAACAAGCAAACTTGAAAAGTAGCTAAATCAACATGAAGTTCAGATCTCTTGAAATATGAAGAAAGGCTACAAATGACTAAAATTCAATTAAGGCAATGATGAGCAAACTAGAAAGTATCTAAATTAGCTCCACTATAAGCTTTAAATGGTAGTCAGAAACGTGAAATTCAGATCCATACAAACTAATAACAATTTAAGCCATCAAGAATCTCCGAAAAGCAATTATGAAAATCTAAATCCAAATTTCCTAGCACTTAAAAATCATCCAAATCATTTGAGGTAAAATGCAAGTCAGATGTACCAAAAGATACAACATTTTTAATATAAAAAAAAAATTGCATGACCAAACAGAAGATTCTCCCATTATCTCATGCTCCATGAATGCATGTGTAAATTTTAATAAGATATCATACCATTCTATCCTTTGAAATTTCAGAAAGGGATCTACCTTGGACATGTCAATTGCATACGCCACAATATGAGCAAAAAATTGTTAAAATGAGTTGACTGTTCCAGATAAATCAGAAATGCAAATTTCAAAACTATGACTATTATGTGAACAATAATTATACATCTACAAAATGTTATACAAGCTATATTGTACAATCTGAGGTGGAGCTTATGTGGCATGTAGGGATCAGTTGGTTGAAAGCATAAGGCCCGCGGGATTGTTTTCTATTCGCTGCTTTCGCTTATCAACCAATCCTTGCATGCTACTGTTTTTTTTTTTTTTTTGGCTTTTTTATCAGTTTACTTGCTCACTCATAAAAGCTCCAACCGAAGACTGAGTCCTAAGGAGGCCGCTCTACAGCTAGACTTTGCTTCAAATGTATCACTTTTGTTATCTAGAAGACAACTTTTCCAAAGAACCGTACCGCCAAAAAAAAAAAAAAACCTTGATATGTAAATTGCTATCAAGTATCAAGCACATTTCCATAAGCCTAAAAAATTGCAAGAATCCATAATTAAAATTGATATACAACGATGATTAGTATTTAGATTTCACAATATCCTCATGATTTAATTGACGTTAATAAAAAAAAAACATACTGACAAAAAGGGTTCTTGAGAGAGTCCATTTCTGAGCACGGCCGACAATGGAGAAAGGAAGCCAATGCGTCGGAATGAACGAATGCAAAAGCGACACGGTGGCGATGCCTCCGATCGTGGACAGATCTTCCGCACTCAAACCGTCCATTATCATCCAATAATCCGATTTAGGTATCGAATTTATAATTTTTTAAGGGTTTGTTTTCAGTGTTAGTGAAATCGGTAGCGCCTACATTTACGTCTTGCTTTTTGAATGGCCTTTATCAAAATTGGTGACAGCAAGAGATCTGAATATCTGGCTCTGTGGGATGCACAACGTAAGGAGAGAAAAAGAGATGAATCCGGATTCGGGTTTGGGTAGGCCCAGTCCAAAACAATGATGATGTTTTTGAGTGTTGGTGCCGTATATGGGAGAATTGTGTGGGATGTACCCCATTCCCTTTAAAATACCCAATATATACCTAAAATTATAACACTCTTAAATTTTACACATATATACTCTAAAAAACTAGAGAAAGTACAAAAATAACCACAACTAAATCCTCATAAAACTAAACCCAACTCTTCGAAGTCGGGTAAATGGTCGAGAATACTCGACTTCAACCAAACTATACACAATTAATAATTCAACATAAATTCTCGACTTTTTCATGTTAGTCGGGTAAATAGTCGAGAATACTCGACTTCAATTGAAATAAAAAATTATCTGAAAATTTCTCAATTTTTTCAAGTAAGTCGAGTAAAGAGTCGAGAATACCCGACTTTAATTTAACCTTACCCAATATTCATTCAGCAAAAATTCTTGACTTTTCATTGAAGTTCGGTAATTGGTCGAGAATACTCGACTTAAATTGAAATGAAAATTTTCCTTTTAATTAAGTCGGGTAAAAAGTCGAGTATACTCGACTTTGGTTGTGTTATTATATAGAAGTCATGAGAGAAAGTAAACGTAAATAGATGATTTTTTTAGGTTATTTTTGACTTTTTACACTTTTAGGAGGTATATGTATGTAATGGGGTATAGATTTGGCATTTAAGGATAAATGGGGTATATTTAAATAAAAAACCCGCCGTATATACCCGTTTTTGTTTATGCCAATATTTTTCTTATACGAAATGGTTCTTATGGTCTCAATATTTTAGAAATTGCAAAATAACAGTAAAGCCTACGAGCGTCTTTGAGTGTTGGTCTGGCCTAATGATTTTTGTATTGAAACGTTGAACAGCTTTCTTAAATGGATCACATACTCATATGGTCATAGATGATGGTGAGGGATCGGAGTATACTAATAAATAATGGAGAATTGGGTGTTCGGATATTACTTTGGGGTTTATAGATAATCAAGGATCGAATAGAGTTCACAACGATAAGTTTACATGAAATTGTATTATGATAGATGTCGGGAGGGCGGATTATAAACAACTGGGGCTCCATAATGTGTGATTGGGATGTGAGTTATGGTTTGTCACTAGTGTGTGAATTGGGCAAAATTTGATGTGGAATAAAGGATAACATTTTGTCAATTTTTTAGAGTTCGAGGTACCATAAGTAGGGTTTATGAGGGTTATAGTGTTGTCGCTCGATCAAAGAAGAACTATTAATGGTGGAAGGCTACTAATGAGTGGTGGTTATGGATAGTTTGTTAAATGATTTAAGAAAACATATTTCTTTTATATGATACATAACCTTAGTCTACGAGGTAAAGGTTGGGGTTTAAAATGTATTTCTCTTTTATATTTTAGGGAGGATTCTTTTTCCCTCTTTAAAAGATAGATTTTGATGCTTTATGAAAGTCATATTGTGATGCCCAATCACTTGGCAATCTATCTTAAGGTTGATTATTTGAGATAAACTAGGTTAATAAGGGATCATCTGTTAGGAAATTGAGCTTCCTCCCAAGATCACTCCAAGCAATTTATCAAGCAACAAATTAATAGAAAAATTAAATGGAGAATACACCAATCACACAACACAAGATTTACGTGGAAAACTCTAAATTCGGAGAAAACCCACGTGCCGTTGTCGAGAGACAACCAGAGAAAAATAATCACTATGTAGAAAATTATTACAACCACTCTCAGAAATAATTTTCTCTCACCCAAGCCCCAAATACATAATCCTGAGAAATATCCCTTAACAAAGTAAACCCGTAATACCCATATTGAGGAGCCAAATGCTCCTTCAATATAACTACATGCTTAAGAATATTTCTATCTCTTAATTTCTCACCAAAACTTGGATTCTTTCTCTGGGATTTAGGATAGCAAGCTCTCAAATGAGAGCTTCCTTTTATAGGCAAGATTTTGCCTAAAATCAAGCCCACCAACCTTGATCAAAATTGGTGGCTTAGCCATCAAATTTGATCAACAAATTTGATGGTTAAGCCACCAAATTTGAAGCTACCTTTCTTTTTTCCTCTTTTTTTTAATCAATTTTCAACAATCTCCACCTTGATTAAAAAAAAATTCTTAGCCACTACTACAAACACACTATCTTCACCAACAGTCATAATTCTCAACATAGAGAATTATCATACTCCACCATAAAGAGTATATCACTTAGAATCAACCATTCTAAGATTTTTCTCGGTACATGTCAAAATATCCTGCTGAAATTTATGGTGCAATTCTCATGCTTGGTTTCCCTGAGAATTGTTCAGCCATGACATAAACTTTTCCACCACACACCTTGCATTTATACCAAGCCAATGCCCGCGTGCAAACTTGTGGACCTCGCTGATCATAACATGTTCTCTTTCATGGCAACTTGGAGATCTACATGCCAAAAGAACTAACCCAGCCTCCTATTAAAAGGAAACTCATCATCTGCGAGAATATCAATATCTTCTTTACTGATTCTGGAGTAATTTGCCGAGCCCACTCCGCCTTCTTGACATTTTTCTTGAGGTGCCAAAATTGTCCACACCTTCAAATCTTTGTGCATACCAGATTGGATACACCTTTGACTTGAATTCTCCACAAGCCAATAAAATCATTCTCCCATTAATTTTTCAACAACATCAAACTCTAACCAAGTTTGAAAAATACCAGCTGCTGACATATTTGCTTCTTATTCTCTTCACCACAGATTATTTGGATTGGTTCCCACTGCTTCACGTGAATAGTACCGTATACGTGAATAATACTGTCTATGTGAACAGTACCCCGACACCAAAACTTCAATCAATGGCTCTGATACCACTGTTAGGAAATTGAGCTTCCTCTCAAGATCACTCCAAGCAATTTATCAAGCAACAAATTAATAGAAAAATTAAATGGAGAATACACTAATCACACAACACAAGATTTACGTGGAAAACTCCAAATCCGGAGAAAACCCACGGCCGTTGTTGAAAGACAACCAGAGAAAAATAATCACTATGTGGAAAATTATTACAACCACTCTCAGAAATAATTTTCTCTCACCCAAGCCCCAAATACATAATCCTGAGAAATATCCCTTAACAAAGTAAACCCGTAATACCCATATTGAGGAGCCAAATGCTCCTTCAATATAACTACATGCTTAAAAATATTTCTCTCTCTTAATTTCTCACCAAAACTTGGATTCTTTCTCTGGGATTTAGGATACCAAGCTCTCAAATGAGAGCTTCCTTTTATAGGCAAGATTTTGCCTAAAATCAAGCCCACCAACCTTGATCAAAATTGATGGCTTAGCCATCAAATTTGGTGGTTAAGCCACCAAATTTGAAGCTATCTTTCTTTTTTACTCTTTTTTTTAATCAATTTTCAACATCATCTACAAGGTCTCTTATTAAATATTGTAATTGGTGCCTAGTTTTGCGATAAACCTAAATGCTTGATTCTTTATTAGCCCATATCACAAGGCCTTTAATAATGCCTAAGGTCCCCTAAGTGGGCGCTTAACCAAGAGTTTTATGTAATTTGAGTCTTTATGTACATCTCTACCTTCTAAATTATGATCTGATGGTTGCTTGAAATAATGATTTACGTCTACTAAGAAATGTGTACTTACGGATTAGATGGGTCTAATGTTGATTTTTAGATAAAAACACAATCAAGACAGGAAGTAAAGTTACAAAATAATATACAATTTGGTGAAAGTATGGGCCAAGCCTTTTAGTTTGTTCTAATATGTCAATATAATTGGTTGCTATCAGAGATGACAAAAAAAATATGGGTTTGACTTGAACGTACGAATATTTAAAATATTCAAATTTAAAAAAATTCAGATTTTGATGCAAAAATTAAGATCCAAATTCGAATGTAAGTGCATCCAAAAAACTGAGTATCTAGATCCTTATTATTTTTAATATATATATAGTGATGTTTTTATTTGGATTGTTTTCAATGGAATTTATGTGGATTTGTGGTGTTTTATTTGTGGAATTGTAGTGGTGTTAGATTTGAATTTATATTATTCTTAATGTTTGATTTATGTTGTAGTATTTTTATTTGTGGATTAGTATTATTGAATATTATTCAAAGTGTTAAATTATTGATTGTTGAATTATGATTAAATTTTATTAAATTTTATCAGGTAAATTTATTAAATTTTAAATTATATTTAAATTTAGCATTATGTGGATCCAAATATTCAAAAAATATATCCGCAAATCTACACAGTTATAACCTGCATCCGAATCTCAAAAATGCAGATTCGGAATTAGATTTTGCCATCCCTACTGCTATCATCAGGACTTATAATTGTTGGAGGGACAAAAAAAAAGAAAGAAACCCTATCTAAGTGTTATTATGAAAAACGTTTAGGGAGGTGAATGTTAAAACCCCTCCGTCAAATCGCAGAAAACCGTGTATGGTAAGTTTAAAGAGAGAAAAACTAAAATCATTAAAAACTCTATTAATCGACACACAAGATACACACCAGACCAGGTATTCTCATAAAATACTTACCTGTTCCGCTTTTTAAAATATTATTTCCACCTCTCTCTCTCTCTCACAGATTCGATCGATCCAAATTCCAAACCCCCGAACAGTTGCAATTTACTCACAGACTAGAACAAACACACACACTGAAGGAGAAAAAAGAGAAAAAAAAAGGGGAAAAAGCTCTCATTTAATTTCATTGGGTCTTCTAGGGTTCCTCGCACTGATGGCTCAAGTCATGAACATGGCGGTCGATTCGCTGGACCGACGCCGCAAAGACAAATCTTCCGCTGGAGACGACAACGGCAACGGCAACGGCAACGACAACGAGGACAACATCGACAACAATACCAACAACAGCGCCCCTCAATCTTCACCGCCACCACCGCCGCCACCTACTAGAAGGCGCGAGAGAGACTCCAGAGAGAGGCGTGACGACAGGGACTTCGATAGGCCGCTACCGAACCGCCGCGGACCGGATTATTACGACAGGAACCGGTCTCCCCCGCCACCGGTGCCTAGGGAGAGAGATAGGGATTATAAGAGGAGGAGCACCGTCAGTCCTCCGCCTCCGCCTTTGCCTTACCGAGATAGAAGGCACTCTCCGCCACCTCGAAGGTCCCCTCCATATAAGCGGTCGAGGAGAGACGATGGAGGCTATGAGCCTAGGCGAGGTAGTCCGCGTGGTGGCTTTGGGCCTGATAGAAGGTGAGATGTGATTAATTGATTGGATGTTTATGATGTGGAATATTTATGGAAATTGAGGTAATTTAGAGCTGGTTATTGGGAAAATTAGGTGATCATAATTGTGCCTGGTCAAATGTCATATGAACATTCACTCTTATGCATATATGATAAGATTTAAGCTGCATGTTACTACTTGATGATTAAGAATAACATTTAGAAACTTTTAACTGAAATGTTCAGCTGGATTGTAATCTTCTTATGAAGGGATCAAACAAGTAAACCTTGAGTAAAGTATGAGTATATTTTGTTGAGAAAATATCAATTTCCTGTGAACTAAAAGGTGTCCTTGAAAAGAAAGGGCTATGAAGTTAACAATATTATGAGTCTGTGGTGATATACGGAGGATGATAAATTCTATCATTATTTTTAAAGATATGGCAATGCTATCTGCATTTTCATTCCTGTTCTTGGCATACGATGTTGGTTACATGTTGCCGATCTCTTTCAGTTCTCTACAGTTGTGAGACATGGGTATCTTTAGAATAGGCAAAATCTTATTCTTCTAATTGTGAAACTCTTTTTTTGACAACAGTGGAGACGAAGCCCTGATTATAGCAGTAATATAGATAAACTCTATTTTTTCTTTATTGGAAAGCTGCTGTATCCTAAATGGGATTGCATGCATCGTCTGTGTTGAAAAGAAAGCGGTGTGAACAAAGTCCTTGATTCTGGTTTTTATTTGAGGTGTAGAGCTTTCTTTAGCTATATTTGAGACCTGTGGTAACATTCTATAGAAAGCTGCAGTTGAAGAAACAAGATGTTTGAGAATAAAAATGCTTAATTTTTTGGGAAATTATCATTTGTATACCCTTAGTTTACTCCATTATCAAAAATACTACAACACTTTGAGGGTGTATCAATCGTCCACCCTAAGTTGACAAAATGTATCAGTTGACCACCAAACCGTTAGTTGCCGTTTAAGTATGATGACGTCAGAAGGGTAATTTGGTCTTTTCATATGATACAAGTGATAATTTAAGGGTATACAAGTGATAAAAAGAGAATTTAAGGGTATACAAGTGATAATTTTCAAGGGTAAAATCGTCAATTCACTGTACTTCCGTTAACTTTCAAACGGCAACTAACGGTTTGGTGGTCGGCTGATACATTTTGTCAACTAAGGGTGGACGATTGATACACCCTCAAAGTGTTGTAGTATTTTTGATAACAGAGCAAATATAGGGTATACGAATGATAATTTCCCTAATTTTTTTAATATTAAAAGGTTTAATAGGAGATGAAAAACTAAGGCGAGAAGGATGATTACATGGGATGTATAAAAGAAGCCCTACAAACATGACTTTTATAGGAAAATTGGAATTTACTTCTTGTAGAGGCTGCTTAATCTGTTGCCAGAATATCTTAGCAATGGTTTTTTGGTAGGACCTTCTTGGTTTGTAATATGCTTCACAAATGTGATGATAATAACTTTATTAGTTGAAAGTCTCTGGTCCATATGTCTGAATCTTTTGATGGTAGCGTGAGAATACTTCTTACTGTTCTTGAAATTCGATAAATGTTTGTTCATAGCATTAGAGTTCTATGATTTAAAGAATCATTTCCATGTACATTACTACATTTTCAATAACTTCATCCAAATATTGGGTGGATCCATCTGACAAGTTGAGAGGCAATTTTCCTTCTTACACCACTCCATACATAAAACTGTTGCTGAGTTACTGTGATATCTTCTTTTACTGCCTTTTGCTTTTATGAGATGTTTTATTGGGAATCTTAGAATGGAGTTAATCAGCATTTTCTTGTACCATCCTTAGTTTCCAGCATAATTGGATTCTTTATATGGACTCCTAGTAACGGGAATGTCAAATTTGTGTTAGATGTCTTGCAAGAGCTTCATAGAGTTATCTTTAAGTAAATTTGCAGTTCTTCTGCTAGTGATACATCTCGGTTTTCACATAATATGAGTTTTCTAGCATTCTTTGGAGGCATGTTTTATTTATTTGTTTAATTATTTTTCATTTAAATGGTGATTAAGACACCACCGTGCCATGGGACTACTATATGATGAAATGAAACATGATAGCAGATTATCAATTTGCGGGGGTGTGACTAGACTTATATTTTCTTAAAATACGAAATGTAAAGTACTTAAAAAATTGATTAACAAAGATTGGCAAAGGGGTGTCATTGAAGTTATTATCTAAATTACTGCATAAGCATGATGTTATAAGCATTATGGAAGCAAAAGGGTGTTGGGAAGAGTTTAAATTTTAGTGTTAAGTTGAGTGGTTTGACTTGTGGGGGGATTAATATAGTAGTATCTCTTCTACTTTAAGTGGTTGCAACATTCACTTGAAGAAAAATTACTCACTAAAATCAGGTCATTAGGTGCATATAGTTTGCAGATTCTCTATTCACTGAAGATAGGATATGGTTAGCCAATGTTGTAGCATGGCATACGTTCACCCTTTTTCTCAAAAACTGTATTGCTTCCATTATTATTGCAGTAGCTTCCTAACTATGGACTCTGTGTGCTTTTCCTGTGTAGGATATTTCTTCAGTTTCTCAATTTGTATCATTATTTGATTTCCTTTTTCCATCTTATCCACAAGGGGAAAACAAGATTTCCCTTCTTAGCAAGTTGTTTTGCACATACTATTCTCATGTCATCTATTGTTTCTTTTGGTGTTTTAGGTTTGGGTATGATTACACTGGTGGATATGAACGGGAAATGGGGGGCAGGCCTGGCTACGGTGACGAAAGGCCTCATGGCCGGTTTGCTGGTCGGTCATCCGGTGGGTATCAAAGCGGTCCATCTGGTAAGTGGTTAACTGCTTTTTAACCGCTACAGTTTCAAATTTATGATCTGATTTGGTCCTCCTGTACTCCAAATGTTAGTACTGTTTTTTTACCGAGTAATTTGTTAAATAGTTAGCAAAATATGCGATGAATATTCTTTGCATTTGAGTTTTCTGAATCATCTAAATTCTCAAATACACTGGTGTTGTTCTATATGCATCTCTCTCTTACTCACCAGATGACCCTAATTAGGAGATTTCATGCGAAAGGGAAAAAGGAAAAAAAGAAAAATTGAAATACTTGTTTTATGGGCTTGCTTTTATTGCTAGTCTGAGTTTTTTATGCCAAAAAAAAAAAAATCACATCTATACTAAATGATATTTTGTTGGCCAAAGGAGCATGTAATTTATACCTAATTGACGTTTGTCAGAAGAGCATTGGAAAAAGGTGTCCTATTGTAGGAGTGTGCACGTGTTTTAGATAAGGAACAGACTTTCATAGAACAATTCTGTGGTTTACAGTGCCTTTGTTTAGGCATGTTCGTTTTAGCGTAGTGACCAATGTTAGTCCTGGCTTGATATAATCACATAGATGATGTGTGTATGTATGCATGGGTCTGGTTGCATGCTTCTTGTTGCACATATTTTCAATTTTTCATATGTTGTGAAATTTTCTTATCTTATTGGTCAACTCCTTTTCAAAGATGGGTTTGTCAAATTATTCTGGTTAGTGATATACTTAAAATGGACCTAATCAAGCATGTCTGTTGGACATGGCACGCACATATAAATTGTAATGTGTGTTTGGATCTTTGACATGGAGCATCTACTTTGGTTTTCGACTCAAGGCATTATTGCTATCTGGTGCAACATACACCTGTAGTTAGTTCAAATTGGTGGTGGTGCTGAAACTTATTCTTGCGTGCTTCGATATGGCATAATTTTGAAAATATCGACATGCGGAAACTGTTATGTGACATTCTGAACGTAGATGGTGTAGGATTATATGGATATGAACTACCCTATGATTTGTGATAGGTCTCCTATTGAGATTTGGTGTATACATTTAATTGTATGTCCTTCTGACCACATATATACATTTTAACTATATGAGAATGAACCTTCATTTGCCATGAACGTGTAGAAAGAAAATTGATAATATAAGATTTCGGATCTTATATGATTACATCTTTGTAGCATTCTTGGTTATTAGTAGCTTGTATGTAATATTATAAATATAGCTTTTATGGATATGCTTGGGGCAGAGTGTTGCGAAATTTCCTATCACAGTTATTATTAAAATACGTGTACAGCATTTGCTTCTGCACCATCTGTAGGAATGAGAACATGTTAAAAAATATCTAAGGAATTCTGTTGCATATTGCAGGCCATATGTGTGGTGCTGATTTGACAGATGCCATAGTTTATAATCTAAATCTCGTTGTTATTAGTAGCTCGTATGTAATATTATAAATATAGCTTTTGTGGATATGTTTGGGGCAGAGCTTTACGAGAACAGTTTGATTTTAATTTTCTATCACAGTTATTATTAAAATATATGTACAGCATTTGCATCTGCACCATCTGTAGGAATGAGAATATACTAAAAAATATCTAGGGAATTCTGTTGCATATCGTAGGATGTATGTGTGATTCTGATTTGACAGATACAAGAGTGTATACTCTAAATCTCGTTGCTGTTGGCAATTTCTGTAGTGGTGCAGAAATGTATATAGCATTCATGTTTGTTTTTCTAGTAGAACTAATTCGGTTACTTTTGCAGAATGGGACTCAAGTCGTGGTGGATATGGTGATGCTTCCAACACAGGGAGTACACAAAGGTAAGCATTCCGTGATGTTATGGACTTTAGTTTTCAGAGAGATTGGCTTATTCTTCTTCTGATTGTTACTGCATGATTTTTTGTTCAGTTGATTTTGTTCAACTCATTTAAATCCTTGCATGAATACTAAAATATTAATTTTGTCTTTTTACCATATTATTTACAAGGCATGATTTCTGTCTGGAGGGAGGTGATGGGAAATCTTATTATCTAATTGAGGAGTTAATATAAGTAGGGGAGTAGGTTTCACTTCGTACTAAAGTTGTGGAGAGCTAGTTGAATGAAAATGAACAGTTTTCTGAGTGTAACACACCTGCACGGGCACATTTGTACTCTTATTGATTTGCTTACATTTGGGTTGTATATATACTAAGTAGTATTTCTGCAGGGTTGTATGTGACGCATAAGTGGGTGTCTGGTCCTTTCTTGTATTTTCATTTTTATCTTATATTAGCCTGTTAAAAAGCAAGGTTCAGGTGGAACAGTTTTGTGTGTTTTAAACTGTTAGGTAGTTGAAAAGCAGTTTGCTTGTGAGATAGTTAAGTTAAAATGAATTTGTTCATCAGTATCTTCATTGTTGCAGATCTTCAATTAGCTGTATCGGAATTCTAGTGAAGCAAATTTGAGTATACATATTTACTTGGTACTCAGAAACTTTCTTTGATACAACACTAAAGTTAGGCTGACATTTTAAATTAAAGACTTGCATACTAGTGTTGCATCACCAGCTCTGACTGTCCTTATACACAGCCTGGAGAATGCACGTGTTGCAACAAGAAATCATTGCTTTCTTGCAATTTCAGTGTTCCCTTGAAATTGAGTTGTTTTTAGTCTCAAAATTGAGAGGTAGTAATTCAAAGATCACTTTAAAGCTTATACAATTTCATGATTCAAAAAAGATATCAACCCTATCTCTGTTACTGTAGTTGCTTCATGAAAGAGAAATGTGACAGAAGAAAATATGGAATAGTTATCAGTTTGATCCAATTTCCTTGATTGCTCATTTTCCATTGTTTTTGTTTCTCTCTTTGCTTTCCCATTTTTTTTCCCTGCCTTTATTTTGACCTCAATAAAGATGACATTCCATTTGATGTTGAAATTTCATTTATAGTTCTAAATACATATAAATTAAATTCTTTCAGGGAAGGCTTGATGTCATACAAGCAATTCATCCAGGAGCTTGAAGATGATATACTGCCAGCTGAAGCAGAACGCAGGTGGGACTATTTTGGTCTTTATAGAGTTTGATTGTGCAGCATACATCGGACCTGAAGTTTTGAAATTATAATAATAAAGGTGGCCTTTGATTTTGTAGATACCAAGAATACAAGTCGGAGTATATTTCAACTCAGAAGCGAGTATTTTTTGATGCTCATAAAGATGAGGAATGGTACTTCTCGTCTTTCACTTTATTCCTGCTTTGTACACTTCGTTGTTCTTACTATATGTGCTTTGTTTGTAGGTTAAAAGACAAATATCATCCAACAAATTTAGTTGCTGTTATAGAGAGGTGAGATCCACTGATTATCAGATCCATGGTATCTATGAAGTTGGAAACATGCTATCAAAGTTTTGTGTTCTCACCAACAATTTTATAATCATCTCTTCTCTGGCATTTAATTATCTTTATGATATTGAATTAATTCAATGGGGAATTTTTGTTTAGGAGGAATGATCTTGCACGAAAGGTGGCAAAGGATTTTTTGCTTGATTTACAGAGTGGAACATTGGACTTGTAAGATCCATACTTCACCCTTAAAATGTGTATGTGGATATTTTGCCGGTCGCCAGTGTTTTGTTTTTATTACAGTAAACTAATGTTTCCAACTCAACAATGCAGAGGTCCCAGTGTCAATGCATCATCGTCAAATAAATTAGGACAGACGAGTGAACCAAATTCTGATGATGATGTAGACAATGGTGGTAAAAGAAGACGGCACGGTCGGGGACCAGCTAAAGAAACTGATCTTCTTTCTGCTGCACCTAAGGCTCACCCAATTAGTTCAGAGCCAAGAAGAATTCAAGTTGACATTGAACAAGCGCAGGCCCTTGTTCGTAAACTTGACTCTGAGAAAGGAATTACGGAAAATATTTTATGTGGATCTGATAATGATAAAATGAACCGGGAGAAATCCCATGGCTCCACTGGTCCAGTTATTATCATTCGAGGCTTGACCTCTGTTAAGGGCCTCGAGGGAGTTGAGCTGCTGGATACACTTATTACTTATCTGTGGCGCATACATGGCGTGGATTATTATGGGATGGTTGAAACAAGTGAAGCCAAGGGTCTCAGACATGTGAGAGCTGAGGGAAAGAGTTCTGACATAACTAATAATGGAGCGGAGTGGGAAAAGAAACTTGACTTTCGTTGGCAAGAGAGATTGAGAAGTCAAGATCCCTTGGAAATAATGACTGCTAAGGATAAGATTGATGCTGCTGCTGTTGATGCTCTGGATCCCTTTGTCCGAAAGATTAGGGATGAAAAATATGGTTGGAAGTATGGTTGTGGAGCCAAAGGTTGCACAAAGCTTTTTCATGCTGCTGAGTTTGTGCACAAGCATCTTAAACTCAAGCACCCAGAACTTGTGATAGAGCTCACCTCCAAAGTGCGCGAAGAGCTGTATTTCCAGAATTACATGAAGTAAGTCTTGACTTTGTTGCTTGTTGGGTTTCTCTATACATTTCTTCTGAAGATTTATCACAATTTTTTTTTTTTTGTCATTTACAGTGATCCTGATGCACCTGGTGGGACCCCTGTTATGCAGCAACCCATGCCGGTATGATTTATTCGATTATACTAGAAAAATATGTGTGGCTTAATGTGCTAATGTGTTGCTATACATGCAAATATTAATTTGACTGACAAAATGTCATTGGAAACGAGTTAGTCACAGTAGTTATTTGATAGTAACATTCAGTTGTGTTTTTATTTGCACAGACAGACTCAAATACATACACACTGAGTATTCAACCCTCATTCTGTTCACTTGTTCTGATTTTTGTTTGCATATGCCAAAAGATTGCATTTTAGTTTCTGTTGTCTTAAGCTGCAACTTCTGTTCACTAACGTACTGAAGCTGTTACAAAATAAAATTAAAAGAATTGACCAAAAATAATAATCACCTACTCCTTTGGAAACCTCTGCTATATGCTGTTTATGTTGTTATTAGGGCTTTAACTCATGATTATCATTTTCATTGTTTTCATTGTTGTTGGTAGTAATGTTATTTTATTTATATTTATATTCATATTTTTATATGTTTGTATTTTTGTTTTTTCTTTGCAGAAGGACAGGCCATTGAGACGCAAACTAGGTCCAGACAACCGATTGAAAGATGAACGTGGTAACCGTAGAGATCGTGACTATCGGCCTAATGGCAGTGATAGATACGATAGGTCTGATAATGCACAGGCAAGTGATTTTCCTTCCAATGATGATGTTCCTGAAGGGGCAAATCGCGATGAATCGATGTTTGATACCTTTGGTGGACAAGGCATTCGTGTTGCTCCTCCTTTTCCGTCAGATATACCTCCTCCACCAGTATTGATGCCTGTTCCTGGTGCTGGGTAGGTCAACAGTTAGTGCAACAAATTTATCTGTCATCTTGAAGCCGATAGGCTGTAGATTTTATTTTTCTAGACAGCTTACTTATTACTCTAATTGCAGTCCACTGGGGCCCTTTGTTCCAGCGCCTCCTGAAGTCGCTATGCAGATGATTAGAGATCAGGGTGGCCCTCCTTTTGAAGGGGGTGGTAGACACGGACGTCCTGGACCCCAAATAAGTGGTCCAGGCCCTATTCTTTTATCTCCAGCCTTTCGACAGGATCCTCGACGTATAAGAAGGTATTCATTGGGGCATCTTTGGCCAACTTCATGGTTTTTATTTACTGCTGTTTTTTACGCATATATAATTTATTTAAACTTGACGGTTGGGATTATGGCTGAAATTGTTATCAATATCTGAAGTCGGTTATGGTCAACTTGTCAAGAATGTCAAGGCATCAACGTTGGGGGAATTATTTTGGATTTTAGAGAAATTAGTTCAATTATTTATTTATTTATTTATTTTTGGTCTCTCACCCACTAAATTTACATTCCATCTTTCTCTCTCTATATATATTTTTTCCTGGGAAGCTTTATTATATGTTTTCAGTTTGGACTCCTTTTATCATTATTGTTAAAGTAATGAAATACATGAGTGGCTTCAGATTGTGACTGCTATATTGATGCATGTAAAATTTTCATTATTAGCAAACCCATTTTTTGTCTAAAACACATTGTTCCTACTTTTTTTTCAATGGAGTTGGTTGGAATTTGGTTATAACTCATTTTCTTGTTTCATTCAGTTATCAAGACCTAGATGCACCAGAGGATGAAGTTACTGTCATGGACTACAGGAGCTTGTAGATATCTTCTTAACTGGTGGGATTTTGAAACAATTCAAGACAACTAGGATTGTATTGTAGTGTTCCTGTTATTGAAGAAATCAGGTCTTTTGCTTGATTACCCATTGTGGACGTTGATTGCTGGCACCGTGCTTACATCCCGTCTGATGGTAGTGTTCTTTGCTGCTGCAGCTGCAATATTGCCTGCCTGCGTAATCTGTGCTAGTGATATAAAACTCTGTAATTTTTTTGGTCCACTTTTATTTATTTACAGACTTGAAACAAGACATCTTTTTTTTTTTTTTTTTTTCCAAATTTATAAATTTGGGGGGTTGGGTGGGTTTAAAACTATGGGCAATGGAAATAGATTTTTGATGGTTCATTCCTTTTCTTTCAAATCTTATTTATATTGGGTGTTCATTGACAATGTGTCGTAAACCTTATGGCGGATGCTATTTATAATGTCCAATGACGATGACTGGCACTTGCGCGATTTATAATAGTTTTGTCTCACGTTGTTTATACTATTTTATCCCAATTGAGTCTCGCTTACTTATTTTAGATATAATCTCTGATGCACAGCCAGCAATTGAAGAAATGATTCGAGGGTCAACCGAACTCCCCAGCTCCAACAATATATAAAAATATATAATTTTTTTATTATTTATCTAAATTATTATTTAAAATTTATAATTATCTCATATTTTATTTCATGACTCTAATTTCTTTTAATAATAATCGATAATTCTGATTTAAAAATTATAGAACATCAATACTAAACAGGTCATAAGCTTAATTATTTTTATCATACACATATACATTCATAAACAGTAATTCCATCCCCTCCCCCCTTCCCCCCACCCAAAAAAGAAAACAAAAACGAACCGATTTTATCGGAAAATGTGTAGGACTCGCAACATTTGTTCAGCTTTCATGTAGTCCAACTCGAAGAAGCGCCTCTTTGCAATCAGGGGAATGTAAGTGGCAAAAGATTTCAGAGATAAAGGGTGCTAGCATGTTTATTTGACCTATGAAGTCCACACACAATGCATTCACATTTTTTAGCAAGTGTCTAGGGTTAGGATACAAACTTATATAATACCATTTAATTAGTTAGATTAAATATCTCATGACCTACATAATTTATTTTTATAATTTTATATGTTTCATTCAACCAAAACATTTATACCATATTAATTTATACAAAATAAATTTACACAAATTACTAGCTCTACAAAACATTTTCAATGATAAAAAAGATGTAGTCACGTGTACAATACTTCCTCTTACTGTTACAAATTAACTTGTGTGTTTTACAAATGGTTATACCAAGAATACACACTCTATTAACACAAATCGATGTGATGGTATCATATAACCGCCACGTTTCCCATACCACCGAAGGTGAAAAAACTGTGGGACATGTAAGCATGATATAATACTTCCATACCAATTTGTATAAGTACAGTTTGGCCTACTCAGTATTACAACTGTATTACAGAACATACCGGTCATGACTACTCATCAAAGTTGAACTAAAATATCGTAACTGCAAGAAATATCCGATAAATTGTTACCACTCCTCCGAACTCCCTTCCAATCGGTCTTCGTTCTTTGATACACAGAATTTTGCTTTTGCAGTTTCAAGGTTTCAACTTTTTGAAAATAATTAGATTCAAAGTCTACAATGGGAGAGAGCCTGGGTGCAGGCAGCCGAATTTTGCAAAAACACTGGACAATCACTCCCAAGAACAACTCTCCTAACGTCTCCAATTACTGCTTTGGCATGCACAACGAATAATGCACGCATGAAACGTAAGATACTGAAAAACATATAGCACGCTAACTGTTACAACAATGGTTGCTCATGAAAAGCATTCACAGCAAGCAGAATTAAATTGGATAATTTGACACTCTCCATTAAGGTCTCAACTATTCCTAAGGTTATCATACAGCGAGGATTAGAAAAAAAAAAAAAACCCTTAAACTAGGGCTCTCTCTGATGCCTCGTATTTCCGAATCTGATGCATTCATGTACAAATATGGTACAGAAAAAGCTTACACAAAGATGAAGCAAAGTGAAGAAAAATGCAGAACCTAACTAAGCTAAAAGAAGGCTAGCCAATACAAGAACTAAACATAGCATCCCAGCGCCTTAAAGACTGACTGGTGATCAAAAATTCGGTGAAACAGAGCAACATGGCTCCTTGAGACGTGACCAAATTTTTGGTGAACACTTTCCACCCATAGAGGCAAGTTAGTTGAACACACCTGGGAACAGAATTCAAATAACGACTTATTTACGATGCTTCTTTGATGGAGGTTCTGACTGTGGCTCAGCCTGTGAAAATAGAAAAACCTCTCACAGTCAGGATACTCTTAGAAGTAATTTGAGGGGAAAATAAGATTCATGGTCCTAAATAAATGCTTGATTGTAAAATTGCTAATACACATAAGCAGTTTCACTGAATACAAAGTGTAACCTAAAAATTTGATGAACAGCACATTTGTGTTAATTTCAAATTATAAAGGTTATAAAAATTGCAGCAAATAAGTGACCTGCTCGCTAAATGGCTAAATCATACAAGAAAAACGCTATATGATTGCACTTGTTATATACTCAAACAAGTTAATAAACATTTTCAAGTGGAGAACTATCACAGAGAGTCAACAGACAAGTTCACCACTTTAAGGCCTTTTTGACTTAAAAAAATACAAAAAAATACAATGTCTAACCTAGGTTAGATGGCACCATATCTTATTCCAGGCAGTTACTTCAATCAGAAACTCCAATAGATGCTAATTCTGATTACAAGGTCTCAACTATATATAGAAAGACAACAGGCCTGGAAAGTGTAGTGCAAAGTCTAGAGATGTCTATGGGAAGATAGAAAGACAAAGCATAAGAAAACACATGAATGACTGGAGATTTTTTATCATGGATTATTTTAATTCAGAAGGGCTAGACAAGGAGATATAAATCGTTGCCTTAAATCAGTAAGTGAGAGGCTATGGAGAAAGAAAATAACATATAGAGATGAAGAGCTTCAGATTGTACATGTTTTTGACATAATTACCAACCAATTGCGAACCGTTTACACAAAAGAAATATTCTTTTAGATCTTCAAGGTTAAGTTTACTCTGCAAACAGAACACAGGTTCACGCATATACATAGACTACAAAAGAAATAGAACAAGGATCGTCAAATTACTGAAGTATATTCATTAACTATACAGTTAATATCCATAGCTCTCTCTTCCAACTATATATGGAAGTTTCTTAAGGTCTTATCCACATCAACATGGGCTGCTTGTGCTCCATCTACGTTAACATTGGTTACCAACGAACTACATTTCGGTACTACTTGTATGTGTCTAACCATTCCAATGTGCCAATCAAAACATATTTTTAACACAAGACATGGATATAAGGCTACATTTGGAAGGCAGGATTGGATTGGATTAACTTTATTATTAAATTGGATTAGATTAGATTGGATTGGACTGGGTTATATATAATACTATCTTTTGTTTGGTACAATATCGAAAGGGACTATGTTAATTTAATTTAATAAAGCTAAATAACTATTTAAATAATATAATATTTTTACTGACTTTAATATTCAATTTCCAATATTATTGTAAAGAAATAATTGATTATATTTATGTTATAATATTCAAATACTAGTTTAAATAAATTAATGAATAAAATTTTGATATTCTATATGATCTAAAATTAAAGGTTAAAAAAATTATGAAATTAGCTTCCAAGTTTAATTTTTTCCTAAAATATTAGGTTAAATGAAAAAGAAAAGAGTGATAAAGAGGACACAAACTTTTCATTTAATCTTATCCCACCTAAACCCATATAAAAATAAGGATTATAATCTGATTAGTTTTGGACTAAGTTTTAGTCTACTCTATTAGTCCATGGCAACCAAACAAACCTTACGTTAGATTATTTTGTTAGTCCCAATTTCTAATCCAATCCCACAATTTATCCAAGCTCCCAAACATAGTCTAAGACTCCTTTGGCATCTAATAGGCACTGCAATCACATGTTATTTCTCTCATTTTTTCATTCCTTGTACATAATTTAAAAATATAGTACTTTGGGCAGGTTCTAAACAGGGGAAGAAGATAGAGAGTGTTAGTATGGGAACCTGGAAGGAGTAGGAAAAAGAAACATGGATCCATAAACTCTCTAAGCTGTTTGAATTTTATTAAGCTTTCACAGAGAGAGGAAAACTTTGATATCTTTTTGCCCATTGCCTGGAATAGGTAGGATATTCACCACCCTATCCCTAGTGACTCATTTGCATTCAGACTATGACATGTTCTAGTATATCTGCCGTCTGTGAACAAAAAGTCCAAATACCAAGGCAAAAGAAACAGATGAACAACAGGCCTGCACATTTGGTTTCAAATAAATAGCATAACTTCCCTGTGCTTTTTCTTGTTGACGAAGGCAGCAGGTCAGCTAATTGGACCAGAGTACAAGGATGCATCTAACTTGCCAAGGTAGTCCAATTAGGCCCATTATGGATCCAAAAGTGAAACTAATATCTAAAATATAGACACCCAATGGCATTCCCATCTGGACATTCGGGTTTTACCAATATCCGGACTAGTTACTCTCAGCCGTTGGGTACATCAAACAGCCGAGAGCAGATAACTTCAAAAATTAAAAAAAAAAACTTTTACTGACATGATTTTGACTGATAACTGCAGTTTTTCTCTCCCCATGAATCATCCTTTTTTATTAAGTATAATACTGCATCAATTCTCTCTTCATTAATTTCTTCAAACTCACTCACTCACTCTCTCTCTACAACATTAACAATCTCTATCAAAATTATTTCAGAAAAACCTTTCTCGATTAGTTTCACAAGTAAAAGAAGATGAAAGTCAAGCTATTGAAATTTCGGCAATCATGGACTGAGCTTTTTAAGGAAAAAAAATTCTCACAAATTAAATAAAATTTCGTTTGTTTGTTAAATTTGAATTTTAAAAAATGCATTATGCCAGGGAACACATGAAATGATTCATAAATTGATTCCAGAAATAAAATAGAAGGATGCCAAAATGAAAGAGCCAATTACTTTGATTAGTGATATTCTCAAAAAAAAAAAAAAAAAAAATCATCTTCAACAATTTCTTATATTTCCTCTGCAAATTTTGAGCAATGAAGGAAAAAAATCAAAACACAAGCGAAAAACTTAAAAATTCGGGAACAAAATTTTCAAATGAGTGAAATTCCTCTCCAGTCTATTTTCTCTCATTGGATTACTCCTGGTCAATACCATCACAAGAAAAAAGCTTTGGTTTTCATGAGGTTTTTTGCAAACTTGCTTTTATAAACAAATTAATTTGGCTGGGCAAGCATTAGCTTCTGAAATTAATGTTGTCACTGGTGATGGCGCTATGGTGGATGATGATGTCTGATAAAGGAGAGAAATTTTGGCCCTGACATTGAAGAAAGCTAGTGACCGGACTCTGGAGATATATTAAATGGAGATGGGGGAAGGGGGGAGGGGGAGAGAGAGAGAGAGAGCTGCAGTTACTGGTCAAATCAATATATATATATATATATATATAATGTTAACAACTGAGAGTAAATGTCTGGATATTGGGAAAAATCTGGACATACAGATAGGAGCACTACTCTGTGCGTGCGTGTGTGTAAAGTTCAATGTACTTCCTCAGAAGTGAGCAGTATTATTTCGAAAATGCAGAAATATGCATTCGAAAAAAAATAAATCCAAACACTACAACGAATGTTCCAATGAAAAGTTCATTACAATATTAAGTTTAATTAGCATAAAAGAAAAGTGCCTTGACAGCATATGCAATCACATCAGTTTTGTCTTTATACATCATGCTTGTTGAAAAGATTCGACGAATCATGTAAACGTCCAGTATTTGCTAGAAACGTTTAAAAAATTCAAAAGGAAAACAGTGCTTGAAGGAAGAAGGGAAAATGTAAACATTGTATTAAAGAACAATATTCATAATTCATGCACTAGAAAACATAGTGATAACAGGAGCAAAGAGTCAATGCTTACAGTGTTTGAAAGCTGCTCCCGGATGTAGGCCATTGATCTTAACATAGCACCTAAGGTATCTCTGGAGACCTGAAATTTAACCTCTGACTCTCCTGAAATTGTCTCAGTATCTTGAAGCTGAAATGAAAGAACAAAAAAATAAATAAACTAATTGAATAATGAACTAAAAGAGAGCAAGTAATAAGCCAACAGAACAATTTCTAGCTGGGAGATCATTAATCTTAATAAAAAATCACATGATATACAACAAATAATGTTCTTGTCACTTTTATTTTTTCTAAAAATTGGGAGGGGTATGGGGAAGGGTAGAGAAAGAGAGAGAGAAAGAAAGTAGACAGGATTAAAGATTCCAACTCTCTTTTGCAGTTAAGTATTCCTTCATTCTCTCTAAAATCCCACGGGAACTATAACTCAGAAGTTAATGGACTATCATAAATGTTAAAAATAAGCAGCTTGACAATATTAAATTCACCTCAACTTTGAACCCATTCTCATCATTGTATTACCAAAGGAAGGATCCAATCAGTACTCCCATTCATCACATTAACAAACCAGTGCTTCAAAATATTGTAGCCTGAGGCAAGCACAGTAATTCCCTTCTAAATCTAGCAACCAATTAACTTTAACACCCTCATCATATGCTGATTCCAACGTCTTCAGAACCAAAATCTACATACGACTAATCCACACTGTTCCTCTTAACATTTTTGTGGTTAAAAAGGGGTAAAGGATGAGATCCCTGCTACAATTCCTAAGGCTGTGAAATTAGTTGACAAGGTAAAATACAGTTGTACAAAAGAAATAGGTAAATCTATTAAAAACAAAAATACCTAGGGTCTGTAGAAGAAGATGGGAAAAAAGGAAAATGACCTTAGGTCCCCAAATTTTTTTTTTCTTTTTTTTGGGGGGTAAAAGCGCCACCCCAGCGCCTAAGATTTTTCATAAGACTCCATTGAATCCCTATTGTTATATCTGTGACAGAGTATAATACTTCTATAACATTTTACCTTTTTACCCCTTCAAATAAACCAAAAACATCTAGCTTACAAATTAATGATTTTTTTTTTAAAAAAAAGAATACGAAAATAAAAATTGTTTTTCATTCCCTCTCTCAACGCTTGTTCTCTGTATCTCTCACAAACTTCTGTATCTCTCATAAACTTCAGCCTCTAATTTCCAAGGTAAATGAAATCAAAACAAAGACAGAAACAATTCAAAGTTTCAAACAAACTCAAAAGATGAATCATTCTAAGAATTCAAAAATCTAACTCATAAAAAAATTAAAAATAAAACCCAAAAACTTTTTTGAGCCACTGAATTGTTCAAAATCTCTCATCCAAAACCACTTGGCAATTTTATCAAACAGCTCTTTTGAAACTTTAGTTCATCATTTTGCACACATCCACTAATCAAAGCATTTCGAAAAATCACATTTAGCATTAATTGCAGAAAAGACCCTTTACCTTCATTCATGAGCCCTTCAAACAAATAATTAAAAAAATTCAAGAAGTTAGACGAAGAACAGGAAAAAAAAAAAAGAAGAAGAACCTCCAAGAACTACCACCACCAATACCATCCTCAAAATTAGCCATCAAGATATCTGTTTACTCTCATCTTTCTTCACAATTCTTTCACAACAAAATTCAGTATGAGTATACCCGCATGGGTTTGGTGGTCTTTGCTATGCCACTTCACAGACAAATAATGTCGAAAAGAAAGAGAAAAGTCAAAAATCTGATCAGTATTCTATTGTATAGATCTTTTCCTGATCTTAAGGGGTTTTTGTGGACACCTTGTTCACTTTTTGTACATGTGTTTCTTCTTAATACAAGTTTCTCTGTTTCCTGTTTTAAAAAAAGAAAAAGAAAAAAGAAAGGGAAGAGTCAAAGGATGTGAGAATTTTCTCTATTTTTTCTTTTACTGTACTTGTCAGATTATAATTTGAAAAAGAAAAATGGTATAGTGAAAGACAATTTTGTCCTTGAAAAGATAAATTTTCAGCCACTATCATGACAACATGGACCTGATAGAGTATTATGAAAAATTGGGGACCTAAGTGTTACATTCAACAAAAAATTGGGACCTAAGGGTCATTTCCAAAAAAAAGGCTTAAAGACCACATAAATTTTCATAGTAAACAATAGGGAAAAAGTAGAAGAAAGATGAAAAATGGATAAATCCAATCAATTGGAACTGTTTCTCAATGAAAAAATCAGCAGAAAATTATTACAGGCTTGATTAAGAAAATATTTAAAAGAGAACAACTACGAATTGACAAAGACATAAGCAAGAAAAGAATAAATATAAGCTGGTTGGTGGCAAACAGTGAGAATTTGGGATAAGAAAAGGGGTAAGATAAACAGAAAAACGAATATTTGTTATTCCAATAATCCTCAAGTCTCCTAAAACACATAATTTTAAGGTCCTAAAAATTGTGGCCAAGTAACAAAAACAAGAAACTAGAAACCTTCCCCAAATTCATTAACAAAACCAAATCTAAGATTCCAACTCAAACAAGTACAATAAAAACGTTTCTAGGGCATTACTATATATTAATTCAAAATATGTTCATGTCCAGAGAAGGTATACAGAAGAACTAGGGATGGTAGGTATCTGTTGTAAATCTGTAATCCACCGCATTTACACACACACACTGTACATAGATATAACAATGACGAAGAAAAGGACATTATAGATATGACAATGAGGAAGAATAAGACATTATAGAAGTGCGAAAATGGTTTTTCAAACACTGAATTTCCAGTGTTTGATGCATGATCAGAAAAAACAATTGAATTTTTTTATGCCAAAACATGCAGATCAGTCATACAACTTCGAGTACCACTATGAAATAGAACTTAAAGAGGCATTAAAGCAAGCGTTACAAGGAGGGTGGTCTCTACCTTTTTTATGAACAAATTTAAATTGCTTTCCATCTTGATTCATTTTCAACACAATAAATCATCTAGAGTTCATTCAACTTAGTTAAACATTATGCTGAAATTATGTCTACTGATTTCAGTTTCATCTTCTGGTTATAAGTCATAATGCAATGTCTAATATGCTCCTCTGTCGGCTAGTGTATTCCTAGTTTACCCTTGTTAACTGTAATTAATCAATGAGTGCCACAGTTTTTCAAGTGTACATCTTACAATTTCTTCTAGAAATACATCTTACAATTTCTTCTAGAAACTTCATACAATTTCTTTCATGGTTGAATATAATAAAAATTGTTGCTGTGATCTATATCATAGGGAACAAGTACAGTAAATATAGTGAGTAAAGGTTTTAATGGGACACTTAAAAGTGAAGACCAAACAAAAAATGAAAGCATAATTGACCCCAAAATTTCAGAAAACAGGACATGCACATATACACACCTCTCATCACAGTATTTGAAATAATCCAACCACTGGACTGTAAAAAATTCTTAAAGCAGTAAACAAGGGGAGAAGAGGGTGTAAACCCAAAAAATAAATAAAAAGGCATCAGGGAAAAAAAGAATCTGCTTTGCTCTTATCAATTGTTAAGATTTTCAAACGTGAAAGCAAATGTTCCATTGTATTAAGCGCTTTTTGCTGCCCAACAATGACTTTCTCAATAAAGGTTGGAAACTACAATGTTTACATCTCAAAATCCCATTAATTTACCGCCTATCTCCAAGCTAATATCTTTATTTTATTTTTTTTAACAAGGAAAATAGATTTCAATCCATACATCAACAATAGAAAAAGAAGAAGTAAATTGTCTGTGTAGTGCATCAGAACCCAGTTCTCTCTCTTTTGTCTTATTTTATTCCTTTTACCACCAAACCTCGGTTAGGAAGATGCATTTAATAAGATACTAAGAACAGATATTCAGCGGTGTAGAACTGAACAGAGCCCAAAACTATTAGATTCTAAATAATCCCAAATATAGACCAACCATCAAGATGTCTAATCACAAAAGCTTCAACTCTCTTTCTAGTCATGCTCATTTTTAATGTAGGTGCAGGCTTGGTGGAAATAACTAATTATGAGCTTATATTAATTAAAAGTTAGCACTTAGCAGTTTGACAATATTAGAAGCATTTCATATGTTACCTTCTTTCGCCGCAAAGCAAAAAGTCAAAAGGATATAAGAGCTGCAGGTTACCAAAATTCAGAAGCAAGCTTTATGGGATCATAGGTCTTGAATTTCGATTTCATACCTTCAAATTGATGACTGCAACCCTGTTAGCTGGCGTTGAAAGCTGGTCACTTATATATGCCATGGACCTTAACATGGGTTCCAGTGTAACCTTAGAGAGCTGAAACTTAACCTCCAATTCTGCTGAGGGAGTCTTGCTATAATCATGCAACTGCAGAAGAATAAAAGGAATATATGAATAAAAAACCATAGCTCCCATTCTGTAGTTAATAAAGGGCAATAGATCATAACAGCCAGTTGTTCCACACCCAATGCTGAAGTTCACACAAAAAATTCAATGAAAGCTCCAAAGAATATCACAAACGATTATTTTTACATTACTCAAAGGTACCATGTATTTAAATTACAGCGGTTGTTAGTTGTCAGATAAACCATAATTCCAACTTGACATAGGTCATAATCCAACAATTCCCATTTGCCACAATGGTTTCAGATTATAAGATATGTACCTTCAGATTAATCACAGCTACTCTATTCCCCGGGGCCGAATTCTTATTCTCCATCACCCAGGTCATGGACTTTAGACAAGGGAGTACAACCTATACAAAAGGGCCAAATATACGGGCCAAGTCAATATAAAGGACAAATTAGCAAAGAAACAAATCTAAGTTTCCTTATACAAACCATGTTATCAGAAGGACCATCATCTCGGTGAAGGGACACAGGGGCCATGCGTGGAAGATTCAAATCAGAAACAGGTTGGATTGCAGGACCAGAATCATTAAGATTAAATCGTCTTGTCATTTCATCTTGTCGAGGCCATAACAAAGGAGTACTATCTGAAGGTGATGCAGAGATCTTCCGGTCATCATAACCAGTGCCACTAACATGTGAACCAGGAGGTGGAACTTTGGCAACATTTTTCTTCACAACCGCAACCTTTTTCCAGCCTTCTCTAATAGAACTCATAGCAACATTATAAGTCTCTTGGGCTATTGCCCCATCTTCTGAGTATTTAATTGCTTCCCGACATAGGTTATTATACCGCATTGTCAAAGACTCTTGCCCATGTAGTTCGGCAGTGCGTTCATCCACTCCAATCCCAGTCTTTGCATTTCTTGTCCATCGTTTCAAGATATAATGAGATGGCAATGTAAGAACATTTGTGACTGTGAAAACTGTCAATACATGTCTACAGAGAATCCCTGAATATTCAAACATTTGGCAGCTGCAGTTTGCTCTCATCTCAGGATGATTAAATGTAACGATGTACGCCCTGCTATCATCTTCAAATTTGGCGACCCTGAATGTGCTGATAGCTCCATCACTTTCAATTCCATTTGCAGTGTACACAAAAGTTTCAACTAACTCTTCCTGAAATTTTGTAAATACTTTCCTAGTGAAAGAGTTGGCAGCCTGTCTTTCCATAGGCGACGGTGTCCTCAAGCGTGGTGTCGTGCAAATTGTATCAAAATCAGCTTCTATCTCCCTTTCAAATGAGTTCTCTAAAGCTCTTTCATACTGCCTGAAGAACATCGGTATTGTCGTCTGTTGATTCACATAACCATCAAAAAAGGAACCATCAAATCCTTGATTAGGAGATATTGCAGCAAAAAATGAATCCCGAAAATAAACTGGAACCCATTGACTACGAGCATTATACAATGACTGAAGCCAATCATGTCCCCTGAGATCATATTTGTCAAGGATTGAATTCCAAGACAATTCAAATTCTTCTATTGTTTCAGTCAAGTTGATGCAATTGTACAGCTCTACCTGAAAATTGGGATGTGCAAGACATACGTGAGCCAGCTTTTCCTGGCCTTCTCTTAAGACATGCCACTTACTGATACAGTGGCGAACTTCTGGGAATACTTTAGCAACTGCTATCTGTATAGCTTTGTCTTGGTCTGTGGTTATAGAGACGGGTTGGCAATCATTCATCGCTGTCAAAAACGTCTTGAAAAGCCAAACAAAGGAAGCCTCAGAATCATCTAGTAGTAAAGCACAACCAAATAAAATCATCTGTCCATGATGGTTTATGCCAGTAAACGGAGCAAATGGTACATTATACTGATATACTCTGTACCTTGTGTCTAATGTAACTGCATCACCGAAATGACTGTATGCTGTCCTTGACCTTGCATCAGCCCAAAATACGTTAGCCATACGATTGTCATCATCAAGTTGTATTGCATAAAAGAAACCTGGGTTCTCAGCCTGCATTTTCTTGAAATAGTCCAGCAGATTCTGAGCATCCCTCCCTAATGTCCTTCTTCTATTAGCAGGCCTTACAACATAATTCAGGGCCCCAGTGTTCTTAACTGCACGATTTGACTCTATGGGGGGAGCTGTCCGAGACTCTATGGGGGGAGCTGTTCGAGACTCTACAGGGGGAGCTGTCCGAGACTCTATGGGAGGAGCTGTCCGAGTCTCTACAGGGGTAGCTGTCCTAGCTCCACGATTGTTTGTTTCTACAGTTGCACGGTTCCCATCCATTGACACATACATAATCCCACTTGGCACAATTCCCACACCTTGATAAACTTCAGCTTTCGTAGTACCGGCAAAATGCCTTCGGGGACGAAGGTAATGCACCTTACTTGGACTGACCATAGGGTGGCTATGTTCCTTCACAAATTTTGTTACAACCCATTTGTTCTGACCCTTCAACTCTATCCTAAGCATAGCATCGCAGCTCTCACCATGCCTTCTTTTCAAACCCTCTCTTCCACACACAAACTCTCGAAAAACAATTGGCTCATCGGGCCTGGGACGACTAAAATGACAAACTTTGGAACTAAAACCTACACGTCTAGCATACTCATCATAGAAAGTCTTGGCAGCATCTTCAGTATGAAATTCCATACCCACGTAAGGGTCCATAATCCCATCATCATCACCATGGGCCGAGGAATTCTCAGCATTGTTTGCTTCTGCACTTTCATTGGGTTCAATTTCTCCATCATCTGACACTCCACGCTGACCCATACCCCCTTCAACTTCAACTACATCAACATCCATAAAAATTCAACGTTCATTTCTTTCTACTAATTGAGAATCAACTGCGCAGCTGTAATACACATATATTTCTGTCTCGTTAATGCAATCTGCACATAGTTTTTACCATCTTAATTATGACATAAATGGAAAACAACCAGTTTGATTTCTAAGAAACCAAAGTTCAAAGAATAGACGAAAAGATAAAAAGAATAACATTGAAGTAGAATATTGAATCTTAAGTAGCGGCAATATGCACATACACTAACTTAGAACTCAGATAGAATGCAACCCAATTCCCAGTCTCAGCATTTAGAACTTGATTCAACATGCATGTCCACAAAAGAATAACACAACAACAAAATTTAAAGTTTATGGAGCTGAAACATAAACCAAATGAAGCAACTCGCAACTCGCAACTCGCAACTCAGTATGAAGCAAACACACACGTATACTCCAGAGGGAGGGAGAAGAAAGAGAGTACCTTTGTGCTGAATGAAAATTGAAGTCGCTAGTACATCAAGTACAAAACGGAAGATGAAATGGCAAACGAGAAAAAATGTTCCAGAGTGGGAGAGTGGGTTTGATCACATCATCATTTTTGGGAAAGAATTTGAGAAACCCTAAAATTATATTATTCAATTGGCTGTTTAATTTTAACTTTTTAAAATTTGACAAAACGAAAACTTAAAACAGAAACAGGCCTGTCGCGCATTGTACGTCTCTGTTGGGAATTAAACCCGGTTTATCAAGCGGATCTTTCTGCTGGGTATTAAACCCGCATTTATCAAACGGATATTTTAATTTTGGGCAATTTTTTTCGATATCTCCCCACGTACACCGCCTATTTACAACTGGATAAAACTTAATCGATAAATTTATCTTCCCCCCCGGGTAGAGATGGCAAAACCCCAGGCTGGATCCGGGTATTGCCATGACCGGACCCTGTCCGGATGCAATCGGTCCGGGCCAAGTTTTAATTTGGGTACTCGAATTATATATTTTTAAATATTTTATGTGTATATATTTTTTATTTTTTGGTAATTTTATAAGTCTTAAATTTATTTCAATAAAATTTGACATGAAAATATAAACTTTAAGTGTTTAAAACTTTATATGTATAATAAATGAGTCAAATAAATATAAAATATTTAAAATAATATATATTTTATAATTTTTTTAATAAAATTCGGGTTCCGAGTTTATCAAGTGATGCCCAAGATCGACCCGGCTTCATAAAATACCCGGCCCGCAACGCCAGGATACGGTTCGGGTCCAGATCGGGTGGGTATTTTTGCCACCTCTACCCCTGGGGCCGCCACAACACCCATATCAATATACTTTTAAATAACCCCTCTAGCCGTGCATCTACACGTTTTAAAATTTTATTTCAAAATTTCATCTTAAATTATGTAATATTTATTCACCAACTAATTTAATAATATAATTTATTTATTTACATTTATAAAAACTATCAATTATTTAAGGCAAATGCTAAGTTACAATTATTGTAACTTACACATTTCATGTGAACCACACAAATTGCAGGTCCTATAATTTTGTGTGGTTCACATGAGAGCTGTAAGTTACAATGATTGCATGGATTTGTCCTGGCTATACTCTTAAAATAGGTTATTTATCTAGATACACCCCTGTATTTCAAATTTCTGCACGTATACCTTTTATTTTGTGCAAGTACTAAATTACCCTAATTAAAAATCTTATTTCCCAAAAGCATTCACGATATAGCGCCCTCAATGCTTCTATTTGTTTCTTCTGTTTCGAGTTCAAAGACTAGAACCCAGTTACAAAAATAGAGGGGCACCTATCCCGCGCACCATAGACCATCGCGTTCGTTCTTCCAATTGATTATTGTCTCTTCTTCAGAGATACAAAGCTCCCTCTCTTCGCCTAAAGAACATTCTTAACTAGCAATCCTTGATTTGGCCAGGAAAGACTGCACTACTTTGGCCCAAGAAGCGAAGGGAATGAGCTCGGCTGCTTCTCCTCCACACTGATTTTTCTCCGTGCCCGTTCCGCATGCGCTTCGCGCGCCATTGGCGCTTTGCTCTCCTCTTATTCTTCACCGTCCCCTAAACCCAACGCCTTACTTTCTTCTCCCGACTTTCCGTTGCCACAACCGCTGCAAAAACACAAGGCACACATGACTCACAAATTGGGCTTTTCTGGTGATTGTGGAGCATTTTTGTTGCAGTACTTGGAGGTCCTAGCTCATGGACTTGATGTCAATTTATATTGCCAACAAGATCATGTTACACAATTTCGAAAAGTCTTGGCTGTCAAGTTATTTGGGCATAAGTCATAGAAAAAAACTTTATAGTGTCATTTTTTGGACTATGAGATGTAATAGTTATGATGAGGATGTTGTTGATATTTGATGTAATTAAAAATAACTTGACATATATTTTATTTCTTTGTTAATTATATTAATGATAGATAAGATAGTTTGTACAATCTATGTGATATAACATGATTGCCATATATGCACAGGGAATACGTTGTAAGAAAATACACGACTGTAGTCGAGTATTTACACATATACATGACTGCAGTCGGGTATTTAGAAATAAACACGACAAGCTCTCTGTGAGAAAATACACGACTGCAGTCGGGTATTTGCACAAATACACAACTGCAGTCGGGTATTTAGAAATAAACATGACAAGCTCTCTGTGAGAAAATACGCAACTGCAGTCGGGTATTTGCACAGATACACGACTGCAATCGGATATTTAGAAATAAACATGACAAGATTTCTGTGAGAAAATACACGACTGCAGTCGGGTATTTGCACAGATACACGACAACAGTTGGGTATTTAGAAATAAACATGACAAGCTCTCTGTGAGAAAATACACAACTGCAGTCGGATATTTGCACAGATACACGACTGCAGTCGGTTATTTAGAAATAAACATGACAAGCTCTGATAAGTGCATATTTTCCATATATTTTGCTTTTAATTTCTCCATCTTTTTCTTATTTTGATCTTAAATATTCTAGTTATTTTAGTTAATTTTTAATTTAATAGGGAATTAATTAATATACATATTTTATTTTTTTTATATATTTGCTAGTTATTTTTATTTCTTATTTTTAATTCATTGTATTATTTTATTGAATAGGAAATTAATTGGAGATTGTGGATAATAAAAAGGCATGAAGAAATTCAAATTGAGAAGGAATGAAGATTAAATTGGAAGACAAAAATCAAAGCAATTAATCCAATTGAGAAATGTTGAATAATTAAAATATTTAATGTTTTCCAATTGGCAATTGGAGTACACGTGCATGGCATTGCAAAAGTGGAAAACATTTAAACGGGCCCACAATTGACTTTCAAAAGTTGGAATTAATGGCTTTGGGTGGCGTTAAATTGGAAAAGAATTTCAATTCTAATTGAAAAAGGATTTCTTTGGATTTGTTGGAGAAGAATTCGGTCAACTAGCATTATAAAAGGAGAGCAGCTGCTGGACGGAAGGGAGAAGAGGGAGAGCAGGGGCTGATCCAATTCGGCAAGAAAAAGAAAAAGCCAAGAGCCGCAAGAAGGAAAAAAAACAAAGGAGAAGAATTCGGGCAGCAAGAGACTTTGGAGGAGGGCAGATCCAATTCGGCAGCAAGAGGAAAATCAACAGCCGCTTGAATTAATCTCCATGATTGGTTTTATCAATTCTCTTATTCCCAATTCAATTATGTTAGGCTAGATTTTTATTTGGTTGAGGGTGAATTTAAAACCCTAAACATGCTATGCAATTAAATTTAAATTCTATCATTTAATTTATTTAATTGAGATTGTTTATGTTCTTCTATAATTAATGTTCATGGTTTATTCTTGTTTTATTTGAGTGGCCAATTAGATAGGACTTGAATAAATTTTATTGCTAGATTAAAATTCTTGATCCGTAATTGTCTTGATATTTTAATCATTAGTAGCAGGTTGGAATTAGTGATTTCAATTGAAGAACATAACCTAGGTTAAATAATCCGAGCTTGTGTGTTTATTGCTAGATTAAAATTCTTGATCCGTAATTGTCTTGATATTTTAATCATTAGTAGCAGGTTGAAATTAGTGATTTCAATTGAAGAACATAACCTAGGTTAAATAATCCGAGCTTGTGTGTTTATTGCCTAGATCAACCTAATATCTTTCTTTGTTTAATGCTTCCATTATCTTAAATTTTAAGAGCATGTTTTAAATTATTTAATGGTTAGAGATTAGGTGAAGAGCTTATTTTGTCTAACGACACATTAAGGAAAGATTGAGACTAACAGAGCTTATTGTTATCTACGGTTGATAGTTTCAATATAAATTGATGATAGAATTAATATATTATGTGCATGTTTGGTGGTGGCGAATGATCCTTTAACCAAAGTTTTCATTATTATTATTTCTTTCTCATTTAATTAGAGTTTTTATTAAATTCTTGTTCGTAATTTTAATTTCTTTACTTCTTATTATTTAGTTAAAAATTCATAAACCCCATTTTATTTTTAATTGGCATTTTCTTTAGTTAGATTAATTTATATTATTATTATTATTACTATTACTATTATTTTATTTTAAATCTTGCTTTGGAGTTAATAATAAATATAACGAGCATAGTCTCTGTGGGATGGATCCTTACTCGCTCTGTACTAATTATTTATATTAATGGTAAGGTTTTAAATTTGGTGCACCTTAACGACACTACCAAGCTCTCTGTGAGAAAATACACGACTGTAGTCGGGTATTTGCACAGATACACGACTGCAGTCGGGTATTTAGAAATAAATATGACCAGTTCTGTAACAGCCAAAATACACGATTGTACTTGGGTATGTGCACAAAATAAAAACTCTCCTAAAACATTCATTATATTGATGACACGATCAATATAGACTTTAACATATCAAACTTCAAATAAATGAAACTAATTGTAGTTTGGTTGCCTATCAAATAACATAAATCCAATACTTATTGAAATTGTAAATAAGTCGTAATACAATAGAAGTTGTTTAACATTCGTCATAAATTTTTGACATCTTCAACCCAAACACTTGGTCCATATTTTATAAGCCTCTGGTCGCCTCCCTTCAATACTTATTCTTAGAAAGCCACACAAACACATTTATTCATCTGTGAAACAAAAAGATAAAAATTTATCACTAAATATGAATGTTTGCACAACAATAATTGTGTAGCTTGCTAAAATACACAACTATAATTCTGTAAACAGTCAGATTAAGGTTGGCAATTTAAGGGCCTGGGTCGGGCTTTGCTAAGCCCAGGACTAGGCCCATATAATGTTTAAAAAGTCCAGGCCCTCTTAAAGCCCATCCAAATTGGGTGGGCTTTGGACAGGCCGACGGGCCTGGGCTTTTATGAATTGTCAAAAAAAATTTAAATAAAACTATAAATTTTCAAAACATAATTATCCAATACATAATATCGTGAGAGCCCAATTGAACATGTACATATTGTAATCTTGTAATGATTCATAATTGTGAATTAAATTATCACCAGAAATCACCAAATGATTGTTTTAAAAAAAACAAAATCAAGCATGTAAAGATATGTGTTGATCCGAATCATTCCATTTCAGTAACTTAAAACTTTGACAGAACAAAAAAAAAAAAAGAGTGAAAAATTATAACACCACCGTTTCCAATAAATTAGGTAATATATTCAATACAGCCTCCACTCTCCACTCTCCACTGGTGACTTGAGAAAGGAATATGCTAAGTTAATTAAGTAATGGCTCATTTATTTTGTTTCCCCGAAAACTAGTGCACATGTTATTGCTTCGCTAAACATATCTGATTTAAGCACAAATCAAAGTTTAACCACATTGAACAACTTCTTTCATACATAGCAAGACCTGAAGAAGTAAAAATTTGAAATAAGAACACAAAAACCTTAAGAGCTTTCTATAAAAATTAGATAATCGCGCGGCTGTGCTGGTGGGTGGGAGGCGCTGCTGGACACGCGGGAGATGTTGTTGCTGCCTTGCTGGGTGGCTGGGCGGTGGCTGATGCTGGAATCTGTTGCTGCTGTTGGAATCTGTTGCTGCCGCTGCTGGAATCTGTTGCTGTTGCTGCTGGAATCTGTTGCTGCTGTTGGAATCTGTTGTTGCTGCTGCTGGAATCTGTTGCTGTTGCTGCTGGACGGTGGGTCGCTGATGGCTGATGCTGGCTGGACGCTGCTGGAATCTGGAGATGCTCGCTGTTGCTGGCTGCCGGCGGCGAGAACAGTGAGACACCGGCACGGTGACGCCGTGACAGTGAGTGAGAACTGAGAGGTGAGTGAGAAGTGAGGGAATGAGGGATTTACCGATTTAGGGATTTTGTCACAGTTCAATATTATAAATTGTTTTGTTTTAGTTTTTTTTTTATTTCAATTTTATGATATATTAATATATTATACAATTTTTTTTAAAAAATATATATATTTATTATTTATTATAAAGTCCGGGCTTTTCATTCAGGCCCTTGACTAAGCTCATATGTTATGGGCTTTGTCAATTATGAGCCCTTATCCATAATTTCAACCCTAAGTCAGATGATATATTTAATAAAAAAAATAATTGTAATCTTTGTACTAACAGAATGTTAGGTGTGATAACAACTATTATATTTTTCAAACTTGCACGATTGTTGTCGTGTAAATTCATACATACATGACAGAAGTCATGTAAGTTACAAAAATACATGACTCAATAAATAGTTAGAGCCTCTCAAAAAAAAAAATTAGAGAACATATTTCTTCTTAAAAAAATGTTGGGATTTCATAACAATTGGAACATTCTACATATATATACAATTATAGTATGTAAGTTCATACGTACACGCTAGTAGTCGTGTGACTTATTAACACACACGACTATAGTCCAATAATAGTAAAACGATATATATAGTAAAAAAATATATTGTTTGAACCAATAGAACGATAAGGTATCATAATAATTAGAATTTTTTACACATTTTCACAACTACAGTCGTGTAAATACAGACATACACGACTATTGTCGTGTATGTCGGGTGCAGAAAAAAAATTTGACAACAACTTCAGATTTTAACAAATATAGTTATAAAATCCATCAAATAATAGTCATATGATGCAAATGTAATGAAAATATGAGTTGCTTTAGTGTTTATCACAAACTAAACAAAACCCTAAAAATAATATAATGTCAACAAATTAAATAGATAACACAAAATAAAAAAAAAAGTTTCAGATACCTTATTCATGGGATGAATAATGCACCTAGCTGCAAACAAAAATCTTAGTGCATTAACTGTTTGTGAGTTTTTGTTGTGTGGAGTTAAAAAAAGTGAGAAGTAAAGAGTGTTGTGAGTTGTGTGTGTTTTATATTTTTTTTTAAGGATATTTTAGGCAATGTACCACATAAAAAGATATATCTACATAATTTTCAAGCATGAGATATATTTAACTAAATACCCTACTTTTAAGGCATATTTAATTAAAAACCCCAATGATTGTAACTTAGAGGCTCCCATTATTTAATGAGTTGAAGTATTAGCACCCCTCTATAATCCTTATAAAACCCCTCCTATTACAATTACATTAAAGGACAAAATAAATCTAGTTATACCATTATATTTCTCTTTTCAACTCTTTACACCCATACAACTACACCAAAATCTTTTACAATTTTTGTTTTCTCACAAACAACTTTTTTTTTGAGAAATTTACAAAACTTATTTTTAATTTAAACTTATTTTTAATTTTAAAAAACAAATAATAGCTATTTGAGTCCACTTTAATTTACAAAACTTTCTAATAATAAGTTTTGTAGACTTATTTTTAATTTATAAAATTTTCTAAACTTATTTTTAGTTTAAAAAAATAAATAATAACTATTTGAGTTCACTTTAATTCTACTTAATTCATACATATATTTGATTTTTTGAGTAAAATATTTATGATTTAATAATTCAAAAATTTATAAAAACAATATTTATAATTAGAGTTGTTTGGAAGAAACCGAATTATTTTTCTTTTTTAATTAAAAAAACTGAAAAAAGGAAAATGATATTTTGGGAATTAAAGTAGGTTTTGATAGAAAAAGAGTATGAAAAAAAAATTACAGAATGCTAATAGTTCCACTCTTATTTAATAAACAACACATCACATGCCACGTTATTTAGAATAAAATTTTTGAATGTCTATTATTTATTTTAGATGCGCCTTGGCTTGTTCGATTAGTCACCGTGCATCAGCTTGTTCACGAATTAAAAAAATATATATTATAAATTTGTGAAATTAAGTAATTTTTCTCAAATTATAAATTTGTTACGTAATTGTAATTATTAAACACGCTTTCTCATGCACTAATTAATAAATTCCACCTGAAATCAAACATGTACCATTCTGGTGATGGCTGACCGTGAATTGAATCTAAAGAAGCTTAGTACAAATTTTCAACAAAATACTAAGCACCAAAATATTGAACGTGAATTGATTTTCGAGCACTATTGAGAAATTTAAGAAAAAATAATGTGTAAATTACAATAGAAGTTAAAAAAATATCCCTAAATTAATTAGTATTCCTAATATCTTTATTCTTTTGTATAATAGTTTTTATTGTAAATGGTCTAATCATTGACACCACCACTGAAATCCCACAAATTTATTATAATTTATCTTTTCTTATAGGCAGTAACAAATCATAATTCTTCTCGAGTTTAATATTCACTTCAAAAAATCTATTTTTTTCAACTTATATCTAAATCTCATCTATTAAATACCAACATTTATTTATGTTATGACTTGAACTTATGTGAAAATAAGCACAATACGCTTTCACATCCAGCTATAACAATTAATATTTTATATTATCCTTTTAGAAGTCAGTAACTTATAATTTTTATTTTTTGAAAGAACATTGAACCGAAATTTAAGAGATTTTTTTTTGTCCTTTTACTTTTATATATATATATATATATCTAAATGTTATTTAACTTGATACATTCAAATAATACGAATAAAGTACTTATTGAAAGATAGAAGAAATTAACATATATTTTCATCTTTTGAAATACGCGAGCCTTGCAACCAAAGTTTTGGGTTTTTGCCCTGCTTATAATTGTCCTTGATTTCAATACATAAAACCAGCTACAAATATAACGCTAATAATTTTCATTTTTAAAACTCAATATTTATACTTCTCAAACCAAAATAAAAATAAAAATCAATGTTTATAAAAGATAGAATATTCATATATGACTTGCCGACTTGTTGACTTGTTAAGTTCACAACTTGCTGAAATTGAAGAGCAATGTTCAACTCAGCCACTTGTTTCTGATCAAAACAGCAGCCTGTAGGGCCTCCATCTGGTAAAAGTGAGCACATGACATGACAGGACCTTTGGCCTCTTCTTCAACAGTCATTATCCCTCCTGCCCTGCATGGCATGCCAATTCTCTCATCCGTTTTAACACAGCGAGGATGAACACATTTTATGCACATATTGGATTGGGGTACTTCTTGGCATTGAGAATGGCCTTGGACCATCTGCTGGCCTGGCCACCCACCCATTGGCTTCAATTGCATTTTCATCTTCTCACTATTCCATCCAGTGTCTCCTCTGTTGGTATTTCTATATCCTTAAGTTCATTTCTTGTCATCTCGCTTGGAATTAATCAATCCTCTGTGGACACATTTTCTTTAGCTGAAAAAGTTAAAAACTTCCGACTACATAAAATATGTATCAACATTCAACACCCTTCTACACAGTAGCTGTATGTGTTAGACATGTTACTTATACATTATGTTCGTAATTTATATATTTATATTACATAATAAGCATGAAACATTGGACTGGAAAAGATATTCGTTAAATGGAACACAGCAATTAGTGGTGGAGCCACTAAGAGACAAGTTGAGGCAGCTGCCTCAACTTGTCCAAAAAATTCAAATGACTTGCTCTATTAGATTACCTGAAATCATAAATTTACCCTTTAGAATTCAAGATTAGATACATCAAATTCAAGATTAGATTTATTTTAAAATTTAACAAAAATCTCATCCGTTTATGATTTATTAGTCCAATTACATAATTTAAATGTCCAAAGTCCAATTGCATCCGTTAAAAATAAACCCTAACATCTAATTTGATATTTGATTTAATTTAGCAAAAAAAAATCTTATTAAATATTAAGAGTAATGTTAAGGATATCAGTAGTTGAATTCATCATTAGAATCTCAACTAATATAATATTTATTTATTGGATGATAGAAATACTAATTTTACTAGTTATGAAATTTATTATCTAATAGAAAAATAACACGTAACAGTTAGGACTCCAGTTAGGATTCAATTATTGAGATCTCTTGCATTATTTTAATGTTAAAAATAAATTAAATTAAACCTATTATCTAAAAAAAGAAACAAAAATATCTAAAATCATATATTTACAGCACCACCAAAAAACTCTTTAAATAAGATTTTACCACTTATTTAAAAAACCACATCAATAAAAAGAGTTTCAAAAGACTTTTCAAATGAGATTTTTCAAGCTTGAGGGCCCGCAGCCCATAGCTCATTGGCACACCCATGCCCTCAACAACCTTGAGGGCATGGGTTCGAGTCCCAGCGCTCGCACAACACTGGGACTTGACTCCCTTGTATAATATGGGTTTAATTGTCTCTTCATATTGGGGTAGAATCGATCTCCCTCCAATATTAATAGTGAGGATAGATTTTCCTCCAACTTTAGGTGAGGGTTGATATTTAGGTTGTGCTGTAATATGATTATTCGGGGAGAGTCCCGACTGATTACTGATTGTAAATATCAGTAGAGTTTTGATTGTAATATATCAATGTATTAAAAAAAAAAAGAGATTTTTCAAATAAAATTATTTTTCTCTCTTCAATATTAAAGAGAAAGAAGCACTGTTTCATTTAAAAAATCTTATTGAAGGAGTCTTTTAGACCTTTGATTTAATATTTTATTATTTTTCTCTCATTATTCTTAAAGCGAGAGAAGTGTTGTAATTACTATTATTTTGGTAGAAGAAAAAGTTTGATTTAAAAATAATATAAACTTATTTTTATTTGAAGAGTTTTTTTAGGAAATAACCTATTTTTTTCACTCTTCTATTTGTTAAATAGCTAAGCAAATAAGTATTTGTTAAATTAAAAAGAGTCTTTTGGTGATTCTCCAAGAGTATTTAAATTAGAAGAGTACTTAAAGAATTAAATTGCTCTTCAATCTTTACAATTTGACTGCCTTCTCTTAAAGTTTTGGCTTCCTAAGAAGTATAAGGAGAAAAATTAATAAGATTAGAAAAACAGTAAAATAAAATACTAAATAAGACATCATTTCAAGCTTTAGTATAAGGAGAACTACCAAAGTTTTTCCTTGTTTATATTTTATGCCGGTCATTTTACTCCCACTGATTTAATTTTCTAGCTATACCATTGGCTGCAGTAATGCAATGAGTCAATAATAATGGACCCGACACTAATTTAATTCTCATTCTCCCTCCTTATTTTACAAGTAAGCAAAATTCAGAACCAGCATAGGGGATTACCACAGTGCTTGTACGTTCTGTAGAAAAAAATGATTTTCTGTAGAAGAACATTGACATTTCAAGGCCTAGACGCTGAAGTATGCAGAAAAAAAAAATGATCGCAACTGTATAACAACATATAGGGAAGAAACAATCAAGAGGGCTGGTTAGGAATGCCTGGAGAGTCAAAACTAGCACTTGTATATTTTTGTAACCAAAAAGTTGGCAGGGTTAACAAAATAGGCGAGCGCTGAGTTGAATAGCAGATACCAGATGATCCCTTGCAAGAGAAAGTGCAGAGAGTAGAAACAAAACAGCTATTGGAGCCATGTACAGAAGGAGCAGGTTCATGGGATTCAGCTTCTCCCTGTAATAGAAGTACAAATATCTCGGTACCCATTTCCAGTTTCAAAAATGATTAAAACAACAAAATCAAGAACTTGTGGTCAATTACATTCCAACTGATACACAATTCTTACCCTTCAGAAGAAAGCAAAAATCCCTTGTAGCACTGATTTGAGTGCCCTCGCAGCCGTCGCCGCACTACACATTATGAATCCAAACAAGTGGAAAACTTGGTTCACCCCACAGCTACATACGACAGAGGAAAATCAAAGGTCCTTTGAGCAGAAACACTCAAAAAACTTTCTGCAATTGCACTACACCATCTAATGGGAAACTATACGTATCAACAAGGCCCATGCAACACTATATCTAAAAACCAGAGTTGTATTGCTATATTTCTTCTTGGCTCAGTTTCAGCACAAAGCAATTGTCTCTCTTTCCCTTAGGAAGCTATAATAAAATAAGGTTATTCAATAAGAAAAATAAATTGGATATTTGGAAGCTATAATAAAATGTAATTCGATTTTATACATATGAAATAATTGACCATTAATTAGTTTTGATGAAAAAACAACGAGTGAAATAAATTAGAAAAATTCAAGATACATGTTTTAGGTATGTTAAGACTTTATAATCCAAGAAATTGGACCTTAATCTACGGAGAAATAGTAAGGGGGGTTAGGCTGTAAAAGTTGGTCCAAATGCAGTCTTAATTAATTTTTAAAATTTTACTTAAAAAATTTTATTATGTGAATCACAGGTTCTGGCTCACTCATGTTTACAAAATATTTCCAGGTTTCGGATATTGAATCATGCGTGGCGTATTCTTCTGATGGATTCCCATTAAAACGTGTTTGACAGGACCCACATTATGCAGTTGTTTCACTTCGCCACCTATTTCTTAATATTAAGAGATATTTTCACAATATTTATTCTCCTTAGTGCTCCTCTACAAATATTCTACATAATGTTTGCGTTTTCTCACATGGCAATTTTCTGGCGTGCTAATGTGCACAGACCCAGATCTATCTATCCATTTTACAGTATGCTAAAGAAATAATTTTTCATATATACATTAAAAAGGAAAGAAACAAAGAAAGGATGCTTTATCAACAGTTCAATACAACATTTATTTAAGAAAGAAATGGCACATTTAAGTATTTAAAAAACTTGATTCAGTCAATATTTCATTATTGCCGTCGATCTTGGATTTTTAATTGCTTATTCAAGTTTTTTTTTTTAAACTAGTTTTTGAAGCTTAATTATAACACATCCTTAGACTTTAATTTAATTAAGATTAGTTAAAGACAACCCATTGTAAATGCGAAATTTACAATAATATGTAGCAATTTGTTAGGAATGATTCGAATGAAGTCAAAATCTTAGTCTAATAACTTACTAACCTAGTCGAAATCTCCCTCCCAAGATATAAACATAACACGAGATAATGCAAATGCATTCCACGTTGCTGGCCCTACCCTCTCTAATTCCAAATCTACTTGATTCAACAAAGTCTTCAAATCTTTTGGGTAGATTTAGATGTTTATAATCCAACGAATCAATGGTCATATACCACCAAAACGATCAAATCTTTTCTGAAAAATTAAAAATCGGAGGCCGCATTGTAACGTTCTGCTTTGTTCTTGAATCTTGCCTTTTTCAGATAATTACTCCACCAAAACTTATTAAGCATAAACAAATATTTTACTAAGTGCATGAATCCTTGAATCCTACAATGTCAAGTGGAGAAAAAGGTCAAAATCTTTTCAGATTCAGTTCGCACCGGGAAAGCTTGCCCCTGCTAAGGGTTACAACCAAATAAACAAGGGACAGAACCTTGAAAACAGCACAGAAGCATCATATAATTATATGAACAGATTATAACACATCATACCATGAAATCGGAACACTCCATGCAACCAGAAAAATCAAATAGGTTGGTCCATACTGGAGTATGTCAACAAATAAGCAACAAGGTTAATGGTTTCATAAACTTGATACGTCGAGAAGTAGTACTTGAAATAATAGCAGAATATGGTTGCTAGAACCTAACTGAAGTTTTAGATCAACCATGTAAATCACCCAAATATGCAATGAGATAGAAACTGCTGGAGCAAAAAGATCTGACATCAGTTTCAGTGAATATAATGTCTCATTTACCATCTTAATGAAACAAAAATGATTCGGCTCCATAACACATGAATTCAAACCTAGCTTATAACACAAGTAAAAAGGCAGAGATTCCTTCCAAGTTGTCGACAGCCTTAATCCGACATCTAGGGGCTGGAGGACCTGCAACAGAAAATATGAGCTGGATCAGAACCCAGGCCCAACTGAGAGGACAGAATCTTGCATTGGAGACAACTGATTGAATCCTATACTAGGAACAAAGTTCACATAAGGACAAAAAAGGCATTTCGCAAAGCAAACAGCATGAAATATGAACTTCTCAAACCAAATAATTATAATTATACCACAATGCAACTGACATGCATATGAACAAAAGGGTAAAATTACCTCAGATATTGCCGGGGTACATGACGACCCTAACTCTGTCTCCTTGAACGACATTAAAAAAAAAAACTCAAAAATCAAATCTGAAGACAAGGGAACCATTTAATAACAGTAGTAATAATGACATGGTTAAGATACCATGGACTTGGAGGCAGATTGGACTTGAATTTAGCACGAACAACCCCACTGTTACCATGAGGCCTTGGAACTTGCCCCAGATGCAATGATAGTGCAATCCATTCTTCTTCACTTTAGCCTGGTAAATGTAAGCCATACGCTTCCCACAGTACCATGACACCTCTTCCTTGGTGTTCACTCCCTCAATATGGATCAATGAAGTGTTTGGGTACTGGTTGGACTTTGACCTTAAAGTTGTAATAGCATTAAAAAGAATTTCAAGATTCCTCGCTCTTCCGATGCTATCCTAGGTCCCTATAAAACTCAGATTAAGAGTGGTTAAGGAATTAAGGATAGGATAATCGTCATGAAAAATTTTCAAACCATATACACTACTTATCAAATAGAATATCTAACGCTAGCATTTAAAAACTTCTCCTTGAACAAACTCCTCATAACAACACAAATTAATCCTTCTGTTGTTACAGAGAGCATCAAACAAAACACATCACAGAAGCTACTTCTAAATTTTAATAGTATACACATGATTGAATTATCAAATCAGTATTTTGCTTTACTTGGTTAAGACTAAAAAGTAAAAACACCATTTCAATTTCCTAGAAATAAAACCCACGATTGAAATTGAACTTTTGACTGATTATTAGCAAATGTGTAAGAAACAACTAATTTTGTTTTTTTTTAATAAAAAAAAAAGAGGAGATGATTTCCAACACAAAAGACGATGAATTGATGATTAACTCTTGATGACATAAAATGAGAACACAAGTAACTTTTTAAATAGAGAAAAAAGGGGAAATCAAAGTAAAAAATTAGGGTTATTTATTGGGTGAGTGAGATCATTTTCATAGGGACCTCACCTGACTCCCTCTCCTTGGTGTCCCTTGACCATTTTGTCTGAACGACACAACAAGCTCTGCAACTAAGACTGAAGCTCTGCAACTAAGACTGAGGCTGCAATTGATTATACAAAATGCAACCAGGAGAAACCCTAAAACCCTAACCTTCTTAATTAATAGACACATTTTTTTTTGAGTTTTTTTCAAAATATGGGCTTTTGAGTTTATTCAAAAAGACACAATTTTTTTGAGTTATTGATAAAGAATAACTAATAGACACAATTTTTCTCTTTACTTTGTCAGACTAAAAGGGACCCTTTTAAGTGGGGAAATGAATATTTCTTTAGCTATACCAATCAAGGAAGAGGATTGAAAAAGTAAGTACAAATAGAAAAAGCAAAAGAAAGGTCCTGCTGCTGGTGTTCCGTCGGATAGCTTGAGATAGTTGTTTGTTACCAAGCTCAACATTCTTTGTAGCTTCAACAGCCTGTGTGAACATAAGTTTAGGAGAAAGAAATATAAGAGAGGTTATATAATATAATCCCAGCACTGGAACTCCAACCAATGGAGAAACACAAAGTGAATCCTGACTAATTATGATGATAACAAGAGAAAAGAGGTATGTCTCAATTTACTGTATTGCAACAATTGTTAAATGCTCCTTTGATTATTGAATTAAGATACAAGTAGAGTTCTCAAAAAGCAAACTTTATATATGTAAAATTTTGTAAAAGTTTCTGACCTGCTCATACAGATGCTCTATCTGCTTGGCTTGATGCAGAACATGTGTTGACATCAGATGATTCAATGCAGACATCTCTACCATCTTAGTCTCGGTTTGTTGAACAGCGTCAAGGAGACTAGTCAACTCTACCTGCATAATAATTTCATCAGAAAAGCACCATAGATTTTACAAGGATCTAATGCTATTGAGGACACACATGGTTGAAAACCCTGTGAAAATTATAGGAAACAAATTCTATTCAACCTGAAGGGCACGTGTTTCATCATCCAATAATTGCTGCTGGACAGTAAGGGGTTCAGGTTGAATTTCATCAAGCTCCCTCATATCAGATTTGTTAGGATTAGAAGTATCTGCATATTTTGAAACAGTCTCTCGCTTGAGTTTTCTTCTTGGCATTGCTCTGTTAATAGCATCTTGGAAACGGATGGCTCTCATCTGGTCAAACTGTGCCGTAACTGAATGGAGTTTCTCACTTAAAATTAGAACCTGCAGATTATGAATAAAAGTATACAGGAAATTAATTGGCTAAACAATGTGCTAAGAAACAAGAAGTCACCCAATGGAATCTACAGTCAAGAAAATAAACAAGAAAAACATTGCTCTTGAATCAACAGCGTAAGAAAACGGTATACAAGAATTTCAGAAAATAAGATGAGTTAGTTCCGAAAAAGCTCACTCGTTAAGCAATTGCTTAACTGCTCCACAATGGAAACAAATGAACTAATTTTTTGTTTACCAAGCATATTATCCTAGTGAAACCCACAAAGTTAATCCATAGTTGTAAAACAAAAAATTGCCACTATTTATGGATAGTTAATATCCTTCAATAACTTGTGTTCCCCTTCACTGATAGTACTATTGCCCATCCAACACAAATCTATCAACATTCGAGTGCCTTTTCATCAAATGAAAGCAACATGAGCAGCGTGTACAATGTGTACAAGTCCCTAACCATTCAAAACCAAGGCAACGATTGAGTGATTGTGTCAAAAATTAAGGGAACGAGCAGAGAAGAAGCAGCTAGTCTTCTATTAAGATCTAATTTTGCAAGACTATTAATTTCTTGGTTATAAACAAATAGCTAAGGGAGAAAGAAGCCTCTTAGTTTTCATTTTCAACGTGACTTCAAATACACCACAAAAAATTTAATCAAGCTCAAATATCAAGAGATAAGCAAGTAAATTAAACATAGGATATGCATTACAGCAGATAAACATAGTCATACCACCCCGTGTTTGTGAGCTATTGTATCAGCGTTGGACCTATCCACTTTAAGGCCCAGCCAGCCCTTTGAATTTGCTTCATCATCATTTATGCTATTTTGGAGAATGTCAATTTTTTCTTTGCAAGTTTTAATAAAAGCCGTAACCTGCATAAATTTGAAACACCATCAACATTTGAGGAATAAACAATTTACTCTTCGAAAATATGCAGTTTCATTACCGAGAAAAAAAATCACATGTTGCATTTTGATATGAACAATTTCCATAGATTCTTGCATAAACACAAAAATGACTTTCACAAGTAGATAGATACACAGATAGTTTTGTCAATGAATCTACAATAAGCTAGAATATTGTATATCGTGCAAGACGGAAAGATAAGACAATGTCTCCAATGATTTTTTCCTTTACAAAAAATTTATAACAACAAAAAAATTCATAACAGACAAATACTTACTTCATGCTCAATGCTGTCTCTTTCTTGCTCACTTGTACGGTGCATCTCAACATAATCTTTCCTATGATTCAAAATAAACTGTTTCAAAGCTCCAACGCTTTCAAGCTAACAAAAGGAGTGAAAAACTTTATTAATCATATGGATAGCACATATATTTGATTTCTTATTTGTTGAAGAAAGTAAACAACAACAATTCTTCCTGTGAAATTGAATTCCAGCAAAGTTGACCATTGTGTGGAATAAATAACTAACATATTTCGAAGCACGAAGCAACAATCGTGAGCATACCGTTTTGAGAGCAGCTTTGGTAAAAGACGATCTTTCCCGTGGTTTGTGAATTATGAACGAAGCCATTATGGCTGCCAGTTTGGACTGTTAAAAGCAATCAAAACATGGGAAGTTGGAGTTAAGACTTAAAAGATATCAGAAGTGGTGATTGCAATTTGAACAATAACAAGCAAATCCACACATATGAATGTTATAAATATCCTTTTCCAGAAAGTTTACAGGGCTACCCGTGCTTTGCCCTCAAAATACAAAATTATTAATCGTCCACACGATGTTTAGGATCTTTCATATAGATGCCATATACATATTGCAAGACACTATAAAAATCCTACCCCAATAACTCAAATTTTCCAAAGAACTCTTCAACAGTAAAAAGCATCCTAAAAAAACATTTAGAGACAAAATGAACTGACAGAGTAAACATACCTCATCATAACCTAAAGAAACAGCAGTATGCCTCACCACATCTTTAAAATCCTCAGTTCTATCCCTAATTCTCGCCATAATTTATCACCACAGGTAATACCTTCAGCAAAAATAGAACCATCAACACCTCACACACTTGAGAAATCAAATGAAGATTCCTCATTTTCATAATTAAACAGAAAAATAGAAAATTACTAATAAACCCGTGTCATAGAAATGCAAATTTGGAAAATTCATGCGAGAATATAAGGTTACCAAACAAGCTGAGATTGGATTCTTCTGAGAAAAATAAAGATACCCATTTGTATAGATACTGAGTCCTTGTTAAAGAATCGGTATAACGCTTTTTTTAAAAAAAATTATTAATTCAATTCCATAACGTATCTAAAAATTGGTAAACAAGATCGGACAGTAATGTTGAAAGGAAAAACACATAAAAGGGGGGAAAAAAGAGGATGAAGACAGACTAATTGTACTGTAATTTGCTGAAACTCAAGCAGATCTCAGTCTTTGCAAGGGATTGGTATTCATTTTTTATCAATCTCAACTAAAAGAATTCTGAAACACTGCCATTGGAGCTAGAAAGATTCAACTCTGTCAGTGAGGGTAAGAGAAATGGGTTATGGGCTGGATTGTGGGTTCTCATCTGAATTCGGGACTGATGACCTATTTTTATATTGCTTTACTAATGACCTGTAATGCTTCCAAAATATAATCAATCATCAACCAAATGTTAGCAACCGTGATGTAGAACTCATACATAATGTTTAGATAAACTGACTCACTAACTAATTCATCAAGATCAATCACATGAATTTGTCACCTCATTTTACAGAATTCGAAAACCAGAAATGAAACTGAAACTAAACAATCATCCAGGAAAATCAGAAACATTCAGACATGAAATAAAAGAATATGAAAGAAAAGAGGATGAAAACATTCAACATTGCAGCGACGTTATAGACCTACATTTAAAAAAAATTGGCAGAAAAATCATAATCATATACCTCCACTAAACAACAAATGAATCATTAGTTAAACCATGCGTATTGTTAAAATTATGAATGCAATGGGGGAAAAAATGTATAACAGTGATATATAGTTAATGGTAATATATCTTTCTCATAAACTATCCTGAGATCAATCTAGCGAATTCAATTTTGTTCTGCAAAAGTCAAGTTAGCACTCAAACATCTGAAAGTTTAATGCAACTGTGCAAGAATTCAGTTTATTACATCAATGAATTGCAAAAGCCAAGATAGCACCCCATCACGTAACATTTTCTTCTTTTCAGCACATATATGCATCAATGAATTGTGTCCATGTACAACACACTCTTACTTTTAAATCTTCAAACTGTTCTTCAAGTTGTTGTAGCACTTGTAATCAGTTGGGATTAATTTAATTACTTTCCAGTCCAGAAGACAACTAAGAAAAAATCAGTTGCGATATAAATTTTTTTATTAATTCCAACTTTAATTATACAGTAGCACTACTCTTTATCGTTAAAAAAATTAAATACCTATATTTAAAAAAGGGCAAGAATTATAGAAGCAAGAATATATCACTGAATTTCTACCAGCAAGAGTAACCCATGACACAGTATCCATAAATTATAGAAGCGCGAGGGCGTCGGCCTCTTACCCTTCAGTCTTCACAATTGAAGCAAATGGGCAGAGCCAGAGCTACAATTTGTTCTTCATCTTCTACTGAGAACACCAATCAGCTAAGATGGAACTGTAAATCACGTTACAAAATAAAAAACCTAGATTCAGAAAATCTCAATTTATAAATCCCATATCATAAAATCAAATAAAATCAAAACAATGGCAAAGTAAAAAGAGAAAGAAAGAAACTGTGCAGAAAAGATAGAGAAACTGACCTCAGGTGCGGATGACGGACGGCAAGCAACGAACGACGACGGCTGCTTATCTTAGATGTGATGGAGAGACTGAAGCAGTCGGCTGCGAGATTTGGAGAAGAAAGAAAGTGACCCGTGGGGGAAAAAATTGCAATCGAAGATGTGTCTGTAATTGTAATCGATTCGGTTTCAGTTTTGAGGGTTATTTTTCGAGGTAATTTTTAAAAACTTCCCCTCAGTTTTGTGCTTATTGCAAGTAGACGGCGAGAATTAATTTATTTATAAAAAATATCTTATCGTCAGTTAATTTTAACATTAACCGTTAGTTGATTGTGTAAAAATAATATTATTCTTAACAATAATTTATAAACGGAAATAACTATAAAAAAATTAAAATTGTTGGCTATTTTACCCTCTTTAAATTATTGATATTTTCTTAAAGTTCCTACAAGAAAGATAAAATTAAAAATTTAAAAAATTCTCTTTAAATTATTAATATTTTTTTAAAATTTCTACAAAAAAGATAAAATTAAAAAATTGAAAATGAAATAGTTATAATTTTTACCTATGATATTGTAAATTTTTAGAATTGACAAGGATAAAATTGTCAAAAAATAGAGTTTGTGCTTTTTGCGCCAATAATTTTAAATTTTTTTTAGTTATTTCCGTCTACAAATTGTTGTTAAGGGTAATATTGTCTTTGCACAGTCAACTAACGGTCAATGTTAAAGTTAACTGACGGTAGAAAATTTTTTATAAATAAACAGATTCTTGCCATCTACTTACAACAAATCCAAACCTCATGGGAGATTTTTAAAAATTACCCTTATTTTTCGCCAGCCCCCACATGTTTCAACAAAAAGTTGGCGCGCACCCTATGTTTCAACAACCATCTCCGCGCCCCCAAATCAACAAATTCGGCCGTTATCTCTTTGATGAATACTCCGTTAACTGATTGAAAAAGACTTGGTTGCCCTTGATTTAAAAATTAGGCTTTCACTTTTCAAAAAAAAAAAAATTAGGCTTTCAAAATTCAAAAAACTATATCGGGAATAAATGAAGTGGTGCTATTTACACAGTTTATGGACTTAAATACTCTTTTATTAATGTCTGCTTATCTACTTAATGTAATTATTTACATGCAAGTGAACCGAAATTACGATATTACCCTTACTTCTTATAACCACGTTTGCATGTTTACTGAACCTAAAAGCACTGCAGAGGCCGCTGATAACAATGGTAATATATTCAGCTTCAGTTCCTTTCATTAAAGCACTTCAAGTTTTTTGCTTCCACCAAAACAACATGACAATGATCATATCACATGATAAATATTAGCAGAAAAGCTATTTGGGTGCTTGGATTCTATTGATTAAATGCTAATAAAAGTCATATATACACCAGTAAAAGTTTAATATAAGATGCAAGGAAAATGGCCACATTGACTTTGTTGTTTTTTAACTGCCCATTCAAGAAGGGTGTTTGATGTTTCTCTAAGAAGGGAGATCACAGAAAGATTGATCATGCATGCACTAATCTTTATTTCAAAATTTGAGTAAGTTTTAAAGGACATTTTTGAAGGTCTCATTACATGTCATGTATGTGATTTCTTTGCCTTTGAGGCTCTCAATATGAGGCCCCAAAGTTGGAGGGGGGGAACATAAAAGAAGAAGAAGAAGCGAACACTTAAGGCTTAAATTAGCATAATAATCATCCAGTGCCTTAGATTCTGATTAAAGTCCTTTAAGCTTGTGACTTGGAGTCTTGACTCTTCACGTTTCTTGTTTGGTCAAGCAGAGAGTGACTAGAAAATTATCATGGATAAAATTCCTCTCCAAGTTTACAATTATTTGGTCAGTTGATCATTGACGTGTTTTAATGACTGTTTTATTTGCATGCATTGCTAGCCTCCACTTGGTTTTTTTTTAAAAAAAAAACAAAAAACAAAAAACAAATTTCCTCTGCTAACGATGATTCATTGATAGCAGCTCCATACTCGTTTCTTATTGCAGGAAACAGATAACTCGCAGCAAAATTAATTAAGAAAAAAAATAACAATTCTACTGCTTAGAAACCTCAACCATTTAGTTAAAATATTGCTTAATGTTTTGCTAGAAATATATGTATGTGCTGATGGAATTAGAAATATTAAAATGAAATATTTGTTTTCAGTTTTGGCTTATAATAATTCGTAAGTACCAGAAACTGAGTTTGTGTTTGTATAAAATAAGCAAAACCCACATTCGTGACAACTGTACATATACGACTATAATAGTAACATATATAGATGATCATCAGCTGACCTCCTGGAGCCAATTTCGCATCTATGAGAAAAACTCGGACCCAAATATATATGCTCATGTGGGATTTGGAGTTTATGATCTATCAACACAAGCTATATAAATGTAAACACAGATATTAATTGATAGCGAGAAAAAGGGAAAAAAAGGGAATAATAATAATAGTAAGTTAAGAAGAACAAAGCAGAAAGGGTAAATTTGCTCATGTGACATCCTGACTTACTTGATTTAGGAGACAAGTTTGCAGTGTCTTCCACTTCTTCGGCGACAACGTTACGTGGTGTATCGGGCAACTATCCGGTGAGTTTATCAGCGAGTCATTCGGAGAGCAGAGATGAACAGTCATGGTGATGCATGGTGAGTGTGTAGGAACCATCCCATATACATACATATATATATATATATATACACACACACGCTGGCACACAAACTGGCACACAAACATCATATAAGATAAAATATGATAATATGTAGAGATTATATATATACATATGAGCTACCGAAGGAGGAATCCAGAGGGATAGCATCGTCCTAATGAATATTAAGTATGAGAATTATAATTAAGGCTTAGGATCAATGCGATCCCTTTGGATTTATCCTCTAGTTGCAGAAGCAAGAAACCCAAAACTTAACCGTCTCTGTCTCTGTCTCTCTCTCTCTCTCTCCGTTATCGAGGAAAGTGAAGTGGGTGGCTTAAGGGAGCCTTTAATATATATTATATAAAATTGAGAGATAGAGAGATTTTTCTTTTTAAATTTTGGAGATCAGAATATATACGTATATTATTTATTAGATTTACCAAATCATGAGAATATATATTTTAATTAATTGCAAACCCAGTTCTCTAACCTGTTGGACAGAGCTTATATTTGTATTTGTATGTAAATTTGGGTGGCCAAAGATGCATGATATTTGACATAGTCTGCTCACAGGACTTGATGATTAGAAATTTAGAATCTTTCGGATTTAATAATAATTTTTAGCATTATATGTTGTGAAATTGGATCCAAACATGCGTTTTGTTATATGAATAACCATTGATTTTAATTAGAAAATTCTCTAAGATTTCATCTTGTACTCTTGTTGCAAAACATACGCGTGTGTGTATATATATATATTATTGTTTAAGCCAACGCTAAACAACAAAGTGAGAAAAGCAAACCTAAAACTGTATTGTTAACATGAAAGTACACATAAATGTCTAAATAATTATGATATTATTTTTTAAACTATATATTAACTAAAGTACACATAAACTGTATTGTTAACATGCGGTGCTAACTTCCTCCAATTTGTCAATTATGCATGTGGCTTACCTTTTCTTTTTCAACCAATTTGAATAAACTCACCAAAAGTCTTTGACTTTTCAGCAATTCTTCACCTTGGCAAATCTTTAAATCACCGTAACATCTCTACACGTAAGCATCAGTCAATATTCAGTATCAAATGAAACTAACCTCAAGGGCTATCTTTCATAATTTGCAAATTAATATGCGATTCTAAATGAAGGAAATTATCTAGAAAATGAAAATAACATTTACAGGCAACTAGACCCTAATTAGCCCTCAGGAAGGTGGTTTTGTTGATATTTGTCCGGATAGTCCAAAGTCTCGATAATTAGCTCTCGGCCTTCCGGTCAAAAAACAATATCGATGAAGACGGGTAGGTGCACTATTACGTGGTGAGGATTGTAACTTTCCATGAATTTTCCATTTATCGCTCATCGAGGAAACTTAATATGATCGCTATAGTCACTGAAATAAAATTCTATGAAAGTCTTATAAATACAAAATGAAGTTTAGTCATAATATAAAGCAAAGGAATTACAGCAATTCGTTCAACTAAGTCCAGAATTTTTTATCGTTGAGTGGAATCAACGATAAAAAATTCAACTTGCAACTAAATCCCTCACAAAGCTATTTGAAGGCTTTGCATATCTACAATTATATCAAACTAAGTTGTAAAAATTAAAAAGAAAGAAGATGAGATACGAAGTTCAAATAATCTCACGACCATCAGCTGAATTTCAACTTGCAACTTCAGTTGCTAGAGTTGAACATAAAATGATTAATTGAAGATTCACATAATAGAGATTTTGAATACGTCAACAAACAGTTGAAAATTTTGAAATTCGAAGTGATTCAACTGATTCCACTTGAATTTCTTCAATTCAATTCAACTACGTATAAGGAATTCTTAATTTGACATTATTGATTTTTTAATCTGTAATTGGATAAAATCAATTATGAAGTTAACAATAACAAAAAAAAAATGAATTCTTACATAAAGCAAGCAACAAATTAAAAGATCACCTCTTCAACATCGTTGTTGTAGTTGGGGGCATCATTATCGGAGATCGGAAAGTTGCCATTATTTTCTTTGTTTTTTATAAGCTTATTTACAAGATACATTTTTTTGACACATTGTAAAAAAATGTCATTTATATTTTACATTTACCTAGTTTTCAACGAGGTATCAAGTCTATTTGACACTTCTTATTAACTCACAAATCTTTTTTTTTAAAAGTCAAGTATTCTCTTTTCCTTGTAGTACGTGTCTTTTATTGAGATCCGACATCTTCACAAGAAAATTAATAATGAAAATAATTCTAAAAATATATAGCAATAACGCAACTACCAGCCACTCAAAACATAGGAACTCTTTGTTTCTCCCTGTGTGTGCACGCGTGTGCATGTGTGCAAGTGTGTATTTGAACGTGTGTGTGTGTGCGCGTATGCGTATGTGTGTGCATGTGTGTACGTGTGCATTTGCATGTGTGCATGTGTGTGTGTTTGTGTGCGCGTGGGCACGCGCGTATGTGTGAGTTCAACAAAATGATTATGCGAAAAAATAAATGGTTACGTAAAAAACAATTTGATAATTATCAAGCATATAGATATATATCCCGGAAGTCGAGTTGTTCAAGCACCTAATTTTTAGGAAAAACATTTTATATCGAGTAAGTATTGAATTTGAGTTAAATATATAAGACTCGGACAACCCTCAACTCTTAAGCTAACTTTTGAGTTGAGTTAGACCCATACACTTTTATAGAATATAAGAGTTAAAAACTCATGTATTAATGGGCCCACGCTACATTTTCATGTGACAAGAACTAATCAAATTTAGCTCATGCATGAGTAGGCTTACACTACCTAATCACATGACAAAAAGATAGACCTACACATGATGAAGGGTGTTAGGAAAAATATCCCACATCGAATGGCTCAGCCTACACCTAATAAGGAGTGTTAAGAAAAATATCCCATATTTACTTAGTATTGAACTTGGGTTCAGTATTTGGACAACTCTCAACTCTTGAATTAACTTTTGAGTTGAATTAGGCCCATAGCCTTTTATACTTCTCACTAAAGTCTCTTCACTTCATTCTTAAGGTTGAAAGATTTACATACAAATCCTAAATATATTAAATTAATATTTTTTCTTGTTATAAAGTTTCTATTTTTATAACTTTAAACTACTATAATTTTCTCAAAAATATTTTTTATTAAAATTAAAATATAAACATAAATCATCGATTGGAGTGAGTGTAAAATATTTTTTATAATAATAATAATAATAATAATAATAATAATATATTTAAGTGTTTATTTAATTTTTAAAAAAAATAATAAATGAGTTAAATTGTAATTAATTATTTTAGTAATTTCAGTTTAAAAGAGGTTTTATAAGAAGTTTTGAAGGGTGTCAAAAACCCTACTCAATTTAAAATTTAGGGCCTTCAGAAAGCCCAACTTAAACTTGACTCCCATTATTATATGAGTGGAGCTATTGGCACCCCCACATTTTTCTTACAAAACTCCACTTTAAATAAAATTACAATTAAGGACAATTGAAAATTAAACACATATAATTTTTTTTTTCCAGCAAATTACTTAATTCTTAATAATCATTTTCAAAAAAAAAATCCTATATGTTACTTCCCATTTAACTAAAATAAATTTTACAAATTTAGAATAATCTATTGTTCTCTTTTAATTTCTTATTGATTAAATATTTTTATACTTAAAATTATTTTGAAATTATAATTTAAAATATGTGTTATTTCAGTCAATGATTAACACTAAAAAAATTATCACCCATATAACTTTTTAATTTGTGTGTAGATTTAATAATAAAATTAAAAATAATTAAAAAAATAGCACAATAATACTTTGAGTTTTAACAATAAAACAAATCAAATGAAAATTAAGAACTTAAAAAAGTGTATATAATAAAAAAGATATTTTTGAAAATAAAATAAATATAACTAAAAACGAAGTTTTATGAGGAGATGAGAGGGGTGCTAATAGTCCAACTCTTATTATATTCAAGCACCCCTGTACTTTCTCATACGTGTATATCCCTTGTTGGGGAAACCCGGTATAAAAACTTTTTTAACTTACCCAAGCACTTGGATCCACATTGTTTAAGGCCTTCAAATTATCCTAATCAACTGTCTCCGAAGAAGCTCCAGCATTATCAACCTGCTCAAAGCATGAATAAAGATCACAAATACTTAAATGTTTCCGTGGAGCAATTAAATTGGGATCGAAAATGCAAATAATTAGTCGAGATGCCAAGCCTTCCACCTCCAGACGCAAGCAGCTGCACAATCTCGAGGCCTAATAATCCTTTGAGCAACAGTTTTTGCCAACGAATGAACAAATCCCTGAACCAATGCGTTAACCGCAAGAAAAAGGGAAAAAATTTACTACACGAGATGCATACTTTTCTTTAGTTCCCATTGCCATACTGCTTTCGTGGACTGAATAGGAAACACTCACTTGGTCTGTTGAGAATATTAGCGGGCACTTGTCCACACTATAGAATTTGACAAAAAGGAAAGCATGGATGATGGATGGATGTATGGTCCAGGAATGTACCACGTTATCAAAAAATTCCAAAAGCAAGTTCAAATTCCTTTCATTGTAATTTCTTTCTTGCTGTCGCTCATGCTCACAGCACTGAAAGAAAGAAAGAAAGAAAGAAAGAAAGAAACTCAAATAAATAATTAAAAGGAAACAATGTCTGCTCTCTTAAGTTGTATGCAAATTCCAACATTGTTAATCCCATCAATATCATCATCATCATCATCATCAACAACAACAACAAGAGAAAAGAAGCACCATCAATGTATTCAAATTCCTACACATTCACTTAAACATCAACTACATTCTCAATCTCCAACTCCTAGAGTAATTAAGTGTTTCTCTAATAGGCAGAGTCAGTCCACCGAACAAGAATTTGAATTTGAATTCGAGAGACTGTTTTCTAATCTTAACCAAGCCACTTTGAAGAGGGAATCTGGTAACTATTTTTTTTTTAATTCTATTTTTTTTTTGGTTTCTTATAGTTTCATTTGCTGAATCGATGCTTTAATGTTCTTTACAGGAAGTTTATCCAGTGCCATTTTTCTTGTTGCCGGCACAACAGTACGTTATTTATTTTGAAAATTCATATTGTTTAGGGTCTGTTTGGTATTGTGGTATTGTGTCTTGTAAGTCATAAGCCACAACTACTGTGAAATAAAAGCCTATGCTATGGTGTTTGGTAAGACATCTTTCAAATGAAAAATTTTTCAGTGAACAATTATAGAGTGAAATCACCTTAGCTTCTAAACTATAGTTGAAAGTGTTTACTAAGTAGTTTACAAATGTGTCCGCAACAGCAGTTCCAAACGGAGTCATAGTTTAATTATACTTTGGTGATTGAGTGGATGATTGTTTTTTATCAGGTAGGTGCTGGGATCCTGGCAATTCCTGCTGTGACTCAAGAAGCTGGATTTTTGGCCTCTGCAGTTGCTGTCATTCTTTGTTGGATTTTCATGGTAACTCATATATTAATGTTTTGAAATGAGATGTTTCGGCATATAATTACCATTCCTTTATTCCTGCAGGTTGTGACAGGATTGCTCATTGCTGAAGTCAATGTCAACACAATGTGTGAACTGGGTTCAGGTGGTGTATCATTGGTAAGTAGCTTTTTTCATATAGAAAAAAAAAAAAAAACAAATTCTTAGTTGTTCACTTCTGGTTTATGGGGATGATACAATTCATTTTCCCTCTGCGTTAATAATTCAGGTGTCAATGGCCATGAGAACTATTGGTACAGTTGGAGTTCAAATTGCAAGGTAGGCTGATATTTGTTTATGCTCATCTTCACGTCAATGTGTATGTGAATAAGCATTATGAAAGAGGAAGTAATATCTACATTCTTTTCTGATAATGTATTCTTATTCATCATTGTTTTATTCGGTGCTTCAAAATCGGCATATTATGAGCACGTCACGGTTGATGTGGATCAAGTTTCTTAAAACTAATGCCTCACATGAATCTTGATACTGATCTGAAACTGTTGCTTTTCCTTCATGTTGAAGCAGAGTGCATTGAGGAAAAAATTGATACCATATTCTTGACTTAACATTTTCCACAAAAAGATAACAACAGAAAAGATTAACAGATGGTGAACAGTCTCGTAAGATTCCAAGTTCTGTTGTTTTTATTGTATTATTTTCAGAATCAACAATCCTTATATACTAGATGGCAAAAGAAACCTTTACCATTATAATTGCTAAGGTGTATGAGATTGCGTAAAAACATTGTATTTTTTATATTGATGTACTATAAAATTCATTCTTGACTTGTAAAATGTTGTACACCTCTGAAACATAACGTTACATCCTCTCAGTGGTTGATTTATATAACAATTACTGCATTTTAAGATGTAATATAACTTTTTGATATCTGGTGAAAGCCATTTTTTGGATAGTTGAGGTTAGAACTTTTTTCAATTAGAACTATCCATGACTGTCCTTTTCTTGCGCTACCTTGGGGTATAACACCAAACTCAAAATCAGGCTTCGTATCCCAAAATGAAAGTAGGATTTGGAATGTCATTTTTCTCTTTTCATCTTTCTCTCACACAATATTATTTTCTATAAATTCTTTGTTGAAGGAAATATGTATTTCACAGGCAGTGAGTATCTCATTCAACATGGAAGTTGAGTACTGTAATTTGTTTCCACGTATCCTTGAAAAGCAGATTCTTTTTTTTTTTTTTTCAGTTGGTTGGTTTTACCAAACCTTCAATAAAGCAGAAAATTTATCAAGGGTTGGCTTTTGAGCATATTTTCTCTAATGGAACTAATTTTGTACTTGACTGACTGCTGACAGAGTACTTTGATGTTATTTCCATCTCAGCATTCGTTTTTTTTCTCTCTAATATCTCATTTTGAATATTATGATGTCATTTACTGTTTTCTGATGATGCCAAATTATGTAAATTTGTTTTTTCCATTGTCATGAACCTTATTTTGACTCTCAAATTATTGAATCAATTACTCCTTACCTAGAACTGCAATCTGATCAGTGAGTTTTCTTATGATTATGTACATTCTGAACTACATTTCCCTGGCAAGTGAGTTTGTATTCACACTACAACACTTGGAAGACAATGAGCTGAGAGTTCTGGCCACCTATATGGCCTTGTACAGATTGCTGTGTATTATATTGTCAAGCTGAGACAGTTTGTTTTTTACTTGCAGCTGGTCATACATATTTATACACTACGCCCTTCTTGTTGCATATGTGGCTCGATCTTCAGATATTTTGACAAATTTTCTTGGCATTCCATTGTATGTACTAATTCTAATCCTCTTGTGTACCGAAATTTGCACTGCCTTTTGTCTGTTTTTAAAATATAATTTCTTGATGAGTAATTTGTGGATTATATTTCAAGAATTATTGCATTTTTGTTAGGTGTTGATGGACAGCATTATTATTGCAGATGGGAGAGTGCAACCTTATTCTCATTGATTTTGGGAGGCTTGTGCTACTTTGGAAGGTACTGTTGCTTTATTCCTGTTTTCTTGGATTTGATATTTCAAGTCATTACATCTTCAATATCCATATGATAATTTAAATCATTTGGGTCCTCACTTAAAGATCAAATTGAAGAATATAGGGACAAGAAGTTTGAGAAAAGGAGAAACACTACAGAAAATTCAAAGTTGTTAAGACTTTTCTGTTAGTTACCATTGAGCTAAAAGTTTGAGTTATTAGGAAATGGTTCAATAGTAGGAATTTAGCTTTAATGGGGATCTCCATTACTAAAGCCTTGTTTTCGTTTTCTCCTTAAAAGCTTATTATGGTCGCTTTAAAACATGTTGTTATACTGTTTAAAAGAGGAAGAGAAAAAACTTTGGATGAGCACTCTTGCAGTTGCGATTGAATATTTTCAACCATTTATTCCTTCTTCCTGTCATGATTTAGGCAATGAAGTGCAAATCTGAAGTAGCCAAGACTACCTAGTTCTAGTTTCACCGAGCTCCCTCAAACTCATTATGGCTTCACAATTTTCTTCCAATTATTTCTTCTTTTCATCTTCTCTTCATTTTTCTGCCTATTACTTATAGAGAACCAGATATGAAACACAAAAATAAAACAGGAAATAGACTTAAACTCAATAAGGAATACATATTCAATAAAAGAGAAATCATACACTAATTGGTCAAGGGATTGATTTGAAAACTTCATCTCCCTATCCCTATTATTTTGATGTGTATGAGCTATGTCACTGTTATCTAGCAAATTTACTTCTTCTTGGCCTAGTTCACTTGGTTGTTAAAAGTTGAACTGAGGACCTGGTGCCATTCACAGAATGACATACCACTAGATAACACCAGGAGTCTGGTTGCTTGATTAAGTTCTACATTGTCATCTTTTGCTAAGCTTTCAATACTATAATAAAACAACTACTAATAGATAGGTTAGTCAATGTATGAAAAGCATTAGACATTGAAATCTTGTGGGCTTAATGGAGGAAACCTGAGGTTCATGGACCTCATGAGATATTTAGCTATTAAATTTATGTTGCTTCTGTACAAAAATTATTACTTTTCTGTCTCTCTTGCCTGAATGAGTGAATGCATCTATCAATTAAATTAGAACTGACTTTTCGCTTACCTATGATCGTAGCCAACGCTTTATTGGTGCTGTCAATGGGGCTTTGGTAGTTGGAATCATCATTTCATTCACAGCTCTCGTGGTAATTACACAACTTTTCATCATTTCAAATTCCATGTTCTTTGGGTTATGGCAGTTTTATGTAAAAACAATGAGTTTTATGTATGCCACTGGCGTCTTTAAACAGAGGCTCATATTGAGCATGATCATATTAGCCAATTCTGCCTCCAGTGAAGCAACAAATTGGTTTACCATGTCAAAATGTTACTACTATCTTTTTCTCAAAGATAGGAAACAATGAATCTAGGAATAGAGTACCAGAAACTTCTCATTAACATCTTTATTTAACCCCAGCATCATAAGAAGGAAAATAAATAAATAAGAAACCATGATCCTTTTTTCCACCTTAGCTACTCTCCCTTCTCTTGGAATTTTAATAGAGGTTCACCAATTCTCGATACCTATAAAAAGATTTTTTTCTAGATTTCTGGTAGTTATTCCTTCTTGAAGAGTTTCCTTGATACACATAAAACAATTGGCTAAGACCTTTCAAATATCTTAGTTTGCAAGAATAAGAAAGAGCAATATTTAGTTGGGCGACAATCTTTGCAAATATAGTCATCCCACACTTTATAACTGGTTCGAACTTTAATGTTCAGCTATTCAAAACTAATTTTCTGATTTGCAGTAAAGAAGTCTTACGTGGCTAAGCTGTTGATAATTGTACTTCTTGCCAAAGTGAATAAGAAATGTTTCCAAATTTATGGAAAAATTAGCAGTCTATTTCATGACCTCTAGTCTCATCTATTTTTTATGATTCATCTATATGTACTTTCACTTTTATACATTGATCACAGTCCAAACTGATATTTTCTGGTGGAAAGTTTACTTATGCGCACATGATAATATAGAGAAAGCTTTCTCTCTTAGTTTGTTGCCTCTGGAGACCTGCAATGGAATGCTCTTCTGAAAGCCAACTTTGAAGCCGTTCCTATGAGTATACCCATAATTGCGCTTTCATTTGTTTACCAGGTAACATTCGTACATCCTCAACCTGCAGTAATGCAGTATTGAAGCAGTCATAACATATTATATCTGCTTTGTTCAGAATGTAGTGCCTGTCCTTTGTACAAATCTTGAAGGAAACCTTTCAAAAGTAAGGTGACAGATCTTTCCATCTCACTTTTCCTTGATTCTGAAATATAATAGTATTTGATCATCTGGTTTATTTTTATTGTGAAATGAAGCATATTATCATCACGGTTTTGCTTGTCATGAAGCAATTTTAATTATCAAGTTAAAATAACAAATTACGAAGTTCAATATTTAGTTAATGTTTTTGTTATCCTTTCAAAAATAGCAGGACTAGGCTAAATAGTTTTGTTAATTCTTAAGTAATGATTGATTCAAAGCTTATACTTGCATTGGAATCACTTCCATTTTATATGAATGACAGCAGCTTTTTCTGCTTTCCAGATATTTTATAGCTATCTGTGAAGAGAATGATTGTAATCATGTACAGAAATTACCTGATGGTAACTTCCAACAAGCTTTAGATGGAAGAGATTTAAATCACAGCTAGTTAGGAAAGAGGCGAGGAACTTTCTTAAACCAATTTTTTTTTTTTTTTGTGTAAATCAACTTAGCTTGAATTTGTTAGGCCCCATGCAGCCCAGCCACGTCACACTTCCAAATGCAAGTGAAGTTAAAATTGAGTTAAAATGCCTTGTTGCATGGCAGCTACAGCAGTTCTACCAAACAGGCTTTATTATGGGTCTATCACATTCCAAAACAAAACCCATGATGTACTACACAGAAATATATGATTTCGTTTCAGATTCAAATTTAAAATCCTGGGCCACAGTTTATATTCATATCTTGCTGTTTATAGCGGACATGGCTTGTCATCTATCTTTATCTTTACCAATATTTTTTTAAAATTTTGAGCCACTGTGTTATCACCTAACAGGGGTTTTTAATCCTTGGGTTCTTTCTTTTCCAGGACTGCAATTGTTGTGGGCACATCTATACCCCTTGGTTTATTTCTTGTCTGGAATGCTGTTATTCTAGGATCTATTTCAGGTCTTGAAATGAACTCAGGTCAGATTGTTGACCCAATACAACAATTACGATCATCCAATGGGGCTGTTGGAGTGAGTTTCCTTCCAAAATCTTAGTGCTTTTGAACCAAACTTCAAACTAACTCAAACATGAAGGATTTGCTGTGATGAAATTTCTTATTGTGCAGCCTATTATAGAGGTTTTCTCATTTCTTGCAATTGCAACATCTTATATTGGATTTATACTAGGCCTGTCTGATTTCCTTGCCGACTGTGAGTGGTCCTCTTTCTTTCAAATTAGACTGATGTCTATTTGACTTTATTTATTGTGCTCTTTTCTGCTGCTAGTTCCTCCGTATCACCCGGCAACATGCCTATCATTGTACTAGGAAATTATTGACAGAGGAAACAAATTACTGATATTAAGAAAAAAGAATTATGTTTTCTAAAGCACAGCCTTGATAAGTAGATTCGAGTTTTAACTTTTCCTAGCAGAATTTTGTACTCAAAAGTCTTGCACTTGCACTGCTTGTCTTCTGCAATGGATCAATGAAAAGCTGTTATCAAGTGTCTTGGGTTTCACTTGAGGGAGATATCTGGTGTTGGTCATGGGAAGTGTCAAAAAGACAAAGGCCATAACTGTACAAATATGCATATTGGCATCGTATGTTGTGGAATTAGTTTGCAGAATGGTTCTTTTGTTTTCTTAATCATTCGTAAAAATGCATCAAATAGGGAAGCAATGCCATTATAACAGGCATATGGATTCAATTAATGTATATTAGATTTCATATTATGCATATTGTCTGACTAGTTAATGTGTATGAAGTTGCAAAGGTTTAATAACACATTTCTTGAATTAAAAGGTCTTCGTACATATAGGGTCTTTCATTGGTTAGTACTTTACAAGATTCAAATGGAAATTTACACTATTCACGTTTATAAAGTTTTCCCACTTTCAGAAGATTCTTTACTCTCTTCATTTCTGTAAATATTCAGTGCTGAAACTCCCATCTGGTCAAAGCAGTCCTCAGCCCTACTTGCTGACTCTGATTCCACCATTGGTACTGTCATTGTTAGATCCTGAAATATTTTTCAAAGCCCTAGATTTTGCTGGGACTTATGGAGGTATCACTGCTCCATTCTTTTCTTTTGTATATGATTCCTTTTCGGATTCATGTTCCACGCACTGATGTTTGGAGCTTTTGTACATGCTGCAGACATTGACAATTCAGTTACTATTTATCTCGGTGTTTCATTATTAATGAGCTGCAATTTTTTTTTTTTGGGGCTAGTGTTGGTGCTGTTTGGAATTCTTCCGGCTGTAATGTCATGGTCAGACAGGTACTCCAGTTCGTCGCCATCAATGACAATACCACGAATTGTTCCCGGAGGAAAGCTCACTCTATCCCTTGTGATTGGAGGTGCAGGATACATCATTCTTTCAGAAATACTGGAGAAGTTTGGCCTCCCATGAATGCCAGGGATTTGTTGCATAGAGTAATTAAAATCACGGGAAATTCTGGTTCTGATCCAAGAGTTATGATCCTCCACTTGAGTCTTACAAATTACCCTGCTTTGTTCTGCAAATTGTATTTATATATGTAAGTGTTAAAAGTGATTTATACCACAAAAAAAAAAAAATACAGAGATCGCTGATGAAGATTAGTATAGAAAAGTAATTATCTAAAGCTTTAGGGAGGCTAATTTGTAAATTCTTGACGATGAGATTGAATTTGGTAACAAAGGTCGAATGGCTGTTGGCTTGAAGCATTGATAATTCAGCAGGATTTGGTAGGGTATGTGAATTTTTTAAATGATAAATTTAAATGCCTTCGTTCTCTCTCTCTCTCTCTCCCCCCCCCCCCCCCTCTCATTATCAAACTATGAACTGACACCATATAAGCCAAAGCCAACAACCTCCTCATCTGCAAAAGCTGCCAGGTTTTGTTCGCTTGCGGAAAAAACATCCAAATAGATAAACCTAATATATTATAATCTATTGACTCTATTGAGTTTTAAAATATGTGGTGTTCCTAAAGCGGGGCAAAGAGTAATTGCATGTTTTTAAATCCTAATATTATCCTGAAAATAAGTGTATCTCTTTCTAGAACCTGGCGTGAATCTTATGATTCTGGGTGTAACTGGCATGCATGTCACTAACCAAGCAGAGAAGGCAAGGCTGGGGGTACTCTTCAGCATTATTGTGATGCATTTAGTTGAAAATGAAAAAGATTTACGAATAATAAATAAAAAGCAAGCATACATAAAGCCATTTAAGATTTTGACAGACCATTCTAGGGGTGTACCATCTTTAGTGATTCAAGGTTATGCAATCGGAGCCAGACGTTCAGGGCAATAGTGTACCATCATATAAATAGGCACGCTACAAAACAATATTACATCCCATTCTTCATGTGCATTAAAATTTTAAAACACATCCTCCATATTTGGTATACACCATCAGAGTCTTCTATGATATTAGTGAGGCAATGGATAATATAAAGAAGTATATCAAGGAAATTTGAAAGATCATCTTGTCATTTCTTCTCAATTTAGCAACGGAAAATGCAGGCCAAGCAAAACCATTAAAAAGCAGAACACAATTAAAACGACAAAAACTAAATTGCAGCCAAAAATGGCTGCACTATAAGGCAAAACAATGAGAGGATTCTTAAATTTTATTGAAGGCAACGATGTCGCAGCTCTGAACATACTCATTGCAGGGCTCAACTGTGAGGTGTTCCTCTATGAGTGAATCCACAGAAACAAGATCATCAATGATTGTCATCATGATCTGCATCTTCTTAATCCCATAACCGACTGGGACCAATTTTGCTGTGACAAATTCAATGCAAGAATATTCATGTTAAATGTTGTTTACGTCATGTCTATTATAAATAAAATTAGTAAAATAAGTTGATAATAAATAAAAACACATACATGCTCCCCAAAAGAGACCCGGCATCTCAACACTCCTAACTGCCTCTTCTAGCTTTTTCATGTCTGTCTCGTCATCCCAAGGCTTTACATCCAAAAGTACCGATGATTTTCCACCTAAAATGGTATAAAAGGCAATCAATAACGGCAAGGACGTTGCAGCAGGAAGCAAAAGTTATATTATTATCCCGACAGTTTCAATGTTGTTTAATCACACAAATCAGATATAAAGAGAAGAAATTATACTCTCTTTCTTCTTGGATGATTGCTTTTTAGCAGCCTCCCTCTCCTCTGCTGCTTTCTTATCCTCCTCAGTCTCATCTCCGAAGAGATCCAAATCATCATCATCACCACCTCCAGCAGCAGCCTGATTACAATGGAAAAAAAAACATTAAAACACTCCAACAAATTTCAGTCAATTATCGTACTCGTCGATTGCTCCAATACACAGCAAAATTACAGCTTTATCATAATATAGAAGCACATTGTTAAGTTCACATGGAGACAAAACCACTCAACACAAATCAAATTAGTATAATTAGTGATACATTAAATAAGAGCATGAAATTATACATACAGGCTTGGCTGGGGCGGCGTCAACTGGAGCACCTTTGCCATCAACTCTCACACCAACGGCTTTGCCAGGGAAGCTGCCGATGCCAATAATTAACATTAGTGTAATTTGTATTATAACAATTAAATTATATTGTAGCAACGGGAGAAGAAAAAGAAAAGGCAAACCTTGGGGCGATATGTGAAGAAACGCTGTCGTACCACCTGCTGGCGTTGGGGAAAGAACCGGCAGGTTTCTTCAAAACGGCAGCGTAGACCTTGATGTCATCTTTTGTCAGTTGATCACCGGAGATATAAGATTTCCCAGAAAGATACTGATCGAGAGACTTAAGGCCTGACTCTGTGTGGAGATCTGAAAAGGTGATGGCCATTTTAGTCTTCAAGGCAGAGGCAAGAAGAGACGCACAACTTCAACACAGGATAATCAGTTCCTACTTTTGCGATTGATAATTATGTGTGCGTGTATTATATATATATATATATATATATATGTGCCCCTCAAAACCCTAAATCGGATTCGAATATACTCAAGTCAAGCGGCGAGTGAAGTTCACTCTTTTTACTTTCATTTAAATTAAAACAAAAGGTAAAAGTACAAATCTCGCCCTCAAATTTGGCCGCAAGAATTCTTGGTTTCAAAGTTACCGGACAATGCTGCTTTTCTCTATTATACCTATGGCCAAGTGGAAACTGCCAAGGGCAATAAATTCCTACCTCAATATTATGTGGGGGTAAATATCTCCTCACCATAGTCAGATTTATTGGGTAGAGTAAATATTCACGAGAGTAGAAATTTTAACTGCATTAGATTTCATTTAATTTAAGATTGTCTCTATAGATACTTTAAATGTAAATATAAAAAATTTATAACTTAGGAATATCTGAAAAAGAAAGTTATGAGGTAGATCATTACTACTAATGATTACGTTTGCGTCAATTTCTAGACTCTTCTCTTTATTAAGCTTTAAATTTTGTGGTTAATGCGTTTCCGAGTCATGTCTTTAGACACCTCTATTTTCTCATATGTGTACATAATGGAAGTTACTGGAGGTTCGTTGTAAGTAAAAAGATAAAAAAATTGACTTGATAAACAACAAATAAATTTTATGCAATTAAAAGAAAAATTAAATAATGAAACGAGAAGAAAGAGAGAAAATAGTTGAGATGGAATTCTTGACAAAAATACAAATGTGTCCTTTTTTTAAGAATTCATCGGATTTGAGTTAATCTGAGTTGATGGAACACAAGATTGTTGCTCATCCAGTATATACCAAATCTTTTGTGATTAGTAAGAGCACAATTTACGGAGTATCTTCTTTAGCTTGGGCCTGCAGGCTGCAGCGATTGTATTTGTATCACGTCTAAGCAGCTTTATTTGCTCTATGCTCGGATTTAATTTGACCGCTTAATGCTGGATATGGCTCTTTAAGCTTTCACCTCCTTTGTGAATGACAGCACCAAGTGTCTATTATAGTAAGATGATGAGCAGGAAGTGTTTGTACGCTGGCTGTCCTCTTATGAGCTTCAAAGATTGATCTAGTGCAAAGTGACTTATCAATGACAAAGTGCAAAGTGACTTCGTTTCAAAGGGGCGGGGGCAGAGGGAGTGGCATCATGAAAAGTTCGAAGATGATCAAACACATTTCAAATCACCAGGACAAGAACAATGCAAACCTTGAAAGACCATCCAAGGGCGAAGAATCCAGGAATGGAATAGTAGTATTGCAGCTGGCACTTCAAAGGTGGGAAACAGAAACGTTCACCTTAATATTGACTTGGAAGAGAACCTGGAGTACTTAAAGGCCATGCCAAATCCTTCTGCCGGTACTTAAAGTGGCTAACATCGCCTCTGAACGCGATGCATGAAAAATACCCTGTCCCTCCTGGTAATACAGACTCCTCCCTGCTAAAAAATCATCGCGGCTGCAACTCTAAATAGGCAAAATCCAATTCAAAAGAATTGAGAAACAATTTGCCTGATAGACAAATTGTTTGCATATAGAATGGCAAAGTTAAACCAAAAACTAAAGAGATAAAGTAGAAAGAGATTAATCTTGTATATATATTACAGACCAAAGGTCATTTCAATTATTTTTCACACAGTTATAAAAGTTGCGCTGAGTTGCAGCTACTACCATAAATAATCGACACATAACTTGCAAAAGATTAAAGAACCAAACTCATAAATCCGGTTACATTTATTTTTATATTCTGAACATGGTTATAGCTCCATTCTTATTGATACTGTCTCTTTGTTTGATCCATTGCAAGCTACACGTAGATGTCATCTTCAGTCACCTGAAATTAAAAGGTACAATGAATACCAATTGTTGAACTATGCCAAGCGCATCTCTGCAAATAGTCAAATACATATACAAAAGTTCAAAATATTTAACTCTCTACATGGTCCAAAACCAAAAGCTTTAGAGGTATAATAATGTCTTATTTGGTATTAAGGTACTGTAACTTAAAAATTGCTATGAAATAAATATTAATACTACGTGGTAAGTACGATTTTACATAATAATTTCAACAAAAATACTGGAGATATTATCACTAGCTTTTATCATATAAAATTAGCTTGTCTTGTAAACTACAAAAGACATTGTTTACCAAATCCTTTAGTGTCTCCAAGTACAATAATAAATTAATCTCCGCTAGAATAGCAGAAACTCTCAGATCCATACCCAAGGCAACTCGATGACTTGCATATGCAATGAAAACAATTACAATCGAAAACCCAATTTCAGCAAAGGTATGGGCTTCGCTGAAATTTGCTCTAATTCTATGATAATTTTACGTGTTGGCCCCTAAGGTCTAAGTTTCTAATGTTCTTAGATCCTTAAGTTTGTTGTTTCCCCATTATAAAACCCCATAATGTAAAAAAGAAAAAAAATGGTCGTACGGTACCACAAGCTAAGCGGTTGAGGAGTGAGACTGAGCAACAGGATTGAATTCTTTCAACTCCTTGAATTGCATCCAAGGCTTCTCCCAGACCTTAGCTTCAAAAAGTTTCTTCTGACCTCCTTCAACAGCCTCCAAGGTGATGTCGTACAGAGTCCCTGAAACCACTTGCTGCTTCGCACTTACAACTTTTACAAATTGCAGATTTGAATTCTACCCAAAAAAATAAAAATAAATAAAGAAATCAATCAACAAAATTCATCAATTGATGATCAGCAAAACAATTGATCTCCAAAATCGTTATCGTCCACAAACAGACCCCAACCCTAAGTACCTACCTGCTTCTTGTTATGCTCATCCACAGCGAAGCGTGCGAGATTAACGATCTCCTGATTGTTGGCTGTTGCTTCAACCTCACGAACACCGCCTACTGTAGCCATTGTTTTCTGCGTAAGTCTGATGATAAAGCGATGAGAAAGATTTTAAGTTGTTGTGTTTTTCTACTTTCCTTATGGAGCGAGAGACAAGGGCGACGCACAATTTGAATCGTCTCCATCGTTAGTTGTTTACTCAAGTCATCGTCATCACACACGTGGCTTGGCTCGTACTTGTTTTATCCTATCACGCAGAGATATTCTAGTGTACAATTTTATCACGCGGTTATACAACAAATAAATAATATTATAATAAAATTGAGTTTAATTATATATTATGGAAACAGCTGATCGTGATTCATTTCATGCAGCGGCTGAGAGTAGTACTATTGTTAATCTAAACTTCGTTCGTATATTCCGACTTTCTTACCTTACCACATGGCAAATCCTCAAGAATACATCACTTTGCGTAATTGTTAAGCATTTGGAGAGTCAACGAAGCAAAATGGACGTTACCTATTATTCTGTTTTCGCATTGACGGACAAATTGCAATGTAGGCGGTGGCTTTGGTAAACACAGTAATAAATAAAATATTCTATTAATTGAATAATATATAAGTTAGTCTTTCAAAAAATAATAATAAGGCTTGGGCTTGGCATACAAAGGCCATAGGCTCCATATGGGCTTGGCTTCCCCTGCATGGCCTACGGCCTTCATGTGCCTATGGGCCGTGGCTTGCACGGCCTTCCCTTCGTTTGCTTGGCTTTGCCTCGCCAGTCGCCACCACCTTTGCCTCAACCTTGGCATTGCCTTGGCTTTCCTTGACCTCTCTGGCCTTTTCGTGCGTTGGCTACTTGGGTTGGCCATTTGTGGCGCAAAAGAGAATAAACACGGTTATTCTTATTTCTCGCACAAACGAAATTGCACGGGCGAGGTTAACTATGGGCCACGACTTATTGCCTTGCCTTGGTTTGCCGACAACTTAGTCTTGTTATGGACATAAAATAGCCTCATTGTGAGCACAATTTTACGGAAAAACACCCTTTGTTGCACATCAGATTTTCTTAGTGTGAAAATAGAGTTGAAATTGCCGAAACCTCATGCCAACATTTCATTCCATTTTGGCCTTGGCTTACACATTTTGTTGCGCATCATATATTTTTAAGTGTCATTTCCAATTTGATGATTCCATAACTTAGTTTTTGGCCTAAGAAAACCATGTAACAAGTTTCGTCTCATTTATTTTTCAATTGAAAATAATACCGGTCGGGTTTAACTTTTCGTTAGTTTTTCAGTTAATGGTAACCCCGACCGGAAGCAATATTGATTCTGTTATCGATCGGTAAAAATGCTTATGCGTAAACATCACGTGCTCAAGCGAGAGTGAGTGGGGATACTGACGTAATTTCCTATCAAAACGAGGTCCACTATATAAAGTTGGATATGTACAGTACTTACGGAACCAAACGTTCAAATTCCAGAAAGTTGGATTGCGCAGAACTTTTAAAGTTGAAAGCTGCGAAGTGTGAGAATACTGAGAAGTTGAGGCAGTTGAAAAATGGAGGGGCAGTCTGAAAGTGGAGCTGAAAAGGATTTGAAGACCCTAATTTCGTCCTACTCCAATTATGTCTGGAAGCGAGTTGCCACTTTCTTTCCCTCTTCGGGTTCCAATTTTCTCGGGAAAATCTCAATTCTATATCCTCAAGCATCACGCAAACGCCGGCCTTTTCTCCCTCTTCCATTGCCTTCGCATTCACTTGACTCCTCTGTGTACGTCCTCTTCTCCATTTATATTTTAAGTTTGATTGAAGTTACTTGTTGAGTTGAATGGAATGTCCAGGCTTTTATTTTGTTGTTATGAGTTGCAGAACCATACTAGCAGCTGCTTTTGTCAATTTTTGCCTCAACATCGATTCATATGAAATTATTGGAAATTTTTTTAATATTGTATGTGTGTGTCTATATATATATATATATGAAATTCTACAATGTAGGGTTATGACAGAGGCATGTAGGATATGCGATGTATTGGAAGACATAATGGAGCACATCTTTTTGAATTTGCATAATATTCAGAAGAATTTGCAATTTTGGCAATCTAGAGCAGAGGTTAGTAAGCCGCATTTAAGCCATAACTCTTCAATACCAAATAGAGCCTTAATGTAGTTATGTACTTGTTGATTTCCTAATTCTACACCATTTTTTCTCCTCATTTAGGGGTCTAATGCTCAAAAAGCTTACTTCATGATGTTTGAGAGAGGGCCGTTTGCTTTTATCAATGGAACAGCTCAGATATTACGAGACTGTATGGCTGAAGGTGGTTCTGTTCAACATCTATGCCAATCAGCGTCTGTTCACATATCTGAGAGGATAACTGTTTTGACTACCTTAAGATCTTCTCTTGCTACATTTTTAGCACAGGTTTTCCTGATCTTGTCTTAGTTCAATTTGTATATATTAAGATGATGTTTTGTCGTCCTATTCTTCTTCCTTGCAAAAATTTGCTTTTTATGGCTTTTTTCAACTTCTTATAAATGATATATATGTAGCATTTGGTAATTCATGTTTGTGTTTGCAAAAAGTGAAGCATGTGAAACTCCCATTTTTTGTGACCTTTTACTCAAAACATGCACAGATTATTATTAATTGGGCTTAGTAACCCCAGCGTAATCAAGTTCTTTGCTGGAGGAATATCACAATATATCTCTTTTGCTAGATTTTAAAGATTGAACAATAGAGTATTATTAGCTTGTTATCTTTATACTCTTTGTTTATTTAATGATAGGAAGTATTCAAAGATCTTAGATATTATACTGAGATATGCTGGTAGTTATTTCCGTGAGCATTGGTACCTAATAAGCATCAGCTTGGGAATTTTCACTTGTGAACATTGGTCTGAAGCTTTTCCTTTAACTTATCATTTTCCAATTAAAATTTTTTTATTGTTTTATAATCGTTAGTTTTGATATGTCACCCAACATGCTTTTTGGGCCACTGCAGGGACTAATAAAAATATGGAACATGTAGAGTGTTTTGAAATTTGCTAAGTATCTTGACATTAAGTTTTTCCTTTGAGGAGATAAAATGCATATAAACTGGGTATAATGTTGTGCTGACAATTTGGACTTTGTGATTCCAATCGTTGATCAATAGTAATATTATAAAGCTTTAAGGAGTTCCTCTCTTTAGGTGCCAGTGGGTGACTTGAGTGTGTACGAGGCAGGAGGTGGCTTACATAGAAGGAATAATTGGTTGTTGGCTTTTTATGAGATTTGTATGCTTCCAAGCTTAGTTGATTGTTAGGACAGGCTACAACTTAAAAATGCTAGATGCCTTGTATTTCATGGATAGTTTTTTCTGTTGACATTAATTTGTACACTGCTTGGTAACTTCGTATTATCCATGATGTAGTTCAAGATGAATGCCATCTTTTGCAAGAGATCTCTTGTAAATGTTGCCTTTTTGGTAATTATCTCTTTGCAATCTGTTCTAAGGCTCTTCACTACTGATCGAACAAAGTATCTTCTATGTTGCGATTGTAACGGTAGTAGTTTTTACTTTTGCCATCTGTCGGGTTACAGTTCAGTTTTGGTTATATTCACTGTCGGGTTAAAGTTCAGCTTTGTTTATCTTCTGAAATACAAATTTTGATTGTTGGCTGGGTCCCCATTTTGAGCTTTTAACACAGTGCTCGAGGACTTTGTGAAGAACCATGTTTAAGTACATGAATTGGGCTCTCTCTCTATCTTTTTCTCTGTCTGTGTTTGTGTCCGTCTCCTGTGCAAGTCAGCTACTCACATTTATGTCATATAGACTCACATTTACTCCCTATTCAGCTACTTAATTCTGTATTCAATTTTTTTTTTAAATCATTAATAGTAAGTTAACCATGAAATCTTGATTATTCAATTAGGTTTACATGGAAGTTGAGAAATATGGGGAAGAGTTGGTGGAGGATCCTGAGAAGTTATTGCCCTTTTTATTGGTCACAATCAATGATCTCTTCTCAAAGTTGGAGGCATTGATTGGTCATCTGCATGCAACACGTCAGGTAACTTCAAAGTCCATCGAGCTGTTCCTTCTGTGACTATTGTTGTATGTCAATTTTCTCTTTTGAATTGTTTCCACTTCAATTGTCATATAGATTTACACAGTCTGCTTCTATTGTTTACTCCTCAAAATATATTTCAGATTCCTTTGTTTTCTTATTTGATGGCTATGCAGGGCGACTCTTCCATTGATGGGAGTCATTCATTTCCTGTACTATTTGAGAAACTGCCGGAAGTTAATCAAGGAGGGTCTCAGTGGACAGATTGTGAAATTAAAGATTCTATTAACTTGATTTACCAAAATCTACAAAAACTAGATGTATACTTATCTCATATGGTATGGAATTCTTCCATCTTTTGTGCCACCAGTGATAAATTTGCTGACTGGCTATTTCTGATGAGATTCAATTGCAAAATGTTAGGTTGTTTTGAAACATACAAATTGCAGTGCTTTTCTATGCTCTTCTTGTAGGTTGCTAAACACCAAAAGCCAAGGAAGATAACTCGATATTGGGTCCATTACACTTGTGGAGCTGTTGGCTTATCATTTTGTTCTATTTGGCTACTACGGCATAGTAGTTTAATGGGTAGTTCTGATCTTGAGAATTGGATTTGTGAAGCAAAGGACTCAATGGTTGGCTTCTTCAATGACCATGTAGAGCAACCGGTATGACATAATTTGTCTTTTTTCTCTCTTCTGAGTACTTTCACCTTGATTCTTGGGTGATACAGTGCTTTGACTCGTTTGTGCTACCATGGAATTTTGAGAAAGCTAGTTGTATAAGACATTAATGAAGTTTATGTAGAATTGGTACAGATTTGAGGCTAAAAGTATTTTCTATTCAAAATTCAAGAATTTTTTTTCCTTTGGTAAGAAACAAAGTTGATTGAAAATATGTGAAAAGCTCAAAGGACTAGAAGTCAAATCCTATGCTATCAGAACAGTCCTAAAGGATTCAACACACTGAAGAAAGGAATAAAAGTAGTTCTAGACAACACTTTTCCTAAGTGTAAAATCAGAGCTTCTAGATGTTTCTTCAAAAACAGTGCAGATTGAAGCCCTTATTTTGGTTAGGTACACAATTCTTCATCATAGAACTTTGAACTTCTCTACCCCTTTTCTTCCACTCTATTGACCAACAGGCTATAACATCTCAAGAGAATTTTACTCTTTCTATTTTATATCCTCCAAATGGATGAAAATATAGAAAATTTTCACTAACTTCCAGTCACCATACACTACCCTAAAGATTCATAAATGTTCACGTGCAGCTCATGTATGCTTTTTATTTCATTCCCACAAGGAATTTTGTTAGGAAAGGAAGTCATGATAGCCATTTACACAGAAAAGAATACTTCTCTCATCAAGATTCCCCTAGCCTAATCTGATTTTGATCAAGAAAGAATTTTCCAATTTTCCAAAGCCAAAGTTATCGAGGCATGTTTGCTGGCATAAACTGCTTCATCATGTTTGCTGGCACAAACTGCTTCATCATGTTTGCTGGCACAAACTGCTTCACTACATGAATGAAATGGATTTCTAATAATTGATACATTTATTATAATGCCAAAATTTTAATGAAAATGTGGAAAGACTTAGCATGAAATTGTACCTTAAGAGTACACTGAAGTGCAGTAACATTCATTTTAGAGTTTTAAGTACTAGTGTTGGCTTCTTACATTCAAGTTTAAGCTTTTAGGTCAAATCAAAGTCAATTTCGAACCTATTTTCTTCTCTTTCTCCATTCTCTAAATTCATTAAATTACAATAAGTGGGCATATGTTTGCATCCATGTGATGGTCTGTTGAATAAATTGAGCTTGGCTGTGAAGGGGTGTGTGGAGCTAAAACACTGTTGGGCCCTTGCAATCTTAAACTTTTAGGTAGAGTGGTGACTTTAATAGTTCCAAAATTAACACTATGACTAACTTTTAATAGGTTATGAAAAGTATTTTTGAATGATTAGGAGTAAAACATGATTTTGAATTAAAATGGATCATGAAGTTGGTTCTGCATTTGTTTCTCTTTTTTTGTTTATTTATATGCATAAAGCATATGATTATAGAAACAAAGTGGGAAAGAAGATTGATGCAATGGAAAATGAGGATTAACTTTCACATAAAAGGAATGCAAATGAGTTTCAAAAGAGGATTTGCATTCTTCTAATTGTGTTGTTTACTTCTCAAATATGTACAATGTAGAACCACAACCGACACAATTTCTATCTCTTAACCATCTCTTTCTTTATTTGTGTCCTAACTCAATCCATTGCCAGCTTCTGTCAATTAGAGATGAACTATTTGAGACATTTAGGAAAAGGCACAAAGGTGTGATGGAGGTTGAAGAGGTACAGATGACTTCAAATTCTTTGCACAGGTTAATGCCTGACAATGACTTGCGCTTTCATCTATGTTACAATATTACATTTTAAATATGTATGTTACTTGTAATCACAGAATTTTTTTTATTTTTTTTGAGTTTATGCGATAAAGAATCTTGCATAATGAAGTTGTCCAAGCAAATAAACCTGCTTTATGAGGAACAGCCACACCAAAAGCTAAGTAATTGATACCCATTTCTTCTTACGTTAATTCCGTATAAAAAGATCTGGCCTCAAACTTACAGTCTTAACTACCCTTCAACCTATCTCATCCCTTCCAACATCCCAGATATCCTTTTTAACTTGACCAGACCAAGCAAAACCAACATTTTGTTTCGACAATTGAAAAAAAGGAAGTTGAGGCCAGCAATGAATTGGGAAAAAGATGATGGCAAGAACCTAGCTTTAATTTTTGTTCTCTCCACAAACCGTATCCAATTCCGAATCATCTTTTTTTTTCTGGAGCTTGCTTTTACCGTTGTTAATAGTTTTCTTAGACATTGAGGCTGGTTTCACTTTAGGTCTGTTAATTGAAGAATAAATTATGCATCTGTATAGCTGAAACATATAAGTGATAATCTAAAAATCTGTAGCTTCTCATCCGTAGTAATGGACTGAGAAATGCATGTTGACTGGAGAAGTTGTAGTTAGCAAGGGGAGCTTGATGACATGACTATGTTTTATCAATGTTTACAAGTTCTACTAACAACACATTTTCTATTCCTTTTTTAAATTCAATGTAGAAAAAAGAAAGCTTCAAGGTGATAAACCATGAACGGAGTATCAGTTTCTTTAATTTTGGTAAAAATGTTTTAGAGCTGTAAAAAAGAAAGAAAACCAAAAAAAGAAAAGGGTAAATCACTCTTCGGTGTTATTGCAGCCTAGGAAAGATGAATCTACTGAGGACGTGCTTACTGTAATAAAAGAAAATGAACTTTTATGATGAGTTATATCATGTTATATCAGATAAAAAATTGAATTTCTATAATGAGTTATATCATGTTATATCAGAGAGAAACTTTAACTTCTGAATTTCTCCCTTGCTACTTAGATGGCTGAGACAGAGGAATATTTAATTTTGCTCTTCTGTAAAATAGTCACGATATGTGGTCTGATATTTGAAGTTATGTGGCTAGCCTCAAGTATCTGTTTCCTAATGAATTCCTAGTTGTGGATCATACATGTGAAATCTCATCTGTTGATGGGTGGTTTGGCACTAATTTTTGTGACTTCTTGCGGTTGATTCCCCTGTAACCTTCATGTATATAATTCCTTTATATGCAGGATGTTATTGGCTTTTAGTGAGCAGACTAAAGGTCAAAAGCTCCCAGAGAATGCATCAGATCAGGAAATGCTTGAAATAGTTATGTCCAGGTGGGATCTTCTTCTGGTTCTAATTGGAGCCAAATATAATTGATTTATACGATGAGGATTTGCTAAAAGACAGTTGCTTAATAACAATAAACAAATGATTTGTGGGGGATACTATGTCTGTTGCCTCAAAGTTCATCCTCCTTTTCTGTTTACCATTTTTTTATTTTCCAAACAATGTGTTGAAAGGGATGCTAATATGGATTGCAAACCTTCTCCTTATGGTTCAAATCTTGAGAAACAGGAAAGATAAAGCAAAATACATCCAGCAGATCTGAATTAGTTAAACGATGAATATTGATTTTCTTCCTTAATTCCCTTGATCTGTCTTCCATTTCTTCTCAATTTTTCTCCTCTTATTTTTTTCTACCTATCCCCTCTAATTTCTTCTATCTTCTGTTTTCAGCTTATTTCTTTTTTAGCCTAATGTCACTAGGGTTAGGAATTATTAGTCACGATGTTCATAATTGCTCATTAAGAAAAATAGAAGGATCAGTATAACTGTGTCAGCGCCGAAGTGGAAAAACTTGATGAAGAATAATCCTAAATCGTCGAACATGTGAATATATTTGCTGAGTTCATCCTTTGGTCAAAGATAAAGCAGAATTTACCTTCGTGCTAAAATATCTTACAATCAATAACTTAATCATCTCTCTTTTGTTGTAATTTAAATTACTCTTGTTCCTTCTTTGCTCTGAACTACTGAAGTATACATTTTATCGTGATTGTAGGTATGAAAAGGAACTTATGCATCCTATTCAGAATCTTGTAAATGGAGAGCTGGCTCGTGCTCTCCTGATTCAGGTAGTTCGTGCTGCTTTTTAACTTTTGGTTGCTGTGTACAGTTTGAATTATGTTAATGTATCAAGGGTTACATGCACTGCAGGTTCAGAAGCTGAAGTTAGATATTGAGACGTGAGTTCTTGAATCGCTATCGTGAACACAGCAAAGTTTTTGATATCCTAGTTTTATTCATCCTTCCAAGACCTAATTATGTGGGTCTTTACAGGGCAATGCTTGAACTGGATCAGATTCTCAGAGCAAATGAAATCAACTTTGCTGTCCTTGCTGCCTTACCTGCGTTCATTCTCTCTTTTATCTTGCTCATGTTGGTGCGTGCATGGTTTAAGCAGGTAAGTAATACTGAAGGTTGCTTGTTATATTTCATGCATGTGTATAATATCTGATTCACAGGAGAGTATTACCATAAAGGTGTGGTTTCATAAACTGTTTAGTTGTTGGCACAGATATCTTGCTGTAGCTTTTAATTCTACACTAGCTTTGGTTGCTGCCTCTGCTTATCAGGAGGAATCATGATTCCCTTTATTTATTTTTCCTTTTTATGGGCATCATGTGTGTCCTCTTTTGAGTCACATTGTCTAGCCAGATTGACTCAATCCTAGTCTGTAAGATGAGTAGCTTCTTTGACTCGGTGGATATGATTTCTCAATGAAGCCTTCACATTGGAGCTTTTACCTTCATTGAATTATTTGAGGACGTTGTCCTCTTCTTCTTCCTTAGATTGGAGGAGGATGTATGCATGTCTTCTTCCTTGGATTGGAGGAGGAGACATCCTCATCCTTTTCCTCAGGTCTAAGGAGGAGATATCCTTGTCCTTTTCCTTAGGTCTGAGGAGGACGTATCCCTGCCCTTTCATTGTTTCGAAGGAGAGGTGTCCTCATCCTCCACCTTGGGTCTGAGGAGGAGATGTCCCCGCCATCCTCTTATTTTTGCCTCAGGACGAGGATGAATTAAACCATATTCTCTTTTGGGCTTTGTTGGGACAATTCCGTTTGGGCTTTTGTTGGGCCCATTCTGAACTTGATCCAACAGTTGCCCAGAAAGTAGAAAGTGATACTTTATTCTTGGGTTGGTCTTTGGAGATTCTTTCCTTCATCTTTGGGCTTTTTATTTTAGTTATTGGGCGATTTCCTCCTTAGGATATTTTATCCTTAAAAACTTCATCCTTGGACCATTTTTATGGATATTTTGTCCTTGAAAATTTTCATGCTTAGATAATTTTTCTCCTAGGATGTTTAAATGATTTTCCCTCATAGGATATATTTTATCTTAGGATGATTTTCTAAGGATATAGCAATCCTAGGATAATATCTTTCCAATGATATTTTTATCCTATGATTTTTGGGCTTTATTGTTAACTTTGGGCCTTTCCTAGGATTGAAGCTTTTGTTCTAAACTTTCAAATTCCAAAAAATTTAATTTTGAAAGTTCTCTCTAGAACTTCCCCTCATTGATTCATATTTTATCCACCGATGTTTGCCTTTTATTTGGAACTTGGATGCTCCTTAATTGGCTGAGATCTTTTTCCCTTAATAATTCATATCTTACCCACCAATGTTTGCCTTAAAATTTGAATACTTTTTAATTAGTCAAAATCCTCTTCCCTATTGTATATATTGGTCTACTTTTCATTCTTCTCTCACATTTTAAATTTTTCTATTGAGAGAGTGAGACTTTTAGAGAGAGTTGCTCTAAAATTTTCTAGGAGAGAGGGGTGATATTCGGTGTCTAGCAACAGTGTTCATGGTGGCCCTTGGTGGTTTTTAAGCAACCTTTTAACGACTCAGCTGACGACTTTATATTTCTGAAGTGAAAGAGTAAGAATTTTACAAATATAAGCTCTCAAATTTTTGATGACTTAAATCTTAAGCTTCTCTCACATTGGAAATTTGAGAGCAGCTCTTTCTAAATTCTCACTCTCTCACTCGATAAATCTAAAATGTGAGAGAAGAATGAAAAGTTGGTCAACATATAGAAGAGGGAAAATGATCTTGGCCAATTAAGGAGTATCCATATTTAAGTTAAGCTTTAGTGGGTGAGATATAAATTAATGAGGGAATGAGAGCTTCGCCAATTAAGGACCATCCACATGAGAGACAAGCATTGGTGGATGAGATATGGTAAATTCAAGTCTGCAGACTTCCATATTTTTAGTGGAAAAGTCCTAAACTTTGAATGCGAAAGTTTGATGCTTGTCATAATATCAATTGTCTTCATTTATTAATTCGTATTTTTACTCTGGAGCTGATTCTTAGGTCATTCATCTGATATTTTTGCTTCTATAAATCAGGATTCTAGAGCAGAAGGAAGAGGCAGAGTTGCCCGAATCCAGAGGAGGCTAATCATTGTGGAGGTTGAGAAAAGGATTATGCAATACCAAATCTATGTTGATCAAGGACTGGTAAGAAGTTAAATGTGTTCCAGATTTTCCTTTAATTAGTTTAATTTGTTTGGGATCTTTCTTTTTGGGTCTTTTTCTCCCTTAGCTGCTTTGTATTAACACATTCTAAGATGACAATCATATTCAATCGAGGTTGATCTTACAGTCTGTGTGGAGACCTGCATTAGAACGGTTGTCACATTCAGAAAACTGGAAGTTCTGAATTTTCTTTTTCATTGAAATCTTGCAATAAAGTATTAAGTATAGAAAATAGACATCAAATAGAGATGATTTGCAGATAGTAAGAAATTTCTTGGCTCATAGCTTCTATTGCTACTGCTGCTTTTGGTAACAATGTTAATGACATTGTGACTTGAAAATTTAATTACAAGAACGTAACTCTAATTTAACTACAAGAACGTAACTCTTTTAGTCATACAGGTGATGATACCAAGGTAAATTATTATTTTTCTTGACAGAATATCTTTATTCTACAAATAGTCTGTGATGGTAAAAATAAACCTTTCCAGGGGTTGGTGTTATTGTCAAGCCCACCAAGATATTGTGATATTGCATGAGTTGAAATGTTGAATCCATTTAAATGGTTGAGATTTATTTGATGTTGGGCACAACTGTTTGTAATTCTTACCAAAGGGTATTTTGTTATTTGTTGTTTTTGTGTTCCTATCAGTTTACATAAACCTAAAAATCTTAAGACTTCTTTGATTCTTTGAGCCCATAATTTTATTTCTATTGTTGCAAATCTTAACTTTAATAAGGTCTTTTGTTTCACAACTGAAATTCCTTCTAAATCCTTGAATGTATTAATTGGTTGAAAACATGACGTTTTTGTATTATATCTAACCAATTTGACGGTATTCTAGCCATGTTATGCTCAGTTTTTGTTCTTTATAACTGATCAGATTTTCTTTTCCTAATGTTTTCTGTCTTGTATTAATTACCTTATATATTGTCTTAATATTCCGTTGATATATCTTTGTCTAATACAAGTTGCAAATTTGATCTTGTTGTTCCATGAGCTTAAGAAATGCTCTGCTTCTTTTCTTGGCTTGATCTTTCATTAATATTGGAAGCTTGATCTGATTTTATAATTGCATATGTGCATGAGAAACAAATATGGGCATAACCAGTGGCTGAAAAGTTATTGGCACCTGTATTTTACAGGAAAAAGAAGCACACTGCATGTTTGGATTAGTGTTATACAGTCTGGATCGCCTACTTCATGCTGTGAAGGGGCATGCAAAAGAAACTGGTGAATGGCAATAGTAAGTTTATGCAACCAATTTCAATTATTCTTTTTCCCTCAGTTTATGCTGTCTGTGTTCCTTATCTGATGGCGTGCTAGCATTAAATTTAAGGAGTCTGAATTTGATCAGGTGCTTACCAGTGTATAATGAACAGTTTGAGACAGGATATTATTGATTTGGCAAAGCCTGGACTTCAGACTGCTTATAAGCTCAGAGTAACATCACGCTTGGAGAGGATGTATGATTGTTTGCTTCCTTCACTTAAAAGGCAATAGCTGTTTCTTTCTTCTTTTCTCTTTTTCTTTCCTTTTTGGCAGTTTTGTGGTAGGCATGTTTTTGGTCCTCTTTTAAGGTTTTGAATTTTGGGAGAGAAGTGATGGACTTTTTGGCTTTGGTGCATCATTTTTACTTTCGTTGTTATGGGGTCAAAAGTAGGGACATTTGTATAATCCTTTTCTCAAATTTATGCAATACCAAATTTATGTTTGTCAAAAGTAGCGTAAAAACCAAGAAGTTAAATTAGGGACATTTATGAAAATAAAATAAAAAATATTAATATATACAATTGATGAAAGACATAAGATATATATATATATAAATGTTCTAGTCCGGAATTTTAAAGTACGGGAAAGTACAAGAAAACTTTAAAACCGCATAGTGCAAGAAAATTTTAAAACAGTATAGTGCAAGAAAACTTTAAACCGCATGGTTTTAAAGTTTTCCCGTACTTTTCCGCATTTTAAAATTCCTGATCAGAAAATTATTATTATTATTATTATTATTATATATATATGACAAATTTGTTAAGTCATTATATGGTTTAAAACAAGCACAAAAAAAGTGTTAGGAGAAATTTGATCGAGTATTGGTATCAAATGAATGTATATTAATGACTTAGATGAATGTATCTATCTTAAATCTACTAATGTTGCTACTTAATGTGATCATTTGTTTGTATGTTGATGACATGCTCATCTTGAGTCCTAATTTAGGAATGATAAACGAGATTGAGAAGATGCTTGCTTCTAATTTTGATATAAAGGGTATGAGAGCATATGTTATATTAGGCATTAAAATTATTATAAGTAGTGATGGTCTCATTAGAGATGACAAAAATGCCTAATAAAAGGATCAGACTTTTTAAGAGTTATTTTTTTTTAAAGTAATTAGGTCAAGATAGGCTTGGCATGGCCCGAGCCTGACTTAACTCGTTGCTAAGCTTAAGTCTCATGTTATCATAAGAATGCTATATTAAAATGTTAAAAAAGTTTGAGTATTATGACGCAAATTCCCACCTTAAAAAAATCTAAAATATAGTGTTGATAAATCAAGATACGTTCAATTATTTGTAGCCTAATGTACTTGGTTCAAATTATTTGTAGCCTAATGTGCTGGACAAAGTAATTATAGATCCACCAATACAAAAAGGAAATAGTAATAGTAAAAATCTCAACGGTTGAATTTAAATAACCATAACTATCATATCAAATAAATTATTAAGCACGTAAGGATTTGACAATTACAAATAAATTATCATATTAATCGAGACTCATTCCAATATTACTCAAATTTAAAATTTCCAAGAAGGAATGTCGGATATGATCCCATAACATTATTGTGATAATTGCTGTGATGCGCTCAGCCATGTGTCCAATGTATTTGAGCTAACAAATACTCCAATTTACACAAATCCCAGAAACACAGGAATTCCAAAAACTGTACATGATAATGACCAAACAAAAAATGTAAGCTGACCCGTATAAAAGCTTGAATACCACATAAAACGGGAGACAAAACTAAAAATTAAAAAAGAACTCATAGATGTGGTACATTATATGTAGAAATGTTACAGATGTCGGCCATTATAATTCACATAAAAAGAAAATATTTGCATCAAACATGTGTATAAATATGGTACATGTGGGTTGAACAGTTGATTAAAATAAATTAGAGTACAGAACAATAATAGGAAACCCTACTTAAACACATTGAAAAAGCTAACAGTTTCATTGAGTGCGTGGATGAACTCATCAACATCTTCTTTAGTATTGTAGAAGTGAAGACTGGCACGGGCACTTGCATTGACTCCTAAATAACGATGGAGAGGCTGAGCACAATGATGACCCGATCTGGTAGCGACGCCATACTGAGAATTAAGTATGTTAGCTATATTTGTTGATTTATTGCTATTTCAATCTATTAAGCAAGCTTTTCCTGAACTTTCATTATCCATTAGAAAGATCAACAAGAATAAAATGGAAAAAACAATTACTGCATAACTTTTCCAAGTGTACGACTGACAAGAATTTATTTGTTATGGTACCTGTTGATCAAGAAGAGTTGCAATATCTGTAGGGTGGATATTCTCCACGTTAAAAGAACAGAGCGCAGCACGCTGAACATGCTCTGAAGGTTTGGGCCCATAAATGCGTATATTTGGGATGGACAGAAGATTTTCGTATAAATATTTGGCCAGCTCCATCTGTGAAACCACAATTGCAAACATTCTAAGAACATATAGTTATATTGAATAGCATCCTAATTCGTTCCCCTTTGATTTTTCTTCCCCTTTCTTCGTTTATGAGAAGAAAGAAAAAGCCTATAAGACAGCATGTGCAACTCTATGTACACTTGAAGCCAATTAGAAAGTAGGAAAAAAAAAAAGGAAACTAAGGAAACTAAGGGGGTGAAAAACCAAAAAGTTCGAAGTTCCAAAAAGTCATAAAAGGGAAGATGGTAAAAACAGAGAAGAGTGAGTGCCCCATAAAAGAACATCACCTTAAAATTCATCTCAGAAACCAATTGATGACTTATCTTCCTCCTCAAACACCTCCTGCACGGCCCCACCAAACATACTAATGCTCTTTTTCCCCAAAAATTCTCCCCGAGTACAGTTTGGAACACTAACTAAACACAAACTGAGGCACACTCAACGCACTCCAATCAAGCTATAAGAGACCATTCTTCATGGGCCACAAGACAATGTTAAAAAAGTTTATCTCCTTATTCCCCAATAATAAGTTCGAGTCTATATCATACAAAGTAATGTGCCAATGGCTACACAAAAATAAATCCTGCAAGTTCAACCTTAACTCATATGTAAAAAATAAACTAAGCGATTACTTTAGGTCTACATGACAATAAATTCCTTATACAAAATCCTAGTCCTTTGAGAGAGAAGGATAAGGAAACAGATGTGGGCAACACTGTGAAAAGGAGTTTCATTAAATAGGTCCCTGAGTTTAGTTAAAATATCAACTAAGTCCATGAGATTTTGTTTGCTTCCTTTTTGTGGATTAAAGAGGCCCCTGCTAATGCACTCTGTTTCAAACAGTAGCTGTTTGGCATAAATGACAAACCTTAGGATTGGACCTAGTTGATACTTTAGGGAACTACATGGAACCCATTTCATAAGAACCCTTGAGAACAAAGCAACTCCTATGGTCAATGACAGTAACATATTTCTGCCTCACAGAGTTGTATTGTGTCTCTCCTGTATTACTATTATAGAGCAGATTATCCACTTTACCTCATAAGCATGAATCTTCTGCATTCCAATTGTTGACAAATAATCAATTGCTGCTCCTAATCCAATGGCTTCACCAATTGCTGGTGTTCCAGCTTCAAATCTAATCCACATAAAAAGTTTAACAGCATTAAGACAAAAATAGCACATAGCACAAACATAAAAGTTAACCAAACAACGGGTGCTTGAAAAAGAAAACCATTTTACTAGACAACTAAATGCATCACAGCAGAATGATCTTTAACTTCATTTAATGGGAATTGCCAGTAGATTTAAGGAGCCTGATTAATGATGAAGACTGTGTCAGATTTTGTCTTTCCTTTTGGGCATTTTTCATTCTTTGGCACCTATGGTAAAGACTGGAAGAATATGACCTCCAAAATGAGTTGGGGTTTTAGATCCTTGGATAATCCCTTTTCTTATATGTAATATGAAATGCCTTTTGCATTTTTGGGAACATATCGAATTACCCAATGAAGTCTGCAAAGATCAAACAGAAGATTGAACTCATCTCACGGAGGCATAATCCTTCATTGGGTAATCTTTTTGTCACTCTGGCTTCTAGCAGGCATCTCAAGGAGATGTCTCCATAAAAATATTTGACTAGTAGCACAAAAAGTAAAAGCTGACGACCTCTGATTTCCAATGTTGTGAGAATAACAAAGAAAAAAGATGCCAAGGAATAATAGAAGAAAAAGGACTCATCAATTGGAACATAAAAGGGCAACCCATACTGGAACCACTCTTAATGCCAGTGAGAGTATTGGGAACGGTGGAAATGAAAATCAAAGTAAAAATTAGAGATAAAGGAACAAGTACTTGACAAATAGATATCTGAAAGGAACTCTGCGCTTAAAAGCATGATGAATGAGTAGACAAATCAGTTTCAGCCCAATCTTACTACTTTCCCAAGAATTTCTCAAGGCATTTCTCCTCATAAGTTGTGATATGTCACAATTTCCAAAGTGTAACCCCTTCAGTTTTGTGGAAAATTTCACCCAATTATAAACAAAGATATAAGCTCAAGATTTATATTTCTCTACCTCCACTCTAAGAAGTCTTGATGACAATGTAAATGAGCTTAATAAATACCAAGTCACCAAGTTAAACTCATGCAATAAATACAAGCTACAGAAAACAATGGTGCTAGCCCTCCACTGATATGCATTCATTTATAAGATTGGGTCAATATTTAAATAAATCCACCAACCTAGATGGAGGATCTGCAAAAGTTGAATGATCTAAAAAAACGTCTGAAATCATTTCTCCGCCACCTGTAGAGATTGGGAGGAAAAAAAAAAAAGTTTGAAACAGCTTGTAAGTTACCATCTGCATCATAACTGTCATAAACACAGATGCAGAACTGTTTAGAATATAAGAACTTACCTAAAAATGGAGGCATGGCAGACAAGAGATCACTCTTACCAAATAAGAATCCAATGCCTGTAGGCCCACACATCTGAAGCATGATTATTTTTTAAGCTCAATACAATGAATAATAAAGTTTAGACTTCAGCCTACAAGGCAACAACCTAACCTTGTGAGAAGAGGCAACAAGAAAATCGGCATCAAGGCCCTGGACATCAACCACCATGTGCGGAACACTTTGACAAGCATCTACAAGCACTTTCGCCCCAACATCATGTGACCAATGTACAATCTCTTCAATTGGAAGAATAGAAGCTACAAATGAATAAAAAGCCAATGTATGAGTATATCTTTTTCCATGTATTCACTATTTATCAACATCCTAGTAGGACTATTCTAGTAGCATCAGTAAATCAACCATACAATATATTAAACAAATGCACTTAGAGTAACCAACTTAGCTTCGGCCTTTATATACACAACCATTGCCATGGAAAGTTAATTCATACATCAAAACAACAAGAAGCAACGTCAAAATATTAGTAATGTAGACCATTATCAGTTAAGCGAAGTCAGCCCAAAGCTTACGTTGTTAAATGGAGGATAGAACCAGAATAAAAGAAACAATATTATACTTAACAAATGTTGGTACTTTTCAAAATCAATTTAAAGCTAACTAAAAACATTTTCAAGCTGACCAGAAACTTAACCAAAAGCAGCTAGCTAAACATGAGCACAAAAACACGAATTTGCAACCAAGAGCAATCTAGTAATGGTAGCATCCAACGTAGCGCAATTAAGTATTTAAACAAGATTGGATACTCCAACATAGACTTCCAAGAAAACAATCACTGTAATTCCAGCATGGATAAACTTCTTTAATATTAATCAAAATAAAGCAAAAGGGAAATTATGCTTCCATTCATATGCAAAAGAAAGAAAAGGAAACTAACTCTACACCAGATGTACCCACTAAGGCATATTTCTTCATCAAAGGAAGATATCTACTTTGTAGTGGCTTCCCTCTATGTTTGAAAGCAAAATACAGTATGCAATCTTACATTGAATGATGTGGGAAAATCTGAATGACAATCAATGGGCAAGTTACAACTTGAAATGAAATGATTACGATCAACAAAATGAGGTAATAAGCAAAGCTACTTTGGTTTCTTACCACCCAAAACAAACCCACTCTTACTTTGGCTCAGATATGATCCTTAAGGCTCTCCACTCCTACCAAAATTATATATCTTTTTTTAAAAAAATGACCATTAAGCATGACAATTTTTAACAGGAAGTGACAGGCAGTTTGGTTCCAAAAGTATGTGCCAGACACAAGGAAAGATCAAGAGAACAAGAAACTAGAGTGTGTCTAACATTGACTACTAATAACCAATAGCCTTAAGCAGAAATATCTATCATTAGATACCTACCAAGCATGTTAGAGATATGATGAATAACTACAAGTTTGGTTTTCCTTGAAAGCATTTCCTTCAACTTGTCAAGATCAGGACTTTCATCATCATTTAAATTCAAAAACTTCAAATTGGCACCAGTCTTTTGAGCTACAAGCTGCCAGGGAACGATGGCACTATGATGTTCGGCAACTGTGAGTATCACCTGCAGCAAATATAACGTCAGACAGCATCTTCAGCTGGATATGCAGAACAATGTAATAGCCAAAATTAATCTCCTCCATATAAATACTATTACTGAAATGTATTTAGGCCATAAACCGGTGTCCTTATATGCTTTAAAACCAGAAGCTAAAAAAACAAAGAGGTGATCATCTTCGTTCTGCAAAAAATCAAGATATTCATGGTTTGTTTACTTTTTATTTTTTCTGATAAGAATCCAGAAATATTATTTAAAAGAAAATGAGAGAGAGATAGATACAAAACCAAACTGGTAGTCCACAAAAAACCTCCAAAACAAAATAAATAAACTCATCCATTGTTCCTTTCTCGCCGAATCAGCAAAAGATTGCAACACAATTCATTTACTTAAACCAAAGCTTTTTGGGCCCACCAAACGGACAGAATTGCTCAACAACACAGACAAGTATGTGCTAATAAAATCACACACCAACTTCACTGCCTTGAGAAAACTCTGCCAAAATTTTATAGCAATTGGGTAGTTGGAAAAAAGGACGGTTAATGCCCTATACAGTTTGACACAACACACCACATTGAGGCATAAAGAGAAATTAAGACATCCTCTTTTCAACTTTATCAGTAACATCAATCTTACCTTGAGCCACTATCTAGAAAGTAACCTAGATTGAGTTAATTCATTTAGCAACCATACAACTCTGTGTTTATGTAGTTACGCAAGCAATCTCTAATAGATTTTGTCCTCATAAAGCAATTCTGCAAACAAGACTAGTCACATGAAATCCCAGTATCAAAATCCAAAATCCCAGAATCAACATGTAAATTTATTGAATTTGCAATAAAGAAGAAGAAAAATGAGCTGAAGTTGAAAGAGAGACCTCATCTCCAGATTTCAAATTAGAGAGGCCCCAGGAATAAGCAACTAGATTGATAGCTTCAGTCGCATTTTTGGTAAAAACGATCTCTCCAGAATCAGAAGCGTTAATAAAAGCAGCAACCTTCTTCCTAGCCAACTCGTACTCATCGGTAGCCTTTGCACTATGTTCATTCATTCACAGGCAATTAAAAAAAATCAAGATTATGTTTTCAAAAAAAAAATTGAAATTGAGTTGAGAAATATATAATATATAATAATTTTAAAAAAAAAGAAAGAAAAGGAACCTTAAGAAATGAATGCCACGGTGGACATTGGAATTGTAAGCTTCATAATAGTTCTGTAAGGCCTTCAAAACAGCAATGGGCTTCTGAGAAGTTGCGGCGTTGTCCAAGTACACGAGTTTCTTCGACCCATACACCTCCTGGTATAGAATTGGGAAATCAGGTCGGGTTATGTGACCCAGCGAAACTGAGTCGGTCGAAGTTACAGAAGGCGACGACGATACGCAGAGAGCAGAAGAAAATCTTCTAATAGCGGATTTAGACTTAGATTTAGGGTTTAAGAGATTGAAGGACGCCAGTTTCGGAACCACGGCCTCCATTTTTTCGACGCCAACCACTACACTATCCTCAGACGGCCGTTTTGATTTTATTTATTGGCCTTACCATGTAAATTTTCATTTTTACCCTTCTTTTTTTTTTCAAAATTATGCTATTTTATTTTATTATTGTTTTTTATAAGTTTTCATTTGTTGTTCGTGGCTATAAGGGCGGCTAGTGGTTCCTTAATCCTTGATCGGATATTCGGCCTGATTAGGGATGGTAAAAATTCCTACGGGAACGGGTATTTTTGGAGATTTTTCTCATTCGGGGAGGGTATGGGGATAATTTCATACCCAATTTTTTATTCGGGGAGGGGATGGAGAAATTTTTTTACTCAATTTCTTATTTGGGGAGGGGACGGGGATAAGGTGGAAACTGCATCCCCTACCCATTTCCCCATTTTAATTTTTAGTTTTATTTTAATTTTTTAAAATTATTAGTAAATAAATAATAAAATTTAAATTATAAAATTATAAATATTGGTAAAAATAAAAATATCAAAATATTTATATTATTAAACTTTTAGGCCTAATTAACTAATTAAAGTCATAAATTTTTATTTAGGACATTAAAAAGACCGAGTAGATTCTATTAGCCAAACATTTTTTTTAAATTTTAATATTCTTTAAATATTTTAAACTTAAATCTATTTTTTTATTTATTTTTAGATGTTATAATTGCCCACAGCGAATCACAATTTTAATATCTAATCTAATCTAATATTTGCTTTTGATTTGCTCCGATTTAACTATTGTGTTGTAAAGGAAATAGTCCACATTTATAAAGTGCCCACACCACCATTGAAAAAGTTAATTTTGAATCTAAATTCGATTTTATTTGTAACAATTTTGTATTAAACTATTAATTTATTCATGATAGTTTGTAAAAGAAGTTTGTATTCCTTGCATGTTGCGTTACTTACTAATTTAATGTATGTGACTTTTGTAATAGATATTAATGTAAGATATATTTCGAACTTTACTTTTATTTTAATATGATTAACTCAAAATTGAAAAAAAAAATGTATTAGTTATTCGGGGATTGGGGACTCTTGGGGATCCTCTGTTATTATTCGGGGAGGGGATGGGAATTTTCTCAAGTAATTCTGACGGGGACGGGGAGGGGTACGGGGAGATCGGTCCCTCCCCTTCCCTCCCCATTGCCATCCCTAGGCCTGATCGGCATCTCGGGTTTGAATCTCTATGAGGTTGTGTGTTACACGTATCGGACTTTAGTAGGCAATTGCGTCATGCGTGTTGGGCTTTGGTCCACAATGTCTGAAAAAAAATAAAAAATTCAAAAATAATAGTAATAAATACAAATATTAGTGGGAAGTTTGTGCTGGAATCCTAATTCAATTAGGATATGTTTGACATGTTGGATTGGATTGAACTAATTATTAGAATTGGACCAGATTAAGTTAGATTGGATTAAGTTAAATTATATTATGTTATATATTATGTTTGATAAAATATCGGATTGGTCAATGTTAAATCATATTTAAATACAAAAAAATATTTATGAATATTTAAGAGTAATAATTAAAATTAATTTAAAAGTAATTAACAAGAGCATTAATATATGTAGTAAATTAGTTATTGGGTAGTCATAATTATAATAAACAAGTATAAATTAATAAAACTATTTAATTATTTAATTAATTTTTATTAGATATTTTAGATATATTTTATTTTATCAAAAAGTTAGCAAATAATGTATAAATAAAATCAATTATTTACTTGTATTATTAATTTTCATGATTATTTTTAATATTACATTGGTGATTATTAAATTTAATAAATCAATTATTATAACGAATTATTAAATAGTTAATTTTATTGGAGTAAAAGTACCAATTTAATTAGACTATAAAAAAATAAAAAATAAATTCAAGTAAATCATGAATAAAATAAATAATTAATTAATTAAATTTTAGGTTACAAGTAAAAAATAGTGTTATTTATGAAAGAAATATGAATAAATCTTTTTCTCTTATTCTAATCCCATCTAAACCCACTTATAAATTGGGATTGTTAATCCTATGATTTAAGGACTAAATTTAAATTTAGTCCTCCCTAATCCAATCCAAGCAAATAGATAAAATATTTAATCCCAAAGTTAATCCAATCCCATGCTTAATCCTAACTCCCAAACATGACCTAAGTAATACTAAAGATCAGTTATAAAATTTATCATTTAATAAATAAAAAATACAAAATAATTTTTGTAAGTTTTCATTTGTTGTTTGTTATTCTATATCGGCGGCTAGTTTGCCAACAACCCGGATCCTTGATCGGATGTTCGGATTGATCGGTATCTCGGGTTTGAATCTCTATGAGGTTGTGTTTTATACGTATTGGACTTTAGTAGGCAGTTGCTTGTTGGGCTTTGGTCCACAATGTCTGAAAAAATTGTTCTCTCCTGCGTATCTTGTCCTAAGATTTGGTTGTGCGTATTGTATATAATATTCAACAACAACAACAACAACAACAACAACAACAACAACAACAACAACAATAATAATAATAATAATAATAATAATAATAATAGTGGGAAGTTTGGGCTGCAATGAGTAATGCTGAACATCAGTTATAAAATTTATTATTTAATAAATAAAAAATACATAATAATTGGAATTGGACTTAACTTAAAGTTCAGTTGTTAAAATTTCAATTATTATTGTTATAAAATAATTATGGTATTGAATCACTTTGTTAAAGCATTATGTATTAAAAAACTCTTTTAATTTTTCTTTTAAATATTTATTTATTTACTTATGTAGTAAATAGAAAGGTGAAAAGGGAAAGCCCCTTCCTAAAAGAATCTTTAAATAACTATAAATTTATATTTTAATCAAATTATTTCTTCCACCAAAATAATAACAATTATAATATTTCTCTATCTTCAAGAGTAATAAGATAGAAATAATATAATATTGGAGAGAGAGAAGTACTATTTCAATTAAAAATCTCATTTGAAAAAGTTTTTTACAACTCTTTTTACATACGTAACTTTTATTTTATTTATTTTTTGGTACAAAAAGGCTCAGCCAAGCTAAGATATTATAGATCTGGAAATTCTCATCCCGTACGTATCATCAGAAAGCCAAGGAGTCAAGGACCAAGTCCTGTTGGAGGCTCCTGAAAGACATGAAATCCAGGAGGCAAAGGTCCTGGATTCTTAACTAAAAAATCAGCTGCAAAGTTGGCTTTGCAATAGATATATATGTCGAAATAAAACATGCCAATCCTTCAAGAGAAGATTTTTGATCGAATTTATCAAAGCAGTGTGCACAATCGGGGTATGATCTCTAGTTTCCATCATACGCGGTATGCAAAGGCTATCGACCTCTGCCTCTAAAATCGAATGCCCCAATTCCACACAAGGTTAAGACCTTAATATTATACAGCCTCTAAAGTTTTGTCATACTAACGTAGCTTCTCGTATTGAGAAGTAAAGTTTCATTTGAAAAGTCTTTTAGTGATGTTCTAATATTTTTTTTTATAATTTTAATTTTATCTTTTATTATTTTATTGGTTCAGAGCTTACAATGATTTTATTTTTCAATTAAAATGTGACTCACTTATAATAATAATTAAGCTGGGTAAATTATGTTAGACTCATTTTTTATTAGATCTTTTGATCCCAGTGAGTTTAAGTTTTTTTTTTTAATTTTTTAGGTTATAAAGAATGTGTAGCGTATACTTATATGGAATTAATTTTTATAAAATAATATAAAGAATTGGGAGCCTCTAAGTTACAATAATTGTAACTCATCATTTGCTTAAAGAATTATTATCTATTGGATTCGATGTATCACTCATCTATTAAATAATAATTTTTATATTTTATAGAATTATTATTTTAAAATCGAATGAATGAATATCACATCAACAAAAAAATAAAATGAAAACTTAATTTTAATATCCTATCTATACTCCTTTATATTCTCTTTAATATTATGTTTACGTTGTTAGCCATTATATTGAACCCAACATAACCTATGGTCGAATATTAGTTTTCTTATTTTGAACCCGACGTAACTTATGGTATATTATTAATTTGTTATAGACTAATTTGATCCTTTTGGTGTAATTTATTAATTTAAAATTTTAATATAACTCGGCGAAAGGGATGAAACGTCTGAGTAGGGGTGGTAAAAATATCCGTTCGGTCCAGACCCGGACCGTACCCAGGCGTTTTGGGCCGGGTATTGAAGTCGGACTGGTCTTAGGCATCACTTGATAAATCCGAAACCCGAATTTTATTAAAAATATTATAAAAAATATTATTTTAAATATTTATATTTATTTGATTCATTTATTACATATATATAAAATTTTAAACATTTAAAGTTCATATTTTCATGTCAAATTTTATTAAAACAAATTTAAAACTTATAAAATTACCAAAAAATAAAAAATACACATAATATTAAAAAATTATAAAACCCGGATACTCATATTAAAGCTCGGCACAACCTGGCCCCGACATATATGCATCTGGATCAGGTCCGGTCATTGCGATACCTGGACCCGGCCCGGGGTTTTACCATCCCTACGTCCGAGATCAGGCACCAACCACTACAAAAAAGAATATCTGACAAGCGACCGAACTCGCAGTTATCGTATCTGCATAGGCGCAGTAATGTCTTCTTCAACAATTCCGAACTCATTTGATGATGTCACCGATTTTGTAGTAAATAGAGGCAATGGAATAACGGGTCTAGTTGATTCAGGCATTCAAAAAGTTCCCGAGAGATATATTCTACCTCCTCAGCAAAGATTCGACTTGACCAAAGTAGTTTCTCAAGACTCAATTCTCATCATCGATGTCTCAAATTGGGATGATCCTGAGGTCATCAAATCAATCTGCGAAGCATCAGGTAAGTGGGGTTTCTTTCAAATAATCAATCATGGAATTCCTCTACAGGTTCTTGAAAATATCACGGACGCAGCTCATAGTTTCTTTGGGTTGCCAAATGAGCAAAGGAGCAAGTATTACAAAGGAGCTTCGCCATCTGAAACTGTGTTCTTAGCAACAAGCTTTTCTCCTCAGGCCGAGGTGGCTTTGGAATGGAGAGATTACCTGAACTTCCAGTACATCCCTGGAAATGATCAGGCTTCTGCTCTATGGCCACCAGTTTGCAAGTATGTAATTTTCGGAATTTTTTTTTTCACTTTCTGTTCTGAAGAAATTCTATGTAACTGCTGTTATATAATAACGATTGAGAGCTATTGGCTTGCTTGTAGGGATGAAGTGCTAGAATACATGAAAAAGGCTGAAATTGTCATAAAGAATCTATTACAGGTGCTATTGAAAGGACTCAATGTGAAGGATTTTGACAGAGACACACAACATACTCTAATGGGTTCGCCAAGAATCAACCTCAACTACTACCCAAAGTGTCCAAACCCACAACTCACAGCTGGAGTAGGACCTCACTCCGATATATCAACCATTACTGTTCTTCTTCAAGATGATATTGGTGGGCTTTACGTGAGAGGGATAGAGGATGACACCTGGATCCACGTCCCTCCAATCAAAGGGGCCCTTGTGATTAACATTGGTGATGTGCTGCAGATAATAAGCAATGATAAATACAAAAGTATCGAGCATCGAGTTGTTGCCAATAAAATCAAGAACAGGGTTTCAGTTCCCATCTTTGTGAACCCTGCACCTGATGCCGTTTTCGGTCCTTTGCCAGAAAGTGGAGAGATACCAATATACAAGCAACTTGTTTTCTCAGATTACTTCAACTTCTACTTCAGTAAACCCCATGATGGGAAGAAGACCATTGACTATGCAAGAATATGATGGGAAAATAATAACGATAGGGATGTGAGTAGCCTTCTTTCCATGCATGAAATTCCAGTTTCTTTTCATTGTAATAATCATATCCCTTAATTCAAAATAAAAGTCTCGTTTCTGGCCATCAACATGATTACAGAGTTATAAGATACATCACTATTGATAGAAAATAGAACGAGACAATCTTTCACCAGGAGAAATGACTGGAGAAGGAAAAACACTTGCTGCAAGAAAAATGCTTCATTTTCAGTTCTTAATAAATTTGAACATCTTTCTGTGAGGAGATGACAAAATTGGTATTCTACAAATCTCGTCGTCTGTGTCACTAGAATACATGGAATAACCTCGATCAGATACAAGCAACGCAACAATTTAGTTACAATAACTCAACAGAAAGCCAGAATGACACTATCTAGGATCCGCATTTCTCTTGCCTTGCCATGTATGAAACCGCCAGCAGTTAACCGAAAAACAAAAATGATAAAACATGCTGCAAGAATAACATGACTCATTGACATTGGTATTCATTTCTCTTTTCTGGCCAAGGACTCTCCCTTGTACTCACAGCCTGCAGAAACCACATAACCTTGTCCAACCTGCGGAGGAGGGTAACATCATAGTTTATCAACCAGAAGTGTATTAAGTCTATCGATATTTATATAAGGTCAACCTACTGTTACAAAGAATTTTAATTTTAACCGAGCCATAGACTCCAAAGCATTCATCTATTGCAATCCAAGGTTTACAGAGTTGTTAAGTTGCCAAATGAAACATGCCGTCCTGACTTCAATTAACATTACACCCTAAACCAATGGATTATGATAAATGGACAGCTAGAAAAATTTAGAGTCAGTTTTAAGTCACAAATATTCATTACTTGACAGAGACAAAAAAACAGAGGTAGAGAGAAAGAGTACTTGACAATCTTTCAGTGCAACACGCTCTTGGAGCTGTGCATTGCTGCAAATCACAGAACCTTGGATTGAACAACCATCTCCAATGGTAACATGATTCATCACAACTGAATTAACAACCTGCATACACATGAAAGAACTAAAGGTTAAAATAAAGATAATTATCTTAGCCCACATATTAGCTTTCTTTTCAACTTCAGAAAACAAAAATAGCTATGTAATTTGACCACACAGTTTTACCGACAGCAATTTGTCATCCAGTCCAAATTAAACTTTTCTGAAGTCAACAAATAAGAAATCACCATACCTTTACATTTGAACCTATCCGGCAGTGGCGGCCAATTACAGATCGTTTTACACTACATTTGTCACCCATTTGTGAACCCTCCCCCAGCATACAATGTGGTCCCACCTACAATTATCAAGCCAATTGCTGAGTGTCCAGGGAAGTGCAACAATAACAGCCTTAGTAAACCACAAAATATACGTAGACTGGTTACTGGTAGCAAATTAGCAATTATCTGGAGTGCGGACTAGTTTTCAACTGGAAAAATTTGTATTAGCATAGACTTGAACTTACAGTAGTTTTAGATCCAAGCTCTGCCGAAGGATGAATAATGTTATTCTGAGCAGAGAAGTTATAACCTGACAGATGGTTTGCCTCACCTATGACCTGACACATTAAAAAATGAAAATAAGCACTACTGAATCAAGCAGAAGTACATCAGGGTAAAATTAAGTAAAAACGTATTAGATATGTTGATATGCTGTCTGAACTCACATCCCGATTGATGTCCATAAATGCTTGAATGGAATTTAACCGCACACAGTACTTGCTGTTGCTGGCAATGTAAACACAGCATTTATGGGTTCTTCGGACAGGAGCAGAGCCATTAGGACCCAATGCATAGAGTTCATGAAAGCTTGGAGTAGATGCATTAGCAAGGATTCGGTAGCTAACTTTGTCATTTCCATTTTCTTTTGCTTGCTGTCCTTGTGGTGCACCATTTATCAATATCTCTGATTTCTAATGCGTATGAATCATGAAACAGATCACAGATATGAGAGAGGGGGAAAAGATGTTTCCAACAACAATGAATATGCAGGAATTATCAAACTAACCAGCTGGCTCCGAACAAGATAAGGTAGAACATCCTGTTTTAAGCTTTGAAATTTATCCTTCTGATCTAGAACCTCTTGCAGAACAGATCTGGGAGGGATGCAAAGAGAAAAATAAGAAAGAAGCACATATAAGAACGTATTTAAAAGATAACTTGGAAGCAGAAGAGCAAAGAGACAGACCTATTGAATGCGTACATATGGGCATCCATTAAATCAGCTCGAATATCCATCTACAAGAATATATGAAAATAAGAACATTAGTTAAAAGAAACAAGTTGATCTAGTCAACTTAACAGTATTTTGATGGACATTTAACTTAGAAAGATGTAATTTTAAGATAATTTAGTTTCTTTCAACGAAAAAGTTACGAGGGTAGAAAATAGAAATCATTGACTACTGCAATAATTGTAGGGACTGGAATGCATACTGGATAGAAACTCACAACATTCTTAAATATAGACAGTGCAGAGAAAGGTTTGAATGGTATCAGTAACTAGGGATATGTACATCTCCTCGATTTATTGACAAAAAACCATAGGTTTCACAAAATGGGCACATAGGCAAAGTGGCAGTGGTCCCTTGACCTGTGAACTTCACTGTGCAAGTTAACATAACATCAGAAACATCATCTTATCCCTGGACCTATAAATTGACAAAATGACAGTTAACTTTTCTGTGACATTTACTTTTAGGCTTTTTTTTCTTTAAATATTAGATTAATATAAACCAAACCCCTCTTTCTGCCCCAATGTGACCAGGAATCAAACCTCAAATCTCTTGTAGCACCCCAAGAGGCATTACCATTCAAATGAAAAGCTACTGACATTGTTTGTGCCACATTTTCATTTACTCTGTGTGTGTGTATATATATATATATATAAGCATTTGATCTTGAGGGTATTTTGACTCTGTTGCTCAAACTAACTCTTTTAGGTAATGTCTCCAAAAGAAAATATTTTAAATGCTGTTTTCAACTATTGCTAAGCTCAAGGGCAAAATGGCATTTCTGATGTATTGTTAACAGCATAATGAAGTCAGCCGTAATACACTAGACCGAGGCACATAAGTGGCACTTTAAAAAACATTGGGGACTGAAATGCAAATATCCCCCAAATCTAGAGTTTTGTCAAATGGTGTAAAAGTGATATTTCATCCTGAGCACTCAAGAATGTTTTATATAGCTTGATAACGAGAGATGTGAGAGTACACCGTGCTATGCGAACATCACAGCTCAACAAGACTAGATACCATATTAACAAAATGCAATTAAGATAAGAGGCAGATGGAAATCTTTCACCTGCCCAACAGCACGGAGAATGCTCTTTCGAATTCGAGTATCTTTCTCAAGTTCAGCCCCTATCAAAATTTACCAATTCAAAAATAAGGACGAATTCTAATATTATTAGAATTAAAATTCAAATATTGAACCTGTAGCTATGTGTAACAGAAATTGCTTTGTGGGGTCCATTCCTATAATGTTGTAGCGCCCGGGTTTCTTGGTTTTGTCTTTTGCACCAGACGATCCTGCCTCCGATAGGCCGCTAACAGGAACAGAGCAAATCATTGCAGTCACCACAGCGTCATGTCGTCTATGAGCAGCCGTAACTGCACCCGGCGGAACATCAGAAACAAGATCACCACTCACAACCTGCAGGCACATTGTGTACCAATGGGAATAAATAAACACATTTCTGCAACTCAAAGACCACTAAGGATGTCAGTGCTCACCAAAACATCTTTTGCAGTCAAGTGATGAGCAATAGCCCGGAGCGCACCAGCAGTTCCAACATCCTCAGGGACTGTAGCAACCTGCAAGATTGCAGATATATTATGTATATATCGTATTAGACGGATAATACAAATTAGTTCTTAAGTTGATATAAGGCCCCAACACCTTGTAAAAATAAAATTCAAGATTCCAGACTTTACGCAGAGAAGACTTGGTAGGTTCAAAACATAAAGGACTAATAAGACAACTAAAATACAAATAAGTCTTGTGATTTAACACTATATCAAATTCAGGCACATCTGTGAATGTGTTACCTTGGGTTCCAAGAAACTTTAAAGTGGGTGAAAAGCTCAAAGGCTTCGCAATGATATTAAAAAAGTAGATTATTTCCTAGCAGAAATTTTTAGGATAAAACACAGATAACTTGTATGTATATTCAAGAAATCAGCTAAAGAGACAAATGTTGCATAATTGCACAGACTGACACAAATTGAAGACTGAACTTCCAGAACAGAATGCACATCACCTGAACTCTAACAGTGTATCCCTGAAGCTCCAGAACTTTCTAGAGATAGAGAATTGAAAAGGGACTCCAAAAAATAACAGAAAATAGCCCGCACTTTCTTCTGCGAGAAAAAGCCTTCTATTAAACTAATTGTGAGTTTAACACAGAGTGACTCTTCACAACTCATCAGTAGTCAACGTTTAAAATAATGCAAATTTTTTTCAATGACTGATTATCTCTCAGCCCTTAATCTCCTTTGTCCCAAAGGGAGGTTATAGTTTCATTACTTTGATGATAATTCAACTGGTCTTGACTATTGTGCAACACAAGCCTAAAAGATAAGAGCTAGCAGTGATTAAGTTCCTGCTGCATGAATTATAGTCCAGTGGACTCTACTATTCCCAAACACAATTCTATTGATTTCCAATCCGGTCAGGAACCTTGTTATCACCTTCCACTTACACCCCATAACTTGAATGCCAGACATAAGTGATAGGAACTCTTGCATGGATATTATCAGCCCAATCATTGTATGAAATTGATTCTCTAATGAAAACAAGTAACAGAATAATTATTCCAAGCATGCGTTTTTCGACAGACGAGTTAAAGCAAGAGGGTTGATATGTACCCTTAGTGGAACGTCCTACTCCTGTTGAAGGCCGTTGAAGTTAATCACGTCTAGGATTAATCAAAACCAGCAGAGAGTCAAAAGATTTCATTTTCCACAGGACATCTAGGAAGTACAAAACCCTATCTATTCCAATCTTCTCATTCATTTGGGTGAGATATATATACACATAACTTTGAAAGCTTCATTTGAAATACAGTTGAAAAAGAGAAGTGGGGAAGCAGATGATTATTAACAACACTGAAACAATATTCATCAAATTATATATAAACTTTAAAGTTATTGGGAGTATACAAAGAAAATTACATAATTGATGAGTTTGACACAGCTACAAAAGGCCACTAATTCCTTCACAAGGGGATAGCCTACTTGATTATATTTCTTGCAATGAAGCACAAAATTACATGAAAAAAAACAACAAAAATAAAATTAAAAGGACACCAATATGCCCATATATGAAAACAGACACAATCTCACACAAAAGCCATGCCTCAAACTCTTTAGACCCCTGCCTTTTATCATTGAAGCTTCAAGTCTTCATTATCATCACATCAAGGTGCCACAAGCCATGTCATAGTTACTGACATTTAAGACATTATCGATTATTGCTTCTCACATAAACTAATAAGAACTGAACTGTTAATAATTGCCATACAGTTTAGAGGTTGAAATTGCTTTTGACTCTCAGGGACCTTTATGATGAAGGCTGCGGACACTCTCAATAAATTTGCGCTGGACAACCAAATTAAGAAATAGCGCAACATAAAAGGGATTTGGTTGCAGTTTCCAAGATGCCTTGTGGATATCAAAAATTGATAGTAGTTAATTAGGGTATTCGATTTCATATAGTAAGAACCAACTGCAGGGGAAAGATAGCACTATCAATGTGAGATTAGCAATACTATGATTTTTCCCCTCTACGCATTAGTCTACCAGTTAAACCAAGAGTTAGCTTAAAAGATCAAAATGCTTATCACACAAAAGCCCTCAGAAAAGAATTCAAGACAATCTCATCCTCTAAATTGGGGTGATAATGCAAACAAGTAAGTGGAATGCCTCAGAAACCACCAACACCATGAAACCAAGAATTTTATACAAAACTAAGACCTAATAAGTGATAACTACCACAGTCCTGGACTAATGATGAGATACTAACAACATTCAATTAAATCTTCTTACAACCACAAAAAAAAAAAAAAATTGATTAAGGGAAAGGTTAAAAAACCAACCTCGACATGTAGACGATCAACATAAGCTGCTGAAATCCAACCACCAACACGGAGAGCGGTATCTGCCCCTTCAACAACCTAAAAGCCACCAATACCATTAGCACTGATAAGCAAAAACACAAAACAAAAAGCTAAAAACCAAAGGGAGAAACAAAACGTACAACTATAAGATCCTTAATATTGCTGAGCTCTAATTGCTCCAACACGTATGAGAGAACCGGTCGATTGGCCACCGGAAGTAGGGCTTTTGGCACCTCCTGCAATCAAAACCAAACAAAAAAAAAAAAAGGATTTTGTAAAGCAAAAGCAAATTAAAAAGAGGGAGAATGGAGGAGAAGAGATTTTGAGTGAGAGACCTTAGACACCAGCGGAACTAATTTCTTTGAAGTGCCACCAGCCAACACCACCACTTGGAAATCCATCCCCCCTTTTTTTCTTCTCTCTGAATCTGAATCTTTCTTTTAAAAAAAAAAATTAATTACTTAATTATTTCGTTATATATATCAAATGGTTGAGGTTGAGGCCGTAATCCTGAGTGATACGCAATCAGTTTTCAATCTTCTGACTCAACAGTAACTCTCCTTTCTGCTTTCTACTCCTAGGCTTTTATTTATATGAGAATTTGTATGCAAAGGGCCCTTTCATTTTCAGTTTTTAATCTTTATATTATGTGCAAGGACAAAATTGCCTTCCGTCAACCTTAAACGCATTTTAACCAATCGGCCATTAGTCCTGTGAAAAAGTCTTTATACGTTTATAATGTAAGTGGGGGCAATTTCTTCGTTACGAAATGACAGTAAAAATAATTTTTTTTATAAAATATAAGTAAAATAAGTATTCTTTTAATATTAGAGAGAATTTAAAGAATTTGAATAATACTTTAAGAGGATCAATAGGAGATCCATCAAAATTTATTAAAAAAAAAATTTATACGCATTTTATAACTGAATTAAGATTTAAGCCCAACTATGAAACGCCCAAAGAAAGACCTATCAATCCCCCTTCAATATTCTTATAAAAAGCACTTTGCATTGATTGCTTTTTACATAGATAAAATTACATACAAGTACATAAATTAATTAATTAAATCAATCTTGGTATTTTCTTTTTTTGCTATGCACCCACTTCATAAACTCCTTATTTCAGGTCTAATATAGGAACTTTTTTCCCCAATTCAAAATGATTTTGAAGTGCAAAACAGACCAATTTAAGTGGTTAACTATCAAATTTTTTTAGAAAAATTAAAATAAAACATTTATCAAATTTATTGAATGTTCATCATCAAGTTTTGCAAAATTTTTATCTGAGAAAAAATAAAAAATTAAGGCCAAAATAAGAAAGATTTCCAATAGAAGTTAGAGTCTAACTCCATTGTTTGATAAATAACTACTTTTTTAGGGTTTAGATCTTGATTTGAGCTTCAATGGTGCGTTATATATATATATATATATATATATATTCTTTTAAAAGAACTCTAGTACAGTAATTGGTGGGGTGTGAAGAGTTAATAATAAAAAGAATTTATATTCAATTTTAATTATATTTATTTTTGCTCGTTAATATAAATTTAATTAAGAATAGAGCTATGAACATAGAGGGGTGGTGATAGTAGCATCGCTTAAAGCAAAATTAGCTTAGCCCATTTATGAAAAGTCCAAACTGAACCCAAACCAAACCAAATTAATTGCAATATCCTTGGAAGACTACCCTGTAATGAAAAAAAAAAGAAGAAGAAGAAAGAATTGGACGCGATTTTATTTACAAATTCAGTTTGAGATTGATTTCTATTAATGAGTAAATCTGATTAATATTCCTATAAGTTTAAAGAGATTATATACATAATTATTGAACAAGATTTAGTGGAGGACAACCTTATTATTAAAATTGAATTTTTTTGCCATCCCCACTTAAAATATTTCTAGAGAGACTCTACTTGTATTATACAATTGATCAAAGTCAAATCTCGTAATCTAATCACTTTCTAAATAAAAATAGATATGAGTGATTAGTGATTAGTGATTAATAAATAAAAAAAATTAAGGAATTAAATCCCATGGAAAATTAAACTATTATTAAAAGGCATATCTTAAAAAAATGGAGGAGAGCTCAGATGGGAGAGATGTTAATCCGTTAATTCCGTGAAAATAAATATTACAGACGAAGTCCACTTGCACATGTCGTTGAAAAGGGGGCCGAAGAAAAAAAAAAGAATCTTATTATTCACATTTTAACTTTTTTGTTCTTCTTCTTCTTCTTCATAGTTGATGATAGAGTAGTTTTTACTCGGAAGTCAGAAGCACTGCTACCTATCTCTAGATTCTCCTTGGAACATGTCAGAGAGCTGCAACTCACGCCACTTCTCATGGCTGATGAAATCTTGCTTCCCAAATCCACACGACGGTAATTGTAAATCATCTATTAGAGCTTCTGCGACAAGAAATCATCATCTTCACCACCACCGTCAATCTCAATCACTAACCACCAGCAGTACTACGCTGTCGTCTCTGCCGGACGATCTTCTTTTAGAGTGCTTCGTAAGAGTTCCATCTGATTCACTCTCGACACTCTGCTTCGTCTGCCGCCGCTGGTCCCGCCTTCTCCACTCCCCCTCTTTCTTCAACCTCCGCCGCCACCAGAATCGCCTCCACAACACCGTTTACGCCCTCACCCCCTCCGCTTCCGGCTTCATTGCCTCCACTCTCACCTTCGAGCCCCTTGACTACACCATTTTTGCTTGGAACACGAGGATTTATGTCCCGACCGATTACGTTTTTCTTGGCAACTTGTACGAATACTTGCCCCAGTCGCGACTCGCTTCTATAGGACCAAGAATCTTCGTTATCGGCCGATACGCGACCCTTCGTTACGATATTTGGACCGACAGTATCATTTCTCTCTCGCGTATGCTCGCGCCGAGAAAAAAGTTCGCTTGCGCCGTCGTCTCCGGTAAGATTTACATCGCCGGCGGCTCTCTGTGTGCGGCCGCCACGGTCGACGAGTACGACCCGGACAGCAACAAATGGCGCGTGGTCTCCCGCGCGCCCAGGCTCCGTTACGGCTGCACAGGCGCGTCGGCGGACGGAGTCTTCTACGTGATTGGCGGGTTGAAGATCGACGGGCCTCCCACGGGAGCGGCGGATGCGCAGATGTACATGAGCTCGATGGATTTGTACGACGCGGGGGCGCGTGTCTGGTTGAGAAGCCGCGCGGTTCCCGGCGGAGGATGCGTTATAGCCGCGTGTGCAGCTGTGGGGTTTATTTATGTTCTCACGAGTCATGCGGTTGAGATGTCGTTCTGGAGATTCGACGCGCGTCGCAGACACGGAGGGTTTGGCGAGTGGAGTAGGATGAAGACGCCGCAGCTGGCGCAGCCGGTGAGGCTAGACGGGTCCATCAAGTTCAGTCTGGTGGGTGTCGGAAACAAGGTGATGTTGGCTTTAATGAAGAACGGGAGAGTCTTGAGGGCAAGCGACGAAAGGTTTGTTTGGATTTACGACACGGTGGCCGGAGACTGGAGCTGCGGTCCGGATCTGCCGGAGTATATACCACGCGCCACTTGTGTGAACTTGGAATGCTGAGTAAGAGATGAGAGAGAGAGGTTACTGTTGTGTTGTGGTTTGTGTATATGTAGTTTGGGTAGCAGACAAAGATGATTGTCCTAACGTGTTTATTTATTTCAGGAAAGCAAAAAAGCGTCATCTTGGGCATGTAACCCACATTGACTGGCTTCAAGCAACCACATTTCATTTTCTTTTTTTTTAATGAAAAATGGAAGGATTTAAGTTTTAGACTTTAATCAACCCCTAAATTATTTGTTTATTTTCTAAAATAATAATTCTTTTATTTATTAAAAATGTTGGATAGGCCTTTTTAATATTGTATACAATATAATTTACAAAGCCCTTTGCCCGACATAGATAAGCACCTGCAAAGTCCAACATGAAAATCAAGGAAACAAACTCCTAAAAATAGTTGAGGTATATTGGAAACCCAAATATATTCAATCTAGATGTTCATTGATACAGCTCGGAAATTTACTTCAATTAATATTTGAAGAGATATCATCCTACCACATAATATGGGAAAATGTTTTGAGTTTTTTTAGAATAGTGGGGGCAAATCATTTGTCCTGTTGGTTCTGTTCGTATTGAAAGTGTTGGGGCTTCAAAAAATTATGAAAAAGAATGAGTAATGTATAGTAAATGATGTTTTCAAATAATAATATTAACGAAAATTATAAAAATATTATTTATTTTTCATTGAATCAACTTAACCTATAAACTACAATATTTTTATTATATAGAAATTAGAAAGAAACCTCTACCTCCTGCCTCAATGTTTTGTTGATTACGTCCTCTGACGCCTTTAATAAACTAATAAAAACTAGTGGGACTTCAATTAATTTAGGGTTAAATAAGCCAATTACATACTTTCTGTGCGTTTATGCCTTTTTCCAGTAACTGTGGGAGGATGATGATGTTGTGTATGCATGCTGTTGAAGTACTCCTTTGTTTTGTTTGTCTCTTTTGGTAATTTTAATAAAATGAAAACATTATTGGGTGACTCAACCCATCGTTTCATTCCATCGCATTAAGCGGCAGCGGCCCTCTTGCAGGCTTTCAACAACAGCCCGCGGCCCATGGACCCGAAAGGCCCGCACCTCTAACGGCTAGAAAATTCCAAAACAATAAAGCGAGATGATAGCCGTTAGATCATTTTAATAAATCCAACGGTAAGTATTCCCTTATATGAAAAATTTGACCGTTGGAGCTTCGGGCTTCCTTGAAAAGGAATCAAACAGAGCGTTTCTCTGATTTCCACTCACACAAAGCAAACAAGAAAGAGAAAAGAATTTGCAGAGAATTCTTTGCTCTTTTAATCAGCAACTCATAGAAAGAAAGCAAGAAAGAGGGTGGCGACCCAAGAATTTGCAGAGGGAGATCTAGAGACGCGTAGTAGCAGTAGCCGTCTCCAAGAGTTTTTCTCGTCACTATTTGCTAGCATTGGAGGTGTCTTTAGCCAAACCCAAGAACCAGAAATGGCTTCAAGAGCTGTTCTTCCTCAGAATCAACTCAAAGGTACCCTTTTTCTTTCATCGTTGAACATTTGATTTATTTGGGATCTTTTTAACGTCTTGTTATTTTTCATGATCTTTTGTGTATGGTTGTGGGTTAATTTGAGACTTTTGAAATTTTTATGCAAATGGGATAGGTTATGCTTTGAAATTTTTATGTAAAAATTCTCTATTTGGCATCAACGAACCTTTGTGCTCTTTTTGTTTTCATTGAGACTTTAACATTACTGGCTCAGGTTTGCTCTTTTTGTTTAATTGAAGTGTAAGTTTTCTTCTTGCAAATCTTTCAGGCGAAGTGAAGCAGAAGAATGTATTAGCAGATGGAAGAGGCAGAAGAGTTCTTCAAGATATTGGTAATTTTGTGACTGAACGAGCCCCTCAGGGAAAGGTATCGGATAGAAATCTCTTTCTCTTTCTCTACGTGTCTGCCTCCTCAATTTTGTTTATCAATTCATGACTCATACTTGGCATTTGTAGAAATCAATCACTGAAGTTGTAAATGCTGCCGTGGGGAAAGAAAAAAGCAAGGTAATTGACAAGCCGAAGAAACCTGAGAGCGTCATTGTAATAAGCTCTGATGATGAAAGCGACGAGAGCAAACCTGTTAACAGAAAAATTTCAAGGAAGGAACCTAACAAGTCCTTCACTTCAGTCCTCACTGCTCGAAGCAAGGTAAATTTGGATTACAATTGTTGGTGTTTGCAATTTGGTTATTTGATTTGTCGATTTTTGCCCCGTGCCTGAGTGCTTGAATTTCATCTACAACAACCCCTGCAGGCTGCTTGTGGACTCATCAACAAGCCCAAGGACCTAATATCAGACATTGATGTAACTGATATTGATAATGAACTGGCAGTTGTCGAATATGTAGATGATATTTACAAGTTCTACAAGCTCACAGAAGTAATGATCTTTTCTCTAACTTTTCTTTAATTTGTCTCTGGCTCACTCGTAATTTTTCGGATACAGTGATGCGAATTTGTTGTTGATTGGTAGGATGAGGGACGAGTACACGACTACATGGATGCACAACCAGAAATTAATGCAAAAATGAGATCAATTCTGGTGGACTGGTTAACTGAAGTTCATCGAAAATTTGAACTAATGCCAGAAACCCTCTATCTTACCGTTCATATCGTTGATCGTTTCCTTTCAAAGGAGACTATTCAGCGGAAGGAACTTCAGTTAGTCGGCATCAGCGCAATGCTCATTGCATGCAAGTATGAGGAGATTTGGGCGCCAGAAGTTAATGACTTTGTACGCATATCAGACAGTGCCTATCTCAGAGAACAAGTCCTGGCCGCGGAAAAAGCAATCTTGCGAAAGTTGGAATGGCATTTAACTGTTCCTACACCCTATGTTTTTCTGGTTCGATATATCAAGGCGTCTGTTACATCTGATAAGGAGGTATGATTCTGGCTTTTCATTATTTTGCATTACTTTGCTTGAAACTTTTTAAAGATTTTAATGTTATTAACTACTTTAATAACGACAATAATAAAAATGCAGATGGAAAACATGGTTTTTTTCCTTGCTGAACTTGGACTAATGCAGTATCCCACAATAGTTCTGTACTGTCCTTCGATGATAGCGGCATCAGCTGTATATGCTGCGAGATGCACCCTTAATAAGAACCCTTTCTGGACTGAAACATTAAAGCACCACACAGGTTACTCTGAAGATCAGCTAAGGTAATATTTTTTTCCCCTCAAATTGATACTTGTTTATGATTCTGATATTTTGGTTTTTGTACATTTCTGTTAGTTGAGTTTTTCTTGTCCTGCTAATAGGAATTGCGCCAAGCTGTTGGTTAAATTTCACTCTGCAGCTGCGGAAAGTAAGCTCAAGGCAGTGTACAAAAAATTCTCCAGTTTGGATTGTGGTGCTGTGTCTCTTCTTAAGCCAGCCAAAAGTCTTTTATCTTAAGAACTTATTTTGTTCTTGCCTCAATAAATTTCACTCTGCAGCTGCGGAAAGTAAGCTCAAGGCACTGTACAAGAAATTCTCCAATTTGGATTGTGGTGCTATGGCTCTTCTTAAGCCAGCCAAAAGTCTTTTATCTTAAGAACTTATTTTGTTCTTGCCTCATTATCAATGGGGTTTATCAGGATATGATTGTGTATATTCTGTTACTGCCTCATTTATCAGTGGGGGTTTATTTTGGACATGATTGTGTGTAATTTGGATGTGATGATGATACATAACATGTTTCTAAACATGATGATGTGTTTTCTTTTTTATATTTTTCCTTTTTTTTTAAAGTGTAACTTTAATTTATTCAACAAAATGAATACATTCATGATTTCTGTTGGAAATGAACCCAACCAAACAACAATTTCAAAATAATGATCTAAAACTAACTTAGCTAAAGAGTGGGCAATTGCATTATAAGATCTTGGGATATGTTGAACTTCAATGTTTACCATGATCCAATAAATCAGCCACCATTTGAGAAGCAGTTTCAATAATTAATGAAGCTAGACCTGCGTTTTTACCCACCGGTAAACCCCAGCTTGCAGAGCATCGGCTTTTGCATATGCTACATCCCCATAAAACTTTGAAATATTGATAGCATCAGCCATGACATTTCCAGTTGAATCCATAATCACAACTCCGAGGCCTTACAGTTGTTTCTCACTATTTATTATATTTTTCCTTCTAAATATTCTATTGTTAGATATTGAGGAATAGTTACCTGAATTGTTTACATTTGAGAAATCATTTTATACTATTGAAAGAACTGCAAAATACATAGACAGCAATGAGAAATGGTTAGGGAGGGGGTGGCATTGCTGTATTGCATTTCAATATGCAGACATAGAAAATAAACAATTCAATCTTTGTAGATACATAAGAAAGAAACATAGTCTTTCTGGACACACTTAAGAAACTCATTATAAAGTTGTCACCTGACAGGGAGGGGTGGGAGGATGAGTTGTTTTTTGCTACAGCAAAAAAAAATTCCTTCCCACCCATGTGTGTTCAAACCCCATTAATATTGTATCAACCAAAGATATTTTACTAATTCAACTAGCTGGCGCTCATGCAAAATCAAGTTTTTGAAAAAAAAAAAAAAACAGAACAAATGCAAAAATATGGAACTATATAAGGCAATTGTAAATTTTAATAGAGAAGTGTGTTATTTATTACATGGTTATGAATATGAATTGTTCCACCTTAGAATACAAATTATAAAAAAAAAAAAAAACCTGCAATAGGAGGGAATTTTCCCCTTTTGAAATTTCGGCATGAGTTATTCATTACATGGTCAAGTATTTAACTATTGTTTCACTTTAGTATACAAATAAAAAAGAAACAAAAAACTCCAATAAGAGGAAATTCTCCCCTTTTGAAATTTCTAACAACTGCTCACTTGCTGCTGTTGATATTGGCCAGTCCTTCATCATCCACCTTTACCTTGGCCCCACAGCAGGTCTTTCTAGCGTGTGACTTCACCGGAACTTCTCTTCCACTTCCACAGCAAATGCCATCCTTCTTCCCCAGATCGAGCCTCCTCTCCATAAACTCTGAATTCTCCTTCCAAACTTCTCCATTAGAATAAACCTCTTTCTTCCATATGGGTACAGAAGCTTTTAATTCATCAATTAAAAACTTACAAGCATCCAGGGCATCAGCTCGATGAACAGCCGATACAGCAATGAAAACACTTGTTTCTCCCACCGGCACAGGGCCTAGCCGGTGTGCAACTGCAATGGAGTGGAGATTCCAAGATGATCTAGCCAGTGAACAGATAGATTTGATGCAGCGTATTGCCATTGATACATATGATTCATACCTTAGCTCCACGACTATTTTTCCATCAAAGGTATCCCTTGTTGTACCTGAAAACGTTGCTATGGCACCAGCTTGTGGAGCACTGACATAAGTCATATACTTTGTCATGTCAACTGGGTTATTCTCTTCTAAGATTTCCACCAGAGTTCTATCTTCTCCAGCCATTGGGATTTCTCTGAGCTGTGAATATTTGTGTAACTTGTATACCAAGACTATTCGTGGGGAATTTCAGGAACCATTAAAACTCATATCGGTCTCACACTTGAGACTCTTATACAATGGCATATGAACTGCAATGTCATACTGTCACATAAAGGAAAACATACAGTCAAGAAAGACAGGTCCTGCCTTGACTTGTACATAAATTAACAAAAAACACATAGTCTGGCAAATAACCAATGTCATGTTTCCATAATAGCATAGAGGAATAAAATGTACAATGTTAATACGGAAAATTAGGTATGTCATCATGCAAGGGAGGTCAAATTCACATGGAACTAAAACCTGAAACTCTAAACCATCCATCCAATTCAAATCATGAAATGGCCTACCAAAGGCCCGACTTTCAACAACAGCATAAAGAAAGAACAGAAACCAGAAATTCTAAATCCATCAACTAATTTAACAACAGAATTTCACAAACATGAATACAATAATAATAATTTCTTTTTCAGACTTGATAAATCAAAAGATGGTTATATAGGTGTCGATCCTTGTTCTCCATTAACTTTTCCAGTCACACAACAAAAAGCTAGCACTAACACTAAGCACTAGCAGGGAGGTTATAAAGTAAACCATTTTCGAAGCAATTGACCAAAACATGTCAGTGAGAAAGCTTATTTGAATGTCTTCATCTCATTTCTACATACAAATTCAAATACGGAAGTGAAATACTCTAAAGCAACAATCCAAATTTCATTACTCTATTTTATAAACAACTTAACTGAATTTTTTTTTTAAAAAAAGAAAAACTTACAGGGAATGAGTTGTGGTGGCAGCAACAAAATTGGTTGGGCTGGCGTGAGAATTGCAGAAAAATCAGAACAATTTTTAAAATACTTGAGGGAGAAAATTAGGGTTTAAGATAAGAAAAGACAGAGCTCTTCTTGTTGACTTGTGTTTTTTTTTTCTTAAATGTGTATTGAGATATTAGCCTCCATGGTTTTGATTTTTTGCTTTATTTTGTTAATTTAGATTCCAATTCGGAGCGCCTTTCCACAAAAAAAAAAAGATTCCAATAGGGAGCGACTGTGTAATGACTATTATACCCTTAAAAATTTTATTTATCAAATATAAATAAAATTAAAATTTTATCTTTAAATAACAAATTTATTCTTTTTCTTTAAATGCGTGTTACTTTTTTTTTCCCCCCAAAGATAAAGGGGTGAATAAACTCTAAGCTCATGTTAAGAGAAAAGAGAAATTAGAAAGGAAAAGAGAGAGAAAATGTGTAAAAAAAAAAAATTCAATTTCATTTTTATCATTTAATCGAACATAAAATTCATCTTTCGCTTTTTATTTCTTTCCTTTTACCTTTTTTTTCTCTTCTCTTTTCTCTTTATATTGAAGGGAACTTTTTTTTTTTTCTCTCCTCTTCTCTCCTTATATTCTTCACATCAATCGTGCCATAAATTTATTTTCTAATTTTTTTATTTAAAAAGAACTATTTCAAAACTACGCTTTATTTTTTAAAAGGAATGTTATAAGAATTCCAGAAGAGTGTTAAAAGCTCACTTTTTCTAAAATTTACCCGATTCAGGAGTATCCCCAGTGACTCATCGGACAAAAAGGATTGAGCAAAGGCCTTCAGATATAATAAAGCAATCATCAATCATAACTCCCGGTAAATAAAACAACAATCTTTCATCGTGTATACATTTGTAGTACAGCTGCAAATAATTCTCCATATTTCATTGGGAACATGTCACACTCATACAAAAAAAGGCAAATAAAAACGCCTTGGTGCTGAGGCCAGAAGGTGATAAGATAATGTGAGGAACGGTAGAAGTAAGAACACAATCATACAACGCGAAATCCTGGTGGTTCAAACTGATATAATACACAGCGAAACTCGACAATAATTACAATTTGTGAATCAGTAGTTACGAAAGAAGTCCGGTTAGCTTCCTAAGGGAGATCTGTCCTCCGGTCCAGCAAGCATGATCTGGCATTTTAAGCATTTCGAATTAAAAGATCTCCCAGTCAGATTAAAAAGAAGAGAGAAATATATGTACATATATCAGGCTCAAAGTCCCATGCTTGCTGAAAACTTGAAAAAATAAAACAAAATAAAATAAAAATATATTATAAACACCTACATTGCAGTCGAAAGCAAGCCTCCGGGCAAGCATGATAGTTGCATTCCTTTCTCTCTCTGATTCAAATGCTAAAACAAAAGAAACCCCTTTTTTTGCTTGCCAAAACAATGCCTGAGCCGCGGCATTGCCACCCCCTCTAACGCCGCATAACTGAAAATATGATAAGATAATGTCAGGAATCATTATTATGAGAGACATGATTTATTTTCATTCTCAATACCAAAATATAAACAGGAGCAATTAAGACTTCATAATTAAGCATTTGACATCTGAGCACGAGCAGAAAACTAAAATGTCATGCAAGTCACATCTAATTTCTTTCTCAATCGATTCTCCAATGTATGATTCTTGCTGACATGACTAGTCATTAGTCTCCAATCAAATGAAAACGATAAGAATTGAATAATTGCATATAAATATCAAACTGATCCTTATCCCAAGATTACTTGCTCTTTTTCTCCTTCAACATCAAAATGATCTTTGTACTAATATAAAAGAAAAGAAGGAAATCTGTAGTACCTGCATTGAAGTGGAATAGTACTCTTTAGCGATTGTCATTTTTCCTTTACACAGTTTTATTCTCATCTTTCCTACATGAAGCACATGTATTGATTCTGATGGATGATCTACTCCATTCATTTGGGTAACAACTACCTGTGGAAAGTAAAAGAAGAATAAGTATAATATTAAAAGTATAATATGTATAATATTAAGGGTTGAAGCAGTAACTAATGACCTACAAGGATAATGTTAACACCAGATTTTGCTATATGTTGAACTCAATGGAATGTATGATTATCGAATAAAGTTACAATAGAAAAATATCAAAAATCAATATCATGACCAAAATCAATGGTCAAACCACTTACCAAATGGATCACCAAAATAGTCATCAAATGGTGGTTGCAACACCAAAAATGGAAATGAATACAGAATAATATAAATATGGCATGTGAGTTATATTAGAAATGGGTAAAGTCTTGAAAATGGTGTTGGGGGGGGTGTTGTGGGGGAGCACGTACATGAAATTCAACATCATGCTTCCGAACAAGTGCCTCCACATAGCTTCCCAATCCAGGAGCTGTTTGATAAATATTAAATCAGTTGAAGCATATATAATCACATATGATAACTGATAAAAGATAAAAACCTCATAAACTAATAATAAATTCAAAAAAGAAACCAAGTTAAAAACAAGATCAACCAAAATCACACCTGGATCAACGGCACCAGTTGTTGTCAATGTTATTTGTTGGCCATTATAAGTAATCTCGGCTTGTAGTATTCTTCCAACATCAAAAGGCTCTGGTGCATAGACTGATTTGGTGGCTCCTGGGGTGGAAATTCATATCATTAGACTTGGGCAAAAAGACCTTTTGTACAGATCATATTCCCATCAACTCATCCCTATTAACATTGCATGAAACTGAAACTAAGCGCCATTCCCACTCATGCAAGTGGGTTTGTTCTACCAGTTGAGCTGACTAGAATTCATGACCTGTTGACATCCTGATTTTATTCATCTCGATTTTGCAATCAAACTTAAAGATAAAGATTGTACCTACTTAAATTTCTTCATTAACTACCTCCAAAAATTATATATATCACGTACAATCAAATATCCATTCTTAATAGTCTAACACATTTAAAGCAACAAAATCATTTAGTTATTTTATACCTGATATAAGCTCCCTTTTTCCTCCTTCAGATGGTACACGATACCATTGAATTGAACATTTGGAAAGTTCTGGACCATTATTTGAGCAAGGCTTAATCCTTAAGTAGGAACCTAAAGCTTCAGAACCATCTAATTCGTATGAATCAGAAAGTTTTTCCTCGATTCTCTTGCTCATTGCTAGCTGGAAAACATTAGATGAAATACAAAACATTCAGGAAGTAAATCATAGAAACATTTTCTACAACCTAAGCACATACAAACATGAACTGGATACCCAGACCATGAAAAAATAGGTCAGGAAAATTTCTTACTAACAAAAGAGCAATAGTTTAGTAATGTAACAAACAGACCTCTTTCCGAAGCAGAAGAGAACACTTAGACTTCTCTGCAAGTTGAATTCTCAATGCCCGTAGCTCATGTTCCATGTCCATAACCTATAAATTTAAGCTTGATTTACTCCCTATATACAAATGTCTTTCAGTTGATATAATACATCAGTTTAGCGTGCATTCATAATACCACAAAGACGGATGTTTAAGTTTTCAAATCAAAGTTACACCCTCTAACACAGTGAAAGATGACAAGAATGACTACAAGACCACTAACTGAACCATCACCCTGTGTTGATATGATTTATCAATCCAGAATAAGACATAAAAATAAGAAACTAAATAAAAGGTGCAAATTACGATAACGGTGGAAAATAATAACAGTACTTAATGGAGTGAAAAGTTTCAAGAATGACTATTACACAACAGAATGTCTCCATAACTCTGTAAACAAAGATGTAGAGTCAAACAATAGGTTCAATAGAAATTTAAAAACCAATGATAGCTAACAGCTATAGAAACTCTAGAGAGCAGTATCAGGAAACCTGAAATCAAATTTTAACTCCATTAAGATTTCAAGATTTTCTGCAACTAAAAAATGCACAACTAGCACGTTGCGGTTTCCTTTACTATTCAATAATCATTATAATTAAGTGAACTACTGTACAGAACTGAATGCACAGAGAATCATTAGCATAGGAATCAAACTATTTTCTGAAAAGAATGAAGGTAAACAAAGCCACCCAAACCAGTAATTCATCAAAGAAAGTTGTGTCCTCAGTTCTTTGAAAGAAAGTTATGTCCTCAGTTCATTCATCCACACAGATCAATATGACCATCATAAACTTGATTCACCATGGAAAAACACAAACTATGCATCCGCTTTATCTAGTCGAAAGATCATGGACTTACATACCATCATTCATCTACCATACTTTCCACAGTTCCTGAACATCGGGCTCCCTCTTTCTCATGTGTCTGCTCATTTTATTTTACAAATGACTCTCCTCCCTTCATCCCTACATTTTTTCTTTCTGTTTCTGTTTCTCTCTCTCTCTCTCTGTCTCTCTAACGCCAGTTCTTCCTTACAGAAAAAAGCAGCGGAAAACACTATCTTCTTAACCTTTGAAGCAACCATGTCCAACATTCTATGGCAAAGTCCAACCAATATATTTCCACCACACATCTATGGTATTGACACATAGGCCGTGTGACATTTCATTGAGCTAATAGCACATGAAACATCTTAAAAGACAAACACAATCGCCTAGATATCTCTTTGTACATGATAAAATAAACAGATAGATCAACAACTTGGAAAATCAACCATAAAGATAAATATAACATGTAAACTTAAACAATTTCGGGGGGGGGGGGGGGGGGGGGGGGGGGGGAATCGAAATAGCAGTTATAGCAACAACGCAACATGCTTATAAATATTTATAAATAGATATCTCGTGTTTCTGTAAGCAGAAAAAACATCAGAAGCACAAATCTAATATACACCTTGCTCGGCTGATGCAGCATTTTAATCCGCCTAGCCTCTTGAACTTCCTTCATTAATTCCTCAAAGTCCTGAAATCACATGCCAAATATTTTGTGAGGAATCAGAATAAGAGACTAAGCAACAACAAGAATAAATATCTAAGTTTACACACAAGAAACAGAGAAAGATGTAAAACTCATAATTCCTGAAAATTGCCGACTTCAAAGCAAGCATGATTTAATGCTGCAAATGGACATGTAATGAGAAATGTATTTTCATTTACAGCTGAATAAAATAATTTGGTTATAAGCTGATTATATTCTGTTTAAATGGTCAATGCAGTTGATCGCATGCTTCATCAGTGGTGAATCTTATACTTTGTTTTCAGGCTCTCCAATTTCACATCCATGTTCAATTGAAACCTTGTATTACCTGCTTCCCTGAAGCACGAGACATCCGTTCATGCTCTTGAAGAGATTCTTCCACCCTCTGAACTGCTGCTCTGGCACTCTCAATTTCAGCACGAGCAAAAGCCCTTTCCTCATCAACAAGTTTCTTGGCATCTTCTGAAGCCTAAAAATTGACACAAGTACTCATTTGTGTGATAAAGTGCATGCATAACATTGAAATGGCGTATTGACAAATATAAACAAGCAAATAATTAACATAAAAAATCCAAACTACAACACCAATGCACATTAGATGTATGATAAATATAAGTCATAAATTTGTTGCAGGGTAACTATCTACAGGAATTTTCCCCCCCATGAAATTCTTAAAATTCATAGTTAACCAAAACAATTGAACCAATCATCATTGAACAAGGAATACATGCACATTGAACCAATCACCGTCTGAAGAAAAGGGAGACAAGTTTTTCTTTTTTTAAAATCATATGAATATAAACCAAAGCCCTTCCAACCTTGATTTGTACCCCATATATCTTACACTACCCCAAGCACCAAGAGGTTTTCCTAGTTGAACCAACGAGCACCACACCAATCATTGCTAAACTCTTTAGATTATCAGCAGATGTAGCAAATACAATTTAGATATGGAATTCCCTAAGAGAGTGACTAAAAGATCACGATAAAGAGGCAATAAACAAGTTCGATTAAAAGATATGGTTACCTTTTTCAGAAAATCTGCTAGCTTCTTCACTTCTGCTTTTTCTTGAATCAATTCCCCTTCCCTTTGAGTCAATTGAACTGCTAAAGCTTCCACCTGGAGGAAAAGAACATATTTTCAGTTAAAATTTGCATAGGAAATTTAGCATCAGCAGTATTAAATGAACCAAAAATCTAAACGTGGCATTTGAGTGTTAAAAATACAAAGGAACAAGTTCAATGAAGGACCAAATTACGATACTAACCATAGCAATAGCCTCCTCTACATCATCCTTGTTTCTACCCGCCACACGTCCTCTCAAGGATTCAAGTGCATCTCTCAGCTTCTTCAGAAGAACATGCTTCTCCAATGACGCTGCCTCTCTGAGTTTAGCCTGCATTTCCCCAAGTGAAAAAAAAGAAAAGAAAAGAAAAAGAAATTAATATTTGAGTCATTTGATTTCATAGAAAATTCACATTCGTACAGCTTCACAACTGTAGAAAGTAACAACAAAGAAAGCAGCAACACTTGAGTGCAACAAACTATAAAGGGTATCAAATTATTTCCAAACTCCATTTACACTTCCTTACAGAAGGAAATCCAAGAAAGGGAGAACTCTAAGACCAGTCATCATTTTGCATTGGTCCAAGGATACATAGGAAGCATAAATCGAAAATAGTTTTCTAAGCTAAACATGTTAATTTTTTAGACCAAACATTTTCCAAGTTTTCTATCAAGCCTATGAATTGGCCTAACATAATCACATTCTTTAAATACTCCAAAAAAGTCCCTACGGTTTTGCATTCTGAACACTACATCACCCAAAACCTGAACTAGTGAGTTTAATAGTCATAGTTAAGATAAATTTCCATTACTAAAATATATAACAATTTAAATAAATAGTTAGGTAAATATTTTCTCAAACAATTTAACAAGATTATTGGCCTAGGAATACAAATTAGGAAACTGTAAAATAAAAACACAACCTCCTCGGACAACTTAGCAGCAGCAGCTAAGCCCTTCTCGAATTTGTTGGCAAGGTCACGGACAGAGAGGCGTTTTTGCTGCTCCAATAACTGTGCAGTTTCGCGTGCAACGACCTCCTTCATGGAGAGTACTTTCGGATCATCTTTACCATCGACTACCTGATTATTAGCTCCAATTTTGTAATTGGGAAACCGACTGGAAGCAAATACTACATCTGCTGATACAGCCGGGACAGCATCTTTTTGCATTGTGTTACCAAAATCACGGCTTAGTCTCGTCATAATTACAAACTAACTGGTCTCATCTGTTCATCACCAACAAGCGTTATAGCTTAATACCAAAGAATTGAACCACATGATAATCATTGTGAAAAAAACTGGAAAGAGAAACTGTGGGTCAGCAGCATTTACCAACCGTTAACAAACAACCTACTTAGTTTTTTAACAATCACTCAACAAATGTGTATGGTACCATCAAAATAACTAAATATACAAACAGTAAACATCTGCATTAACTGGTCAGGACGAAAATGAAACCCTAATTCCAAAAAAAAAAAAAGTTAACAAATGGAGACAAAAAGGGAAAGCTGAACTTACAGATGAAGAAAAAAATGTAACAAAGAGGAATTTTTTGAAGATTCCTTGGATCAGGTGAAAATTTAACTGGGCATTTTGAATTTGATTATGGTTGGCTAGAGACAATGTCCAATTCGTGGCAGAGGAAGAAGAAGGAGGAGAACGAGAAAATAATTTAAAAAGGGAAAGCAAAATGCGTGAGGTTTTGTTTACTTTTTAAAAAGGCAAGCCTAGAAGAAAAAGCCGCCCTTCCATGTCTTTCCTTATTAATATTATTATTAATTTTTTTTTTTCAAAGAAAAAATTTCAATGCAACTGTCTTTCTGTTCACTGTTACCAGATGACTTCAGATGCTCTATTGTATTGTCAAGCCTCTGCTTTTCAAATTCCATTTTCCTCGCGGGTCCCACATGTTGTTGTCTCATGATCATCATTTGGTAATTTTGCTTGCACTTTCGAATTCGAATTTCAAAGGACAAAAACAAAAAATTAAGAATTATTATTATTATTATTTTATTTGTACTATGATTCCATTGTGCATAACTTAGGTAATGTTTTTTTTTTCTTTAGTATGAATTTGAATATAAATATTTGAATTATTTTTTTTAATATCTAAAGGTATTTTTTTTGTTTTTATAAATAAAAACATCTTAAATATAGCTATTTAATATTTATGTTCTTGTAAATAAAAATAAATAAAGGAATTAAATTTTATAGTTCAAGAGATAAATATATTTTATAAATATAATTTTATAATATAATATACTTCTTATTCAAATATTTTTTCATTCAGATAAAGAGTCAAAAAAAAATTTTTTTTTGTATTAAGATGCAAATGTTTGGAAATCATTATAAAAAAAATAAATTTAAAAAAATTCTAAAATTAATAGAATTTCAAACTTCAAACGTTAATCAAATAAACCCTTAGCAAATATAGATATTGCTCAACTGTTTCTATATGCCCCTATTCATAAAAAATTACATGAAGATTCTTAGAACTCCCAAAGATATCATTTTTGTAATTAATTTGCATTCTTTCTTCTTTTTTAATTCTTTTTTTTATTGATAAAATTTCAACAACATTCCGAGGAAAAAGTTGGACGAGCGATGCCGAAAATGGTATTCCCACATAAAAGAATTATATAATTAAAGCACGGGTCATAAATTATGAATGTAATCTTAGGTTCTCTCCTTTACATATCACATGAAAGAGAGATTGACCAAAAAAAAAAGATTATTCCTCTGAATAAACTCTAGGTGTTACATTAAAATTGTGACAAATATGGTTTAATAATTAAGAAAAATGTCAGTCATATACCCTAAATTTATTATATTATTAAAAATATTACAAAATTTTAAATTTATTTAATTTTTCACCTTAAGTTTGTAATTTGTATCAACTGCCGACCAAAATGTTAACACCTATTTATAATTGATGATGTCACAAGGGGAATTGGACATTTAACATGTTAAATAAAAAATAAAAGAGAAATTAGCAATCATAAACCTTAAGTTTATAATGTTATGAAAAATTTTTACAAAAAATTGAATTTATTCATTTTTCTACCTTAAGTTTGTAATTGGTGTCAACCATCGACAAAAAGGTTAACTACAGTTTATAATTAATGATGACACAAGAATAATTTAGAAATGTAATATGTTAAATACAAAATAAAATGATGGTTTAAAATATAAAATAAAAAGCTAACCAATATGCAATTAATTACACTTCAATCTCTAATTTTTTCCTTAATTTAAAAAATAATTTGTCTTCTCAATTTATCTAAACAAATTTATATAATCAAACTAAATTAAAAAATTACCCTTATCCTTAATTCATAAACACCCAATCAATCCAATTCTTAAATTCAATTTCATAATAAAAAAAAACTAAATTTTATTTGATTGTTTATAGTGCAAAGTGAAAAAAAAAACCTCTTAAATTCAATGGTAAAATGACAATTTTACTTAAATTATGTTAAATATGCTAACAATATAAATGTTTTGATAGATGGTTGAAATAAAAGTATAAATTTATGGTGGAAAATCAAATAAATTTGAGCTTTTGTAGTATTTGATTAACGTTGTAAAATTAGGAGATAGTGATGTAGGATGGTTGCGGAGGATGAATAAGGTACCTTCATGAGGGCATAACCTAGGTTAAAGCTGTTCATTTTAGATAACATATTATTTTGAAGTTTGCGATGAGACAAATCAAGTAAAAAATGCTTATGTTGAACATGGTCGAGTAAAATATTCTATGAAACTACTATTTTTTTTCTTGTTGTTTCGTAGTTTTTAGTTATTTTCATATTTTTCCTGTAGCTTTCAAGATTTATATCTTTTTTTAGATATCGGATTTAGGTGCCATTTATGTTGTTTTCCGTATTTTGATTACGAGAATTTTATTATAAAATAAAATTTCATATTTGTCTATTTTAGTAAATTTACGACACTTGGGTTAGTATAAAAGGGGATCAAAATCATAGTCTTGTTCATTCAAACTTTTCTAATAATTTTTTTTATTTGGAAACTCAGTTTCTCTTATCCATCAATATTTTACGTTTTTGAATCATTAGATAGCCGATAATTTTTTTTGAATTTTATTTTATTATTTATTATGCAAAGTAAAAAATGCTCTTAAATTCAAGGGTAAATGATCATTTCCCTTGGATTTCATTCAATATTCTAATGGTGTTAATGTTTTGGTGGACGGTTGATACAAATTACAAGATTAAGGTAAAAAATAAAAAATCAAATTTTTATTGTATTTTAACAACACGATAAACTTAGAGTATGTGACTGATAAATTCCTTAATAATTACAATTGAGTAATAATTACTGTTCGTTTGGTATGACTTTTGTGCTGCCAAAACTTTTTTTTTTTTTAATGCTAGAAGTTCTTTTTAAATATTTTTTTATGTTATTAGGCTGTAACTAAAATTTAAAAAAATGTTTATTAAAGTAATTTAATAGTTTTTACTAATATAAACTCTAATACAAACACGTCCTTTAGAATTATCACACAATTTGTTTAGAATCTCATAAAAAATATTTCTGAAAAAGATTTGTCTGAATTTTCTAAACCAAACGTATCTTTTCATTTATAATTAAGAAAAAAAAGATGTCTTCTTGAGACTTTGATAAGTTGGCTGCACGCCAGTAGACCAAAGCCGTCCAGATCTCTTTATCTCAATTCTCCCCAGCAAGTAGCTTTCTTTGTCTATTATTAAATTTTCAAAAGCAGCTCGTGTATGATACAAATCCACCGACCTCATTGAGAAACAAGTCTTGACTTGAGAAATTGGAGAGCCGTCATTCGGTGTTTTTAAGAATTTTATTATCAGTAGATAACTTTTCACATAATTATACGTATAATCATTCTCAAATGTAAGCCGTGCATATTAATATAATTATTTTTTAATATATTATAAAATCATTTATTTTAATAAATAAAATCTCACTCTATTAAATCAAATACCTTAAAAGTCTGTCCACGTAAAAAAAGAATGAAGCGTTTACATTAGAAGAAGGATTGTACCGGCTACTCATTTTTCACACATTTTTTTGGGACAGAATTCCACTCGAACTTAATATTATTTCCACTCATCCACTACTATCTAAACTCAGTTAAAATTTTTTCGACGTTGAAAAGATAAAATTATCATTTAATTTTAACAAATAAAAAATTTAACGCTGCAAATTATCCAAACGAAGTAGTTTGATTCAATTGGAAGAAAAATGCTCAGCTCTAACCCTAACTCAACGGCCACGCACAACCAAAATCAGAATTAAATTTTGTTTAATTTATAATCAAATAACAACAAAAAGATGCATGGTTGGTGAACAGCTGCTAGTGGCAGTGGCATGGTGTGGTAAGGCAAGATGGAGTGAGGAATGCGGTTGCTAAATCTGAGCGACTCTAGTGTCCGGTGATGAGGCGCTGCGCCATGGGGGCTGACGTGATTGAAGTTGGTAATGAGCGAAAGGCAAGAGAAAGGCGACAATTTTTATTTGACTAAGAAGAGAAGATACTGCAATTTATTTATTTTTTTTTTTAAGAAAAAAGAGATGACAGTACAATTTTTGTTAAAGAACAAGAATAGGTTGACAATTAAAAAAAAAGTGCTGAATCTAGAAAGGATGAGCAAGAAGACTGGTTTATTTTAAATGAGATTGAAGATTACCATTGAGTCTTACTGTAATTGATGCCTTTTTTTTTTCTTCTCTCTCGACTGCTTTGCCAGAATTCTTTTAATTTTTTGGTTTAGTGTTTGGTATTAATTTGGTTATTGGATTGAGTTTGGAATTATTTTCGTTTTAATTTTGGTTATTTTGTTTCATTCATTATAATTTTGATTATTTTGTTTCATTTTTTATTCTATGTCTAAATTGCAAAGAATAACCGAAGTCATCTAATTTTTTTATCATTTAACTAGGGTGAAATAATAATTTTACATTAAAAGGTAAAATAATTATTTTATTAATATTTTGTTAGATTCTCTTATGCAGTTTAGGCGATATGAATAATGATACATTTTGTAAACTTTAGGTGGAATTCATTAAAAAAAAATTTGTATATTTTGGGTAAAATGAGAAAAATGGGTGGTTTCTTTAATTCCAAAATAACCGTACAAAGCCTTCCTAATTGGTTTAAATAATGGTGGAACCATTTTGGCCCAACTCCTGATATCCTTACACCAAACGCCACCCACTGTTTAAATTTGTTCAAAGCCTATTATAATCCCTCTGAATCAGAGAAAAAGTTTTCGCCTTTCTTCTGTTTTTGTACAAACTTCTTTCTTCCTTGGGTTTGGATGTGGAACCTCAATTACCACACTCAAGATGCCCAAATTATCCTTCAAAGAACCTTTAAAGTAAAATGGTGGTCAAAATTTGACGAACAATCAAAATTGACTGACAATTTGGTCCGAGATTGGCTCTCTGCCAAAGGATTTCTTCAACCGACCATTAAACAATCTAAAGCCCACCAAACTTTCTTGAGCCAAAAAACAAAAGCCCAGTCTCTCATTGCCAGCGCCAAGACTGAAGATGAATACTTCAATGTTATGCATCAACTTCTCACCACAAGGTCAGAGACATCTGTTGCAACTTCCTCTTCAAGCACTTCAGGAGATGAAGAACCTTTTATTTCTCTTGGTGATGAAAATGAAGATGACTGCTTCGATATTTTCTCTCCAATAAAGCATTAAAGCTGTATTAAAGCCAATTTAAAACTTTACTTATTTGTATCTATGTACAAGTTTTGTACTTAAAAAAAAAAAGGTTTTTATTTCCCCTATTCTTCTTCGGGTGGTCCTCTGGACACAAGTGAGAGCGCACATGTCTCTTCACCCGGGGTGTATTCTGTATTTATATTCTGCATTCTGTATTTTGTATAAAACTACAGTTCTACTACAGTACAGAGTTCCAAAGATTACTATGCACTCAAAACTCCGCTACAGTAAACAGTGCAGAGCTCCAAAGATTACTGTGCACTCAAAGCTCCGCTACAGTGAACAGTTTAAAAATTTTTTGTATTTAAACCGAGAGGAAGACTTAGACTCCTCAGGTTTTTCATTTCTAAAGTTTAGAACTTCTCTCTCTTCTTCTCTCCATTCTCTCTAGATTTCTCTCTCTTCTCTCTCTCGGGATTAAAGAAAATCTTATGTATTCAAGGAATTTTTCCTAAGTTCCTTGTTTTCAGACTATTTTTCGATTTTCCATTTTTAAAGCTGTCAGATCAAAAGAAATAAATGTAAAGCATTTAAATTTAAAGCAATTTCAATATCATGTACATTTAAATTTCCGCACTTTAAATTTCTGCAATTTACTTTTCTGCAATTTAATTTTATGTACATTTAAATTTCAACAATTTATTTATTTTTAAAGCATGCTCTGCAGACTGATCTCTATCAGATCTGCCATATAAATTGTACATTCCTCTTAGGCAAAGAGACCAGATCTCGATCCTCAGTTGTAAATCTTCTATTCTCCCTCCATTCCTTCAGAGCACCATTTCTGGGAACCAGATCTGGTACTGTGTATGCACCCAAGCCTTTAGATGTATGATTGTTGCTAGGCCTCCTAAAGAATCTAATAAATATATGGTAAAGTGATTATAAAAATTGACTAACCGCGTTTAAAGAATTTAATTATTATTTGGTAAAACAAAATTGATTTGGTATATCAGCTGGAATACTTGAGGATGCGGGCTACTGGTCCAAAGCGCTATTAAAGATCTGCTCTAAAATAACTGAGCAGGAGCGATTCCTTAGATAACAACGCTAAGTACCATATCAAGTTTAAAATTTGCCAACCGCGATCCAATTTGTTTCTCTACAAAGCAATCAATAGAGAATTATTTCGAAAACACATCCATCCTGATACTGTGTATGCACCCAAGCCTTTAGATGTATGATTGTTGCTAGGCTTGCTAAAGAATCTAATAAATATATGGTAAAGTGATTATATATATTGTTTTCTAAGAAGGGTATCTTTATTTTGTTAAAATAAAGATGCTAGTAAAATATAAAAAAACATAAATTTTAATACACTAATAGACCAAAAAACACATTATTTAATGTATAAAATCCGTGTTTTTTATATTTTATTGACATCATCACTTCAACAAAGCGAGGATGTCATCGTTAGAGAAGAACCTGTATTATTCATAAGAATAGACTAAGGAGTTAATATATAGTAAACTTAATATAAAGTCTATATATCTGAACTTTTAAAAAAATTCAGAACTGTAATGTTTCTGTAAATTACATGCTATAATATATTTATAGGGTTTTGATCTGCAATAGTGTGCATAATGTCAACCCTCTGTACCTATAAATTGTAAAAGTTAAAAAAAAAAAACATATTCAATTGACAAATATAATTCTAAAAATTGATAATTAAGTCCCATCAAATCGAGAAAATGAAAATCATAACTAATTTTCCTCACTAAATTTTGTATATTTGAATGGGAAATATGAGTGTTTATTGTACATTAATTTCATATAAATGGGCATATTTTTTCATTATCCCTCTCTTATAATGATTGTTATCCATTTGGTGCGGAAATTTTGTCTAAGGCCACGTGTCAGAAGAATCAATTGTTTCTCCATTGAAAAAATGTTAGATTTGATTGCAAATTCAGGTTCAGTGATTTACGATCCACATGATTTTATTATGCGGTATGGAGGGATCATGCTACGATGCAACTGTGGCACCGTGCCACGGTTGCATCTAGTCGTTGGATGCAGTTAGATTGGTGGGGTCTACTGGCATCTAACGGCTAGATGCAACTGTGGTACGGTGCTACAGTTGCACCTAAGGTTTCTCCGGTATGGAGGGTAAGGTACAAAAATATAATTAGGTGTTACTATGATTTTTTTTTTTAAATATTGGTTATACATCAAATTACTACATTGTATAAATATTTATAATTATTATATAACAAATATTACACTAATATTTACAATCAGATGTACATGTATTACCATGACTTAACTAAGCTTATATTTTAATTTTGACTATGATTAGTTTTTAGTTGGATAACAAATTTGAGCTTAAACAATAATGACACTGGTTATAAATAGTGACGTGGTATCAAAGTACGCTAATGAATAATAAAGAACCAATAGTCTAATATTAATGTTATGAAATTGTTATAGCCTAGAAATTTCAAAAAAATAAATATAGAAATGTATTTGGCAACTATTTTAGAAACTGTTTCTTTAAATGAATCTGGAAATATATCTTAAAGAATTTTGAAAATATTTTCAAAAAAAATTTGAAAGAATACTGAAAATATTTTCTCAAAAATTATTTTAAAAATATTTTCTCATTTAGAAAACATTTTTAGATTGAATCTAATTTTTTTTTTAATAAAAATTGATTTTGAAAATACTCTTCACGCTTCTTTCATTTATATTTAAAAATTCTCTTTATTTGCAACAATTTTATAAAGATCATGAGACTTTCCACATAAAACCATTATATTAATAAGGATTATGCTACGGTGCAATTATGACACCGTACCACGGTTGCATCTAACCGTTGGATGCAGTTGGATTGGTGGGATCCACTGGCATTCAACGGCTAGATGCAACTGTAACACAGTGCCACAGTTGCACCTAAGGTTTCCCCTATTAATAATTATAATTATGGAAATTCTTACAATTCTAATATCTGCGATTCAAATAAATAAACAATTTATTCTAATTTTTATTTTTATATTTCAATTTTAGATCGTTCCGATTCTGATAGGAGGTTGTTAAAGCAAAATAAAAGTGTTTTGAGTTCAGATCCGGGCAGCAGAAAAGAAACGGAGCAAACAAAACAGTATCACACGAACAGCATATTAATGGAGAAGCATTGAGAGCCTCTGGCTCTGCTAACAACAGTCACAGAGATTTTAGGAGAAAAAAGACCCAAAAAAAGAAAAAAAAAATGGTGGGTAGCAATCAAAAGAGACACTTGCTACTCTACTCACTCGTTGCCCTCGTCTTCTTCTACTCTTATTATTACCATTCATCTCTTCCCACTTCCAAAAATCTCACTCGCACCGAAACCGAAACCTTTAACTTAATTCCCCAAAATGCCCCCTCCCACTCCTCCAATTTCACTCTCATAATCAAAGTCCTCACCTTCAATCGCCTCAACTCCCTATCCCGCTGCCTCCACTCTCTTTCCGCTGCCGATTACCTAACCGACAGAGTCCATCTCCATGTCTACGTTGACCATTCTGCCCCTCTCGCCGATCAATCGTCGTCGGAGTCGGACTCACGGGCGATCTTGCGTTTTCTTGATGGATTTGAGTGGAAATTCGGGGATAAATTCGTTCATTATCGGACTGCAAACGCGGGGCTGCAGGCTCAATGGCTCGAGGCTTGGTGGCCAACTTCAGATCACGAGTTTGCCTTTGTCGTTGAAGATGATTTGGAGGTTTCGCCTCTTTTTTACAAATTTCTTAGGGGTTTGATCGTCAATTACTACTATCACGCTCCTTCCAATCTTACTCGCTCTATCTACGGAGCCTCGCTTCAGCGTCCAAGGTTCGTCCCAGGTACCATTTTTCGTTTTTTCTACTCTGTATGATTTTGATTTGTAAATTTTGTAATGTGAATTGTGTTTCACAGTGTTCTTGTGCAACTGATTGCATTGTAATGCGTCTTCCATTTGGATGAAAACTTGAGCCATGCATAAAGGGATTATCTTGTTATCCTTGAAATTTTGAAAAACTAGGAAGGGCCTGTATGCACACACATAATCATGTGAGCAGGGTTTAAGCCCCAAAACTTTTGGTAGCATGAGATTTTACGATCTCAACTAGATGGCATCCACATTGACTATATCTATACTGCATCACTTCACTTCTGTCGCTGCCAGAAAGCATATTATTGTATGTGTTAAAATTTATTCCTCGTGTACTGTCTATGCTTTTCGAATTCTCATACTCTTTAAGAATTATTATTATTATTATTTTGACTTGTTTAGTTGCTGCTTATAGGTAAGCATGGAAACAAAATACACCTAGATAATGGAACACAGCTTTTCTTGTACCAGTTGGTTGGCACTTGGGGTCAGCTTCTTTTTCCACAACCTTGGAAGGAGTTCAGGTTGTGGTATGACGATCACAAAGCCAGGGGCATCAAGCCATTTCTTGATGGGATGGTAATCTTTTATATGTTTCATTCCTTTGCTTGAAACTTTCTATTATTTGATTATGGCTTGTTACTCATAAATCAAAAATCTATTCGCAGGTGACAACAGGATGGTACAAGAAGATGGGAGAAAGAATCTGGACTCCTTGGTTCATTAAATTTATATATTCTCATGGCTATTTCAATTTCTACACCCATTTTCCAAATGAGAGGGCACTTAGTGTCTCTCACCGAGATGCTGGTGTTAACTATGGAAAATCAGCTGGGCCAGATTCCAAACTATTGGATGAAAGTTCGCTTGATTTCAACATTCTGAAAATGCAGCCTTTGAGTAATCTGAAATGGTACGATTTCTGTTTCAGAGAAGTATTTCCTGGAAGAGTTGTGAAAAGCATGGATGATCTTGGTACTGTTCTTCCCTCTGTGCAGAGACAAGAAACAGTTCTGGTTGTGAGCTTATTTGGGGCATCTGATGCAGTAACAAGGAACCTCCTGTGCCAGTTTGAGAGGATAAATAGTCAGAACCACATATTTTTAGGCTCGCATTCTGACTTTCTGTATGATCTTGCCAGAAGGGGAAATCCAGTGATTGATGCGGACCTATTTCTTAACGATATCAGAGCATATGAATCTCTGAGCTTACAAAGTTCTGATGCTAGGTTGACAAAGGAAGTCTTAGTGAAGGTATATGTAATCAAAAAGTGTTTAGAATATAGGTATAGTGCTTGGGTAGTGGATGCAAATTTTCTTCCCTTTAGTAATGATTTGTTTCTTGAACCAATTGATGCAACCTCTGACTTCTATTATGGGGAGAGTTCTAAACTGCTTTTTGTAAAGAGCTCATCTTCTGTTCAGAAAATGTGGACTAAGAATTTTTTGTATGAAGTTGCAAATTTGGTGGATAAAGTTTCTTTACCCAGAGATCACAGAAACTTTGCAAATATAATGGCAAACTTATTGAGACAGAAGGCTGGTGTGATGATTAAGAGGGTTGATGAATCGAAGATTGGGTTGGATATTGGCACTGGAAGTGCTAACCAGTCCTCTTCTGCTGTAGGGAAGAAGATTGTTTATTGGTCTGCTGACCTGGGGCCGGATAGAATTCAAAAGCAGCTTGAAGAATTGAGTCTGTGGGATATAGACAGTGACTCATCTTGCAAGGCAGTCATTTGTCACCAGTCATAGCATCTGGTGGCAGTTATTAAAGTTTAAAGTCCTTATGGTTTGATAAGTTTCATTTATTCATATTCCATATTCTTTTGCTCCGCTCAAAGTACTGGGAACTTGAAGCTTCCAAAATCCAGGCACCAAAGGAGTTGGTGATGTATATCAAAATGATGGTATGGCTGTGAGGTTATTTACATTCTTGTTGGTCAAGAGTTGTGATTAGGCATGTTGATAAAGAGGACAACTTTTCACTGGAGCAAAGGGGTGTTGATGTATAGTTTTTGGGGACATCAGCATTTTGTCCAGTAATTTAGACAACAAAACATTTGAGCTCCCTCTCTTGATGCATCTGTGAGCAAAATGTAATGCAGATATTTCAGAAATTCTTTTGACCTTAAAGATTCCCCAAGAATTTTGATGGTTTCAAAGGTGCTTCAGTTATTGAACCTAATATAGAGTGCTATGAGAACAAAACATAAGCTATCAATTGTCCCTACCTGGTATTTTTCCTAATATCCTATGTGAGCTGATACGATTGTCCTAGTTTAGTGTGCATTTTTTTTTTAACATCAAATCTTTTTCTTCACACCTTTTCCTTATTGACATTAAACATTGAGGAAACTCATCTTTACATTGCATTGTGTATTGGTTTTATAGAGTTCTCAAGAAATGTGATATTGATCATCTACACATCAGCCAATACCCAGGAATGACTGCAGGGTCTCTTGAATGACATTCCCAGAACCGCAAAGACATATTTGTCAGATAAATAAAACCCTCAAAATCAGCTCAACTCTTCTAACAAAATTATTTTCAGGGGATTTTGCATCACGCGGGACCCGGAGTGAAGGTCTTCATTCTGTCATTAACTACAAAATCCTGCACTTCGTCCCTTGTTTGGACCCAACTGCAACCAGGATTCTTCTTTGCCTCTCTTGATTTCATCAATTCCCTAACCTTGCTAGCCTCATCCCATTTCCCTGCTTCTGCATACATGTTTGAAAGAAGTATATAATATCCACAATGTTGGGGCTTTAACATAAACAGATGCTCAGCTGCCCAAGCCCCCAACTCTACGTTACCATAGATTCGACATGCCCCGAGCAAAGCTCCCCAGATATTGGCATCTGGTTCAACAGGCAGGTTTTTGATAACTTTCACTGCATCCTCCATAAGGCCAGCTCGGCCAAGGAGATCAACCATACAAGCATAGTGCATTTCTGTTGGCTTAACACTGTCAGCTTGCATTTCATCGAAGTACTTCTTCCCCTTCTCGACTAGTCCTCCATGACTACAAGCTGTCAGAATAGCAATGTACGAAACAGGATCATACCCCACACCATCTTCCCTCATAGCTTCAAAGAGATTGATTGCAGTGTCCACCTCACCAAGCATTCCATAACCTAAAATCAATGTATTCCAAGAGGCTGAATCTTTGACTGGGAGACAATCAAATATCTTATTAGCTAGATCAATTCGTCCACTTCTAGTATAGAAGTCCAAAATTGAGTTTGCAACAAAGAGATGTGTATGAAGATGTTTTCTTATTGTAACACCATGTATTTCTTTCCCTTGCTTTATTGCAGCAAGATTTGCACAAGCTGATATAGCACCCATAAAAGATACTACATCATGCTTCATACCCAAGAGTCGCATTTCAGAGAACAAACTCAGAGATTCTGAACAATCACTAGTTTGAGAATAGCCTACTATAAGTATATTGTAAGATACTTCATCCCTAAAGGAGATGTTAAAAACGTTTTGAGCTAGGTTTAGGCAGCCACATTTTGCATACATATCTGTCAGAGCATTGGTGAGAAACAGATCAAAGTTTAATCCCTTGCGAATAATCCTTGCATGGATTTCTTTCCCAGGGCGAAGAAAATGACCCCGTGCACAAGCTGGAAGAACATTTGTCAGAGTAACAGAATTGGGAAACTCATTATGAATGGGCATTTCTCTTACTAATTGCAAAGCTTTTAACTCAAACCTGTTTTGAGCAAAGTTAGCAACCATGGCATTCCAGGAAACAATGTTCTTTTCTGCAATATTGTGAAACAAATAGGACGCTTCTGCTGGGCGGCTTGATTTTGCATACATATCAATCAATGAATTGGCAATGAAAACATCAGAGTCAACTCCCATTCTTAAACTGAAACCATGAATTTCCTTCCCTAAATTGAAAAATTCTAACTCAACCAAAACAGGCAAAATGCTAGATATTGCAATAGAGTTGGGTGTCAACCCTGCAGCAATCATCAGCCTAAACATATCCAAGGCCTCCATATTATTCCTAGTATAGGCAAGACCAGAAATTACGGTATTCCAAGAGACCTCGTTCCTCTGTACCATTGCATCAAAAACTTGTCTCGAAGCCGTCACATTCCCACATTTCCCATACACATCAACCAATGCATTGCTGATAGTCACCTGAACATCCAAGCCAACCTTCACAACATAACAATGAATCAGCCTTGCCATGACCTCGCCTGCAAGGCACCCACAAACCGGCAAAACACTGACAATACTAACAGGATTTGGTTTAAATCCAGACCTTGAAATCATTTCATAATACAAATCAAGCGCCTCCACATAATATCCATTAACCGAAAACATTCCTATTATCGTATTCCAGGACACAGTATCTCTCTCAGGCATTTCATCAAACGCTTTTTTCACATCACCCAAACACCCACAGCTACCATAGAGCAGCAAAAGGGTATTGCCAACGAAAACATCTGTATCAAAACCAAGCTTGAACAGACTCCCATGAATCTCCATGCCCTTTTGAAGCTCCATATTATCGGCACACGCCTTGAGGGCAAAAGGGAAGGTATGATCATCAGGCCGAACGCCGGTCCGAACCATTCGATTATACGTTGTGAAGCCATCGTGAATTCGGGCAACGGATAGAGCTCGAATGAGTGTGTTCCACAAAAATGCAGTGCGGCAATGTGAGATAGTTTGTTCAAAGAGAAAGATAGCAGCATTTGGTTCTTCAAACGCCGCGTAGCGAAGGATTAAAGACGCGGAGAGGGAGACACTTGTAGGAAGGAAGCCATTTTGAATTGCGAAGGCGTGGGTTTGTTTGATTTGGTATAGAGACTTGCAGTCGGAGGAAATTGCGAGGAGATTTATGTGGGACTGGTGGTTGGCTTTTGTGAAGAGGAAATGAGCTTCGGGTTTGTACAAACTCAGTCCCAGACTAAGAGCAGTACGTGCGTGGCTCCGTAATAACATGGAAATGGCAATTATAAAAGTGTTTGTTTGAATGCGTCCCAACACAAGTAGAATTATACTGAGATTGTGTGAAGCTTTCTATTCAAAAACGACCCAAAATACGCGTTGGTTCTATGAAGGGATTCAGAAATCAAACACATTTTTAAGAGTAGCTGTGACAAGTTTGAATTTGCTGCCACTTTGTTTTGATTTATTTTTTCAATCATAAGGAGACAGATGATCAATTAATTTTTTTGAAACAATACAGGGAACTTTTTTTTCTTACATTTTTGCATATTAAAAAAAAAGATACATTATTGCATTTCTTCAATTTTTTTTTTTTTAAAAAAAAATCCTCTCTTCTTTCTCTTCCTAAATCCACTGTCCCCATTACGAACAACCTCTTGTCCTGCTGGGAGCTCTCTTCCGGTGGATATTATCTCACCCATTTGGTGGTGGTGCTAGATTGGTGGTTTTGCCACTTATGGCCCTGAAAGGGCTCCTTGCGGCTGTGTTGTTCTTCTCACCCATATGAGCAGCGGGTGTTCTTTTGTTTTTCAGCTTATGTTATCAGTGGAGGTGCTAGATCTAGGTTATGCTTACAAAATCTTCGATTTCTTTTTACCTACAGTAATTGGGGAAAGGTAGAATCAATCCTTCCCGTAAAATTTGTCCTGCTTTTAATGGGTGAAATTTTTCCTCTTCTATCTAGAATTATAAATTCTTAATGTCTGAAGATTGTAATAATTGTGTTTTATTGTGTGAGGTTGTATTAAGGTAGCTCTTATAGGGGTGGTAAACCGAATAAACAAATTAAATTCGAATCGAATTGTAAACGAATTGGGTTGAAATTTTCATGATTCAGATTCGATTAATTTATTAAACGGATATTTAGTTTGATTCGTTTAATTTGTTTAGTAGAATTAATAAATGAATTGTATTGAATCTGGATTTGTTTACTATTTTTTTATCCTATTACGAATCCATAATGAATTGAATCAAATATGAATTCGTTTGCAGTTCGTTTAGAAAAATATAATTAATACAAAAATTAAGCAAAATAAAATATAAAAAAACCACAAATTTAATATCCTACAAAATACAAATAATCCATACCATATTTTAGGATTAAAGATACGGTCATTCAAACACTAAATAACAAGTTCTTAACAATAATTCAAATTCAAATTATAAAGTAAGGTGATTTCTTTAATTCTCTTCATTTTTTCTTTGTCACCTTGAAAACAAAAATCCTACAACAAAAAGTAAATAAAATGATATTAACATGCTGCAACACTGATGATAGTTACCGTAAAATTTTAAAATATTAAATATATAGCAAATTTGTAGTATTGTTAAGGAAATAATAATAATTAATTCTCTTCTAGAGTAAGGAAACTTGACCAATGATGTGTAACTTTTGGAAGCTGAACAAATCAAGCATACGATAATATCGGATATGATGACCACATTTAGAAAGATTTGAGAAGTAGAGCTAGGCCTTAGGATAAGATGAGTAATAGAAACAATAATTAATATTAGTAAATAAATTATAAAATATTTCACTCTAGCTTTAATCCATTTTATCAATTATGAGATGGAAATTTAAAGACAACTAATCATAAGCTTGAATAACTTTTAAGCTCAAAAACTCAATCATTACTAAAGGATGCATCTTGACGATGACAGTGCATTAATTTGGAAAAAAAAGGTAAAAGAAAAAGAATCATATCAATTCAAATGTGTAGGGATGAATAATCTCAGGTGATGGAGAAATCTAAAGGCAAAGAATATATGATAATGTGAGATATACCTCTAAATAGCTCTAAAATTTTAAAAAAAAAAATCAAAGCTTACTATGCGAGTGTGAGTTAGGTGAGATGGTGTCGTCTAAGAAATTGTGGAGAGAACAAAAAGAAATTGCTGAGGGCGAATCGTGAACACTGAACACTGGAGACAAGAGAAGGTTGCCGTAGCTGAGAGATGAAGGGAAAGAAAGAGCGAAACAGTGAAATGCAAAATTAGGACTGCCTGCCCTAATTCTTGTTTCACTTTATGGGTAGTCTTATTATCGCTCAAAATTACAATATTAACCTTTAATTTTTAAAAAATTTTAAAAGAAATTTAAGGACAAAAAAATAATTTAATTAAACTGATTTTAAACGAATCAACTCATATTCGATTCGTTTATGATCCAATTATTAAACGAATCCTAAATGAATAAATGAATCAATATCTTCAAGCCTGAATTCGATTCGTTTAACTAATGAATCGAATCGAATTCACTCATTTTTTAAACGAATCAATTTTTTCAAACCCAAACCTATTTAATTCGCATCGAATTGAATCGAATAAATGAATTCTAACACATATTGCCACCCCTGCTCCTATGACATTTGTATTGTTGGCTCCTTCGATGTTTGCATTGATGACCTCTAGTTCTTTGAATGATTCATTATAAAAGAAAATGATTGCAGGTCAGTAACCCTAATAATGTTTCTTCACTCTTTTCTTGGTTATCATTTTTTTCCCTTCAGAAATACGCTCGGTCATTTGCAATATCACGCTATGTTTGAATTTAGGCAAGGGCTACCTTGGAGATGTTATAAGGTAGAGCGCAAATCACAACTACACACGCAAAGTGATAAATAGTAAAAAATACGTTATAACTTTGATTGTGTGGTTATGAAGGCTTGCTCTACCTTAGAGCGGTTCCAACATAGTTAAACCCTTAATTTTATGTTTATGTGCACATAAATATCGGTCTATTTGGCTATTACTGTAGTTTCTACTTATTAATACATCGATGACATGTAGCATGACATGCATTTGGTTTAAAATTTAAAGTCTCTCAGTCTTTTTGTATAATTTTTTTTTTATAAAATTCAATGGGAGAATTTGTATTCTGAAAATTTAGATGAGTAAGTCTAAAATTTTAGTCTCACCATCAACAAAAAATATATAAGACATTAACTTTACTCTTATTAATCGTTAGATGTATGAAATTTAAGACTTTAATTTTAACGCAGGATAGCAAATTTTTCTCAAAATTATTTTTTTAATTTATGCTAAAAATCTTATTTGCCCAATAAAATCTTTATTTGTTCCCATTAATTTAAAAAAAATACATTAAAAAAAGCTTTGCATATGACGGCTATAATATTTTGTATTCTTAATTATAAAATTCAAAATTAAAAAAAAAAAAAAAAAAACTCCTGCATGTGACGTGCGTGTGGCAGTCTTGAGTTCCTCAGCCAATGCAGGGAATTATAAGCTCCAAAACGGAGTCATGTTTCAGTCGTAGATGCGCGTGTAAACGCAAGACCGCTTGATATGGCTCATTGTCAGTGACCCGGGACTTGTCACAAATTATTAGGACGTTGCAGTCTCTGTTAATCTTCTGTCAAATCAGAAAAAGCCATGCGGCTTCGGTAGCATTTATTACCTGAATTTTGTTATGTTACGCACATGACTTTTTTCAAAGAGCTGTCAATTACAGGCAGCAGCTCTAACTTAGCACCAATTCTTACCAAGAGCACACAGTTGTGCATGACTGACTGTCAGCTATGGGACAATGAGGCCGCACGCTGGACGCGTGTTTGACTGGCATTGGTCTTTTTTTTTTTTTTTTTCATTCAATACATTATATCTCTCTCGAGGTTTATTTAACAAAAAAAATTAAAAAAATGTGTTTAAAACTTTAAATGAAGCCAGCAGTTTTCAATACCGCCGCCGGTAAATGACATAAAGTCGAGGGTCCCGTATTTGACGAGCATTCGTCAATAGGCAAATGGCATATTATCACTTAGGCGGACGGCGGACCCCTGAAATGTAACTTAGGCCCACCCTTGACATAAGGTTAATGTTAAGTTACACGAGGGAATTCTTAAAATAATAAAAAGATACGAAAGTACCTAGACATTACTGAGAAAACGTGCAATAAATTTGTTCCGACACTGACAAGCTTTTTATAGACTGAGCGGCAATTTTGAGGCAGAAATCAACGAAAGCACATATTTCACGTGTTAGAGCAATTGAGACTATTATTGATTTGCTGTTCGGTCCACCATTTCGGTCAGAAAATTTGCTACCCTATCATGTTTCGTAGATTATACTGAAACATGAATGACTTATCGTGTGTTTATTTAATCGGAATAGGAATGAGAATTAAAAAATTAAAATAAATGGTGTATTTATTTATATAAATAAAAATTCGATTAAAAATTAAAGTGGTGAGTCCCATTTAAAATTAAGAATAATAGCTAAAGTTTTCATTCCCTAAAATAATTATATTACTCCAACTTAAATTGTGAAATTTTCATTTTATCCTTATTATTATTAATGTTGTTGTTGAATAATTTATTATTATTCATGATGATAAAAAATAGTTACTATTAATATTAATTATATTTATTAATCATTATAACTAATAATAATAATAATAATACCAATAAGAATAATAAGAATAATAATCATTACTATTATTAATATAATTATTATAAATAATAATAATAATTATTAATCCTATTTCCTAAAGTGACCATATTACCCCCACTTAAATTTTAAAATTATCATTTTATCCTTCCTTATTATTATTATTATTATTATTATTATTATTATTGACTAATGTTAGTTTAGTAACTTGTAACAATCCATTTTGCTTCCAAGATGAAGTAAACACATTAATGACAATATAATTAATTCTGATTCTGATTCTGATTCCTACAACTAAAGTAAATAATTTATTCTGATTTTCATTCCTATTACGATTACTAATTAGTAAATGCACCGATATTCTCTTAAGTGTAACTTAAGATATATGAGTTTTACTAAATTACTAACTTATGTAACTTATATTTTTGTAAAATAAGTTAAAACTAATAACATGAAAGTGGGGTCTATTGCCATATTACATGGACTGTATGTTACATTAAATATAATTTACAAATGATTGTGTAACTGTTCATGCAAAATTTAAGTGCATCCCACTTAAATAGTATTCATTTTTGCATATTTTGAGGGCATTGTCATATAACTAGTACAATAGTATTAGTAGACCAGCCGCAACCATTGGTTCTTTTCATTTTACAAAATAATAATAATAATAATAATACTTCATTCGATTTCATATTATTATTATTATTATTATCATTATTATTAATTCATTCGATTTCATTTTATTTCTTTTCCATGTTAATTTATTAAGGCAGGGAATTAAAAAAAATGCACGATCCAGAAAAACATGGGTATTACATAAATTGAAAAAAATTGAAAATTATGGAGGTGACGGAATGAATTATGTCATGGTTGATGGCTCATTATATAAGTGTTTAGTTTGACCTCAACTTATTCTTTTGCCATTTTAAGGCAAAGAAAACAAATAGCACGTCAAAATTCAAAAGCCAAATAATTTTTCTCATACAATCACATGCATTTTTCACTCTCACTTATACTATCAGTTAATAATAATAATACAAAAATCTATTTTAATATTGATGAAATTTATTGCACTGATTAATGATATCAAAATAGTTATTTGTAATGTTTTTAAATATTTTCGAAAATTAATTTTTGAATTGATAGATTTAAGCATTTAATAAATTTAGGACATATCGATAATAACTTAACATTAAAAATAAGGCAGTGGCTATGCACTAATGATGACAGTCAGATCATAGCAGTAAGTGTAAGTTTAATATTTATCTCTATAATTATACAATCATCATCAATACCCTATCGTGGAACCGTTCCAACATAATAGGACCAAAAAATTGCATGTCACACATATTTTATTTTAGGAAAAATATCTACCGTCCACCCGTTTTTTCTAACTTTTTCAAAAATACCCAATTTTTTTTTTATGGAATCCATCTAAAGTTACATTTTGTTTCACTTTTCTACTTCCGTTTGGATTCCGTTAAGAAAACTGACGGAAACTTAACCAAATAACTATTTTACCCCCCCAAAATGAAAATTACAATTTTACTCTAAAAAATGCCAAAAATAAATCAGATTATTTTTGGCATTTTTAGAGTGAAATTATAATTTGGGGGAGGGGGGGGGGGTAAAATGGTTATTTGCTTAAGTTTCCGTTAGTTTTCTTAACGGAATTCAGACAGAAGTGGAAAAGTGAAATAAAATATAATTTATTAATTTTCAATAATATTAAATACTATGTTAGTATTTCAATAAGGTATCAAAAGTGAGGCCAATACATATATGTATATGTATGTGTCTATATATATATAGGTAATCTTTTAGTGTTTCATTCCTTTGCTTGTTAGTCAAAGATAAAAAATCTATTTGCAGGTGACAACAGGATGGTACACGAAGATGGAGAAAGAATCTGGACTCCTTGGTTCATTAAATTTATGCATTCTCGTTGCTATTTCAATTTCTACACCAATTTTCCAAATGCCAGGGCACTGAGTGTCTCTCACCGAGATGCTGGTGTTAACTACGGAAAATCAGCTGGGCCAGATTCCAAACCATTGGATGAAAGTTCGCGTGATTTCAACATTCCGACTATGCCGCCTTTGAGTAATCTGAAATGGCACGATTTCTGTTTCAGAGAAGTATTGCCTGGAAGAGTTGTGAAAAGCATGGATGATCTTGGTTCTGTTCTTCCCTCTGTTCAGAGACAAGAAACAGTTCTGGTAGCGAGCTTATTTGGGGCATCCAAAGCAGTAACAAGGAACCTATTGTGCCAGTTTGAGAGGATAAATAGTCAGAACCACATATTTGGAGGCCCGCATTCTGAATTTCTGTATGATCTTGCCAGAAGGGGACGTCCAATGATTGATATCAGAGCATATGAATCACTGAGCTTACAAACTTCCACTGCTCGGTTGACAAAGGAAGTCTTGGTGAAGGTATATGTAATAAAAAAGTGTTTAGAATATAGGTATAGCGCTTGGGTAGTGGATGCAAATTTTCTTCCTTTTAGTAATGATTAGTTTCTTGAACCAATTGATGCAACGTCGGACTTCTACTAAGGGGAGAGTTCTGAACTGCTTTTTGTATGGAGCTGAAAGAATAATGCTTTACCGCTTTTGGCAAGAAAGAAAATTTTCAGAAGAAGAATATTCCAGAACTGAATCTTGTTATTTCAATTATACAAAATGAAAATTCCAATGCATGTATTTATATCAATCTTCTGAGCTAGCTAAATCTACAACTAACCACAAACTAGTAAAACAGAAAATGGAATAAAAATACACAGCACAATCATCCTGCTGACTTGGCTTCTTATTCATCCTTTGTGTTGACTCATCTTGACTCAAGAAGCTGAGATGTTCTTACTTAATTAGTGCTCATCTTCTGTTCAGAAATTTTGGACTAACAATTTTTTTGTATAAAGTTGCAAATTTGGTGGATAAAGTTTCTTTACCCAGAGATCACAGAAACTTCGCAAATATTTTGGTAAACTTATTGAGACAGAAGGCTGGTGTGATAATTAAGAGGGTTGATGAATTGAACATTCGCATGGATATTGGCACTGGGAGTGCTAATCGATCCTCTTCTGCTGTAAGGAAGAAGATGGTTTATTGGTCTGGTGATAATGAGAACAACTTTTCACTGGGGCAAAAGAGGTGTTGCTGGATAGTGTTTGGAGACATCAGCATTTTATCCAATAATTTAGACAACAAAACGTTTTGGGTTTCCTCTCTTGATGCATCTATCAGCAAAATGTAACGCAAATATTTTAGAAAGTGATTTGACATTAAAGATCCCCCAAAAATTCTGATCTTGCCGGTGATGCCTCTGTTATCGAGCCTTTTGATTGTACTTTATCAAGAGATAAACCATACAAGCATAGTGCGTTTCTGTTGGCTTAACGTTGCGAGCTTGCATTTCATCGAAGAACTTCTTCCCCTTCTCGACTAGTCCTCCAAGACTACAAGCCGTCAGAACACCAATGTGCGAAACAGGATAATACTCCACACCATCTTCTCTCATAGCTTCGAAGAGATTGATAGCAACGTCCAACTCACCAAGCATTCCATAACCTAAAATCAGTGTAATCCAAGAGGCTGAATCTTTGACTGGGAGACGATCAAATATCTTATTAGCTAGATCAATTCGTCCAGTCCTAGTATAGAAGTCCAGGCGCGGTTCAATCATATTTTAGGCCTTAGGCAAATTGTTTTACTTAGGCCTTCCAAAAAATTTGAGGTAAAATATATGTATTAATTATATTAAAATTTTATTTATTTAAAATCAATTTCTCTAGCTTTTGAGAAGTAAAATTATTAATCAAACTTTAATATTCTAATTTTTTAAATATATCTTTCTCAATAAACAATATAATTAACCTATTTAATCTTTCTTATGACATAGTTGATCTTAAACAAGTTTTTATCAATGGGTCATTTTTGAGATTAAACTAACTTTTCTATTCTTCTCTTATTTTTAAAGTTTTTTGTATCCTAATGCATATTTTTTTAGTAGACAATTTTTTTTTTCTAGTGAAACAAGAGTAATTAGCTAAACAATTATGCTAGATAATTACAAGGAAACAACCTATGAACACAATAATATTTTTAAAAAGAAAAAAAACAACTAAACAACTTAATTAATTAATAAGAGAATGGAAAGATAGAACCTGAAAATTTGAGAACTTTAACTTTGATGGATTGATGCTTTGAGTAGCAGTGATCAATGAAAAATAAAACAATTAAATTTTTTTTCTTAAGTGAAAAGTAGGGTAGAGAAAATAGTTTTTTTCACCAAAGTAATGAAGATTTCATGTATTTTTTTATTGGAAAAATATATTAATGGATAATAATTTAAAAAAAATGTGACCTTTATAGAGTTTTAGATGAAAAATATGGAGGAAATTAATGGGATTAAAATTATTAATTATAATGTTAGAAGGGGACTTTGTAAGGATTTAGTAGTTTGTTTATGGAAAATATATTTATAAAATAATAATTAATATAAATAAATAATTAATAACTATAATTTAAAAATAAAATTAGAAGTCTTCATCTATAGTAGGGCCCTAAGCAACCGGCTAAGTTGCCTAGGGGAAGAGCTGCCCATGAAAAGTCCAAAATTGAGTTTGCAACAAAGAGATGTGTATGAAGATGTTTTCTTATTGTAACACGATGTATTTCCTTCTCTTGCTCCGTTGCACCAAGATTTGCACAAGCTGATATAGCACCCATAAAAGATACTACATCGTGCTTCATACCCAAGAGCCGCATTTCGGAGAACAAACTCAGAAATTCTGAACAATCACTAGTTTAAGAATGGCCTGCTATTAAGTATATTTTAAGATGCTCCATCCCTAAGGGACATGTTAAAAACGTTTTGAGCTAGGTTTAGACAGCCACATTTTCGATACATATCAGTCAGAGCATTGGTGAGAAACAGATCACAATCTAATCCCTTGCGAATAATCCTTGCATGGGTTTAGTTATTATGAGTGATCAGACCATGCATTTATTATAAACGCTAGAATACAAAGGACTGTATATATCTAGTCCCTTGTGCGAGTGTGTGTGTGTGTGTGTATAAATGCACAAATGAAAATTAAATGCATGGCCGTCCTTTATGTGTGTTTATAAATATACACATTTAGTTTTCATTTTAAAAGCTAGAATACAAGAACCTGTGACAAGTTTGAATTTGCTGCCACTGTATTTTTATTTATCTTATTTGACTTGTACAAAGATAACTTTGGGAACCTCCTTTAGTGTCATTTTGGGGTTGATAAGATAAGCAGCATTGAATATTAAAGTAGCTAGCTTTTTGATAAATTGTTTTGTGAGATTGCTGCAATTTTTTAATGTAATTTTTAAAAATAACTAAATAGATAATTAACTTAAATTATAAATATTAAAAGATCATTTATCTTTTTTTTTTAAACTCATCAAAATAATGTTGTTATAAAAAAAAAGTGCGGCTAATTGTATAAAAAAAAAACTCACCACAAGCATAGAAATTTTTTTCTCGGTTATCAACTTTTTTTTTTTTTGGCTTCAGAATTGTACTCCGTCAATTTGCAATATCATGCTGTGTTTGAATTTATGGCCATGTGCACATAAATGTCGGTCCATACTCATAAAGCGATGGCATATGTAGCGTGATATGCATTTGGTTTAAAGCTTAAAAGTTTGCATGCATTGACGAAATACAGCCTTTTTTATCCCCACAGATTTTAATCACGGCTTGAATATTTTGTATTCGTAATTGTATAATTGAAAAATCTTTGTATCTGTGACGTATTCGTGTTAAATTTAGTCTTGAATTCCTCAATCAATGTGATTGGAGATTCCAAATTGGAGTCGTGATTCCGTCGTAAATACGCATGCAAACGTAGACCGCTTGATATGACTCATTAACCTGAGCGTTAGTTCGCAAAGTCTACTCTGTTCAATAAACGAGTGTTACATCAACTCAAATATTAATTAGAATTCTTAATATTATTGTATCTAAATTAAACCAACCCCTATAAGGACTTGAATCCACACCCTTAGTTACATGGGGTTATCGCCGGATAATAAGGCTAATGGTGGCATGCTTCACCGGCACTAGATCATTAGAAAAAGGATGGATATCTACTACGGTGCGTTCGGTAACATTTTCGGTTGGGTGTTTTTTACTTTTCGAAAGTGAAAAACACAAAATACGTTTGGTTAAATTGTTTTTCAAAAAAAAATTGGAGAACAAAATATTTTTGTTTTTGAACATTTATAAAGAAAACTCAAAGAATGTCAAATTTAATGTTCTTGACTATTTGGAGAACGATTAAAAAAGGACGAGGCAAAATTTTGGTGGTGGCACACCACTGTTATTGTTTCAGTCATTACTTTATTAGTTCTTTAATTATTACTTTCACCTTATCCCTTCAATTTTAGTTCTTTGACCTCTTATCTTTTTCTTATTCACTGTAACCACTCAACAAGCCTTATCTCTTTGTAATAGGATCCAGTACCTTTTTTTTTAAATTTTTAAATTTTATTTAGGAAAAATGATAAATACACCTCAACGTTTAGGCAAAGAGATAAAAAAACCCCCTAACGTTTCAAAAAAAACGTTTACACCACAATTTATTATAATTTTACCATTATACCCTTCTGGCATATAAAAAAAAATTAGATTATCCAATTTGTCTGTATATTGTTAATAAAATTATAAATAAACCCTCATTGCCTCATTCTTCTATTTAAATTTTTATCAATAACTAATTTTCAAAAAAAAAACATCTACACACTTATAAAAAATTGTAAATAAATTATAATTTTAAAAATAAAATTGGTTATTAATACCATAATAAATAACATAGAAAATTAGTTATAAATATACAAGTTTGAATGATTGACATGTGGAGAATTGTTAAATATACGAGGTTAGAGTCTAAATCAGGGTGGCCAGTAACAACCCATTTTATTGGGGGAAATTATAATTTATTTACAATTTTTTCAGGCGTATAGATTTTTTTTTTGAAAATTGGTTATTGATAAAAATTTAAATAGAAGAATGAGGCAATGAGGGTATATTTATAATTTTTTTTATAATATCCAACTTGTCTATTTATAATTTTATTAACAATATATAGACAAATTGGATAATCTAATAATTTTTTTATGCTAGAAGGGTAAAATGGTAAAATTATAATAAATTGGGGTGTAAATATTTTTTTTTGAAACGTTATGGGGGTTTTTGTCACTTTACTTAAACGTTGGGGGTGTGTTTGTCCTTTTTCCTTTTGTTTATTATACTCTTTTGTTCTTTATATTTTGGGTTGTAAAATATAATTAGCACAAATAAACTACTTAAATGTCTATAATAAATATAATTATAGTACAAATTTTTATTATGGTATATGCTAATTAATTCTACATTTATTATTTTATTTTAATTTATTAAACTTAATAAATTATGAGAGGGTTCTCTGAAAATTATTATTGCTATATGGAATTTGATATCACTTTGATTAAAATTATAATAACAAAAGAAAAATAAATAAATAAATAAATTGAAGAAAATTATTTTATAAAAAAATCTTATATTTTCAGACAAATAAGCAAATGTGTTTTTTATTGTTTTCATTTTTATATATTACTTTGAAAACAAACTACCGAACAAATTTTTATTTTAAAAAGTCTGACATGAAAAACATCATTATCTTTCTCTAAAATGAGACCAAAAAATACTAATTAAAAAACATTATCAGATGCACCCTATATAATATCCCACTACTTTTCTAAACTCACCTCACTTCTAGGAAATAACTATAACCAATTCTATTTTTCATCTTAAAAAATACAAGTCAACAAAAATTTGACGGACAGTTAATTAATTAAAAATCTTCCATATAATTTTTTTTTTTAACTTAGACTATCTTTGACCGTTAAGGTTACTTAAGATAATTTTCATTTAATTATTTTAAACATTGTAGCATAAATAATCAAATTATCCAAGAACATGTACTCTTGTATCTAATAATTTAGGTATTTATTTTTGTTGTCTATAATATAATATGTTTAAATAAAACCAATAATTTTCAATATCTTTGCTTATAAATCAAATAAATTTGATGGCCCATATTTAACCTGAGCTTTCTTTAAAATATATAAAATAAGAATAAATGATCAAAAAAATTATCTAGACATAACGATAAAAACTTGCAATAAATTTGTTCCTAACAAGCTACATATAATGTGGGTCCAAAGAGAAACGACCTATATTACTTTATATAATATGCGGCGATATTGGGACCGAAATTGTTGATATAAGTGCATATTTCACGTGTAAACGAAATTGAGACTGCTTTGGTTTTTGCTATCATGTTTCATACTTTGTTATAGTATACAGTAACACGAAGGACGTGTTTGTCAAATGCAACTGAAGATATTTACTACTTAATATTGGTATAATGGTATCAGTTGACCCGCCGCAATTAGTGTGCCGCAATTATGACACTAAAAAATCGGCAAAAACAAATCAAAATCAATTGAGACATTTATCTTATTATTATTATTGTTGTTGTTGTTGCTGTTGTTGCTATCGTCGTCCTTTCATAAAATTGGTACAAAAGCATAACCTTGCAATTTTTTTTTATAATTAATTTGGCAATGAGTGGTCCTTTTCATTTTACCCAAAAAAACAAAAATAATTAATTAGTTTGACTCCATTTTATTTCTTTTCCATGTTAGGGCAGAAAAAAAAAATCAAAACTTGGGTATTACGTAAATTGATAAAGTTTGAAAATAATTCAAGTGTTTAGCTTGACCTTATTAATTTTTTCTTTTCCCATTTTGAGGCAAAGAAAGAAGGAAGGAGCTTGATTTATTTGAGTCCAAGAAAGAAATAATTTTTGCAACTTAGCTGAGTCCAAGAAAGAAATAGCAAGCGTATCAAAATTCAAAAGCAAAATAATTTTTGTTGTACAATCAAATGCATGCATTTCTTACTCTCACTTATACGTTCACACAACAACAATAATAAAATAAAATGAATAATGATATAGCCACAAACTCATGTATAAATTTATTTTGTACAAAATGATGTGGCATTAATTTATTGGTTGAATTAAATATCTCTTGGCCCACATGATTTATTTTTATTATTTTATATTTTCATCCAACCAATGAATTAATGCCACATCAGTTTGTGTTTGTGGATGTATCATCACTCAAATAAAATATATTTTAATATTAGATTTATCTATTTCATAGGTTAATGATTTTAAAATAATTGTATCTAAAATTTAAAATAACTCACAAAATCTATGTTATATGTTCTATTTGTAATGTCATAATATATTATGTCTTTATTTGCATATATTTCAAATTAAAATTTTGAATTGATGGATTAAGTGTTAATATCGATAATAGTTCAACATTAAAAAAAAATTACATGTCATATATATTTTATTTTATTAATATTTATTTTCATATTTTATTTGTATTTATATGTTATTTAATTTATTTTTTCTGTTCGTATTACATTTGTGTTTATTATTAAAGAGGATTTCTTATTTAATAAGTTCTATATGCAAACCTTCTAAAATGAAACAAACCCTGTCCAAATAACTGTATTATTAAAAATTATATGGATCATGTGCTATTTTCATTTGACTAAGGTTTCATTTGGTACAACTTTTTAAGTAGAGCTTTTGTAAATAGAGTTTTTATTAAAAAAAATTTAGTTGTTTGGTTGTCAATAAAAATTTTTATTAAAAATTTATAAAATTACTTTAATATACAAGTTTGTGGCCCACATGCTATTTTCATTTGACTAATAATATTATGCCGAATACTCAGTCTCTGACTATAACATTACTAACTAATTATCTTTCAAATATTTTCTAAAAAATTACTTATAACTGTCCCCTACATATCATATAGCTTTGTTTCCAACTTTATGAGAAATCTTACAAATCACATATTATTGGAAAAAAAACAAAAGCACAAAATTATATCGAACACTGAATTTAAATCTAGCTAGTTGGATAATTCACTGTTAGTAAACAAAAGCTTATCACCGTCATAAACGAACTAATCAAGGGTCACATCTGCTAGGTTGTCTTGAATGCATGTTTCCTGGCGGCCCTAATAAGAAGAGAAAAAAATCATCTCCCTCTCTACACCCCGCTCCCCCATAAATATCCAAACACACACTGCTTTTATATTCCACAAAACATATAATTCTTTCATGTATTGATGGCTAGCTAGCATAACTTCATCCTTTTAAGGTATCAATAAATTCCTTTTGCTTTTTGTTTTTTAAATCCCTTTATGATGATTGTATTATTTGATTCTTGCTTTTTAGGGCATTGCTTGTACGATTTGAATACGAAAATTATGGCGGAAGAAAATAGCTCTGCAGCTGGTTCATCATCTAGGGCTCAGCGAAATATAAAGGAGAAACATCGAAGAACGCACATGAAAGATCTCATTTCCCAGCTCGCTTCTCTCATTCCTTCCAGCTCCAAGGTATATTAATTTTGGTCATATTTTTTTCATTTCTTTGTATTTATAAAAGAAAGCAATACTAAAAACTAACTAGTCTAATACTAGTTTTAATAAATTATAGCAACTATATATATATAAGTTTTAAGGTTTAGGATTTAAATCGATGTCGTGGATCTAACAAAAACCGTTAAGTTTCTGTTCAACTCTCAAACTAGCAACTATATATATATATAAGGTTTGTGTGTCTGACTTGAAACTTATTGATGCAGTTGTCTATGCCAGAGATATTGGATGAAGCCACCAGTTATATAACGCATTTGCAGAAGAATAAAGAAAGTCTTGAGAGGAGGAGAGCACTATTGAAGGAAGAGGATCACTATGAGCCAACAGTAATGAACATAACAACGTCGGGTTCTACTTTGGAGGTGAATTTGATTTGTGGGTCGAATAGAAACTTTATGTTTCATGAAATTATCAGCGTTCTCGAGGAAGGAGCAGCTGAAGTTATAAACGTCACACAATTCAATTCGGGTGATCGGGTCATCTTCTCTGTTCTGTCCAAGGTGTGTGTGTCTTCATGTTTCTGTCTAATTTGTTTTTTCGCTTTATGATTTTTTTTTTTGGGTGACAGTAAAATAAGAGAAATTAAATTGAAGAAGAATATGAAACCAAATTGCTTTTCTGCTAAAACCATCGTATCAGCTCTGTCGCATTTAATTATCTTGCATAAAATTTCTCTACACTTGAATATATATAATTAATAAAAAATTAATTGGTTTTCAATTCCTTTGCTGAAGAATGAATAGGGAGCATAATAATTTAAAACTTCGCTTTGAATCTTAATTATGTTATCCTATGAGGATGTTAGCATCTTTTTAATGCACTGAAAGACTAAAAAAAAACAAGAAAAATAAAGACTTTAATATATATATTTTTTAATCTTTTAGCTCACATTGGAGTTTTTGTTTTTTTTGTAAATTTATTTTAGGTCCATTTCCGTCCAACCCAAGCCGAGGTCAGTACTCATTTGACTGAAAAGCTAAAAAGATTTTAATCCCCAATATTTTAGCAAATAACTTTATTCAAACAACTTCAACAAGATGACAATGAAGTAGAGTTGGCTAAAAAGTCTGAGCCGGCTCAAGCGTACGGGCCTAGATATGGGCCCCAAAAAATGTAAAGTCTGTATATATTAGGCTTGAATAAGGGCTTAGTATTTTAATTTACAAATAAAAATAAATTAAATTTAAATAAATAAAAAACTCAAAATACTAAAGTAATATTTTTCTATTTAATATGTGTGATTTATCATATTTTATGTATTGGACTATTATTCTATTATGTATTAGATAATTATCTTTAATTTAAATATTTTTTATTTTATAAAAAAATTATTTTATCATTAATGAAAAAGCTCAGGCCTAGCCCAAGCCTGACTGGTCCAAATTTAGATGGGCTTTTGAAGGTCTTGGGCTAGGCATGAGAATTGTCTTAGAAAAGTCCAATCTAAACCCACAACTTACCAACCTTACGATGAAGAATCCTTCAGTTTTAACATTTGAAATTCTTCTTCTCTGCTTTTGTTATTTTTTTTCCTTTAAAATTTAAAGTGTAAATCAATCAGATTGACCAAAACCTCTATTCAATGCTTGAGAAATGAAATCAATTACAAGATTAATAGTCCATATGTATATTGAACACATACGCACATATGGTCCATACATATATGTTGATAATTGCATGCCATGGCCCATGGATTGCCTTTTCTTGGCCGGTGGTGTTGGCTTTTGAAAATTAACAAAATTATGCACGTGTGTCCTTTTGCAGGCCGTCAATTCAAGAATTGGTGTGGAAACTGAAAGAGTTCAAGAGCGGCTGAAAGAACTGATTCTCTGATGCTGATGCATTAACAATTATGTCAGACGAAATATGCATGCATGATGCAACAATTTATATGTGTCTACATTTAGATTTTATCCCAAAAAAACTTAAATAAACGAATAGTAATGATATTAAAACACTTCTGAACCCACCTAGGCCAAACATATTTGGAAAAGAATTTGGCTTGAGTGATGTTCTGGTGAAGTTTTATGGTGAGATGAGTATTTGTTATTCCTAGATAATTAATCTCAAGATCTATAATGGATTCTATCTTTCTCTTTTCTCACTTGTATGGATTTTTTATAAGTACGATAAACAAATTACATGTATCTTTCATTTGTTTGAATGTGTACGTATATATTTGCAGGCCATCAATTCGAGGATTAGTGTTGATATGAGTATAATGGATGTTACCTCACTTATTATGATATTTATAAGTAAAATAAACAAACTACATCTCTAATTCAATTGGAATATGAACTATCAGCCTTCTCGAGGAAGAAAAAACTGAAGTTATAAATGTCGCACAATTCAAAAAATAAGCAATAAGTATGTTTCTAAACCAAACCAATTGATTTCGTCTTTAATGCTTGGGGCATGAAATGAATTACAAGATGGATAAGGATCGTAAAATGAAAGGGATTTTGCCTCGCTGCCTACATTTGTGGGATTTCAATTATAGAAAGAAATAAACCAGAAGGGGTACGGCAACGTTACCCCTTTTTTTTTGTCTTTTCTCAACCCACCATTAAGATCTAACCTAAAAATAATTTAATAAGTTGGATGCTTTTCTTGAGTTATTGAAACTATGGTCCCTGATTTTTGCTACAAAATTTAAAAAGAAAAAATATTTAAAATTTTAACACATAAGTCCATAATATTTTAATTTTTTTACAGTTAAGTCTATTACATACCTAGGTAATTTGACAGTTAAAATGACTTATTCTTACATTTAGCTTAATTTATTCAAATTAATATACTTTTTGATTAATTGTCTAATTTAATATATAGTAAAACAAACCGTATTTTATGATAAAAGTCAATATGAAATTAATTTCATGTTCTTAATTTATTTTTTTATAATACTTATTTAATATACAGTCAATAGTTTGAATATGTGATAATTTTTTTTAATAGTATTAATAATATGATAGTTTTTTAATAAGGCATCAAAACGTGAGGCACAAAAGTGGGGTAAAAAAAAGACTTGCCCTTCATTTATTTTTACAACTAGAAGTTTGATGAAGTCTAAAAGTTTTTTAAGAAGGATTGGGACACAAAGCCATTTTGCTCTTTACACTCATTTGGGAATTTTTTTTTTCCACACCTCATGTTCCATAACTTTAGGTTAGTGATAAAATTCAATTGCTAATTATTAGAGATATAGAATTGAAACTAGTGGGGGTGTTATATCAATTTACTCAATTTTTATATGTTATTTTAATTTATTTATTTAGTAAAAATAAAAATTAGTTTTAGTAAGGATATATTAAATATTTAGGTAGGTTATATAGTAAATCTTCTTTTTAAAAATTTTGACGATGGGTGCTTCAATTAAGGTAAGTTAAAAAAAATTAAAATAAGCAGGACCATTGAGTCAATATTTAGAAATATATGAACTTAATTTAAATTTTACAACAAAAAAGGGGAATGTAGTATAACTACCCTTTAAGTACGTTTGATTAAAATACTTGCACAAAGTAATCGCCATTATCTTTATCTCATATATACTTGAAGGAGATTGAATAAAGAAAAGTATATTGCTTCCTTCTCTCTCACTTTTAGCTTCTTCTGCGTCCAAGGTTTGTTCCAGGTACCATTTTACATTTTTCTACTCGTATGATTTTTGAATGAGGACAACTTTCAGCACTGGGGCAAAAGGGGCGCTGATGGATAGTGTTGGGAGCGATGTTTGTCCAGTAATTTAGACAACAGAACATTTGAGTTTCTCTTAGGGCTGGGCACTATACGGTTCGGTTCGGTTTAGATAGAAAATCGAACCGAACTGAAACCAATCGGTTCTTCCAAATCAGAACCGAAAATTTTCGGTTCGGTTCGGTTTGGTTCTGAATTTCGGTTCAGTTCGGATTATTTCGGTTCTTTTTGGTTTCAACTCTACAATTTTCTCACGTAAGAAACTCCCACAGTGTTAACATTACATTCAATATAATAAAATTCAGCAAAATAATAAAGCCCCAACACATTATAAATCGACAAAAAAAAAAAAATAATAACAAACCAAAAATCTCATGGGTTTCAAAATCACCATTTTCCCACAACCAAACAAGGCCTGCACATGGGATTTCCGTATCAACATTTTTAGTAACCAAACAAGGCCATCAAAATCCCCATTTTTCCAACCAAACGAGGCCAACACATGGGTGTCAAAGCTAGCAATCGGCAACAACAACAAATACAATAAACCAAAAGCTAGCAAGTCCGCAACAGTTACAAATACCCAAAAAATGCTGAAAAAATCAAATTTTACTTGGACAAAGAAATAGATCTAGATCTAGGGGTGGGCATGGGTTGGTTTGGGTTGGATTTTAAGTCAACCCAAACCAAACCATAAAAATTTGGATCCAACCCAAACCAACCCAAATATTTTTAACCCAAACCAAACCAAACCATTTGGGTTTGGTTTGGGTTTGGTTTGAATTTTATTATCAAAATAATTTTTATTTTAATAAAATTTAATTATATCAAAATTATAATAATTATTAATTGTTATTAATTATTAAATTGATATTAAAATATAAAAAATATAGTGGATAAAAATTATAAATTTTACAATAACTTAGTCCTTAAATTAAAGAATACTAGAAAATCAAAATAAAGTTTAATCACAAAAATTATTATTTCTCAATAAATAAGAATGTACACTTTAATAATAAACTTTCACAAACATGACATTAACAATCTAATAATAAATTTTGCCACTTGTTATTTATTTAATTATGTAATATTTATTTTTATTGATCATTTTGGTAGTTTTGCGTTATGTTGTCTACTTATATGTTTAATTTTAGGGAGATTGCCAATTTCCCCCCTACAGTAATCAACGTATATTATTTTTCCCCCTAATGCTTTTATAATGGCCAAAAACCCCCATAATAGTATAAGTTTACAATATTACCCTTATTTTCAACTACTCTTTTATTTATATTTATTCTAAATTAAATAAATCACATGAATAGAAACTAAATAAAAAATAAAGCATTAAAAACAAGAAATATATGTTTTGATATGAACAAAAAAATTAATAATAAAATTTTTTTATACTTATTTATTTTGTGAAAATTTTCTTATAATAAATATATAAGAAAATTATTAGTCAAATGATAAAAAAATTATTATAAGAAAACTTGAATGACAAATAAAAATTTATTATAAGATAAATAATAAAATATTTTACCTATACTTTTTACATTTAATTTTAAAATATTATAAAATATTTATTATAAGAAAATGTTCATAAAATAAATAATTATAAGAAAAAAATTTTGTAAATAAGAAGAAATTTATGTTATTTCTTCTTAGTAGAGTCTCCTGCTCTTTCTATGATGATCCTTCCATGTCGGAGGAATTATTTTTGTAAATAAGGAAAAAAATTTATGTTATTTACAACAATATTTATTTAATTTAAATTTATTTTTACTGTTATTTTCATTTTCTAACTGTTGACAATTGATCACGCCGTAAAAAATTTAATGGTGGTCTTTCACTTATTTGTGTTCATTTATTTTGTTTTCATTTATTGCATTTGAAAAATTTGTGTGTTGGGGTTTTGTCCATAACTCATGGGTAAACCATACCCAAACCATAATGAAATGGTTTTCTACATAAAACCCACATCTAACCCATTTTCATGATTTACCCAACCCAAACCATTTAATTTGGTTTGAGTTTGGATAAACCCATGGGTTGTGGGTTTATGCCCACCCCTATCTAGATCTATAATATTTGTTGTGAGAGAAAAAAGAAGAAACTAAGAATCCAACTAAGAATCCTTGTGTGGTGGCCGACGGCCTGCGATGATTGCGACTGAAGGATGGCTGTTGTGGGGTTGTGACGAATGGCCGGTAGCTGATAGGCGACTGTGCTAAGGGTTGACGATGGTTGTGTGGTGCGAGAGGAGCGGCTGCTAGCTGCATGTATGGTGTTAGAGAAGAGCGGTTGCCGATGGTAGAAATAAAATGTGCTGATTAGAGTGTGAGAGTGAGGGAAGGTGTGCTGCTGCCGTGTTTGAGAGACGTGAGTGTGAGATTTAGGTTTTTTCCGTTCACTTTACCTATATATATCAATATTAAAATATTTTTTTTAAGTGAAAGAACCGAATGGTTTTTCGGTTCGGTTCGGTTTTGAACCGAACCGAATAGAAACCAATCGGTTCTTTAATTTTCAAACTATTCGGGTTTTTTATTTAAAATCGAACCGAACCGAATTAAAAATATCGGTTCGGTTCGATGAAAACCGAACCAAATGCCCACCCCTGACTTTCTCTCTTGATGCATGTGTCAGCAAAATATAATGCAAATATTTTAGAAATTCTTTTGACCTTAAAGATTCCCCGAAAATTTTGATGGCGTCGGTGATGCCTCTGTTATTGGGCCTTTTGATTGTACTTAATTTTATATGTAAGCTAATTCAGAATGCTATGGAAAGAAAACAATAGCTGATCAATTGTGTCCTCATTTGGTGTATTTTTGTAGGACCTAAGGTGCTATAAAACAGCACCAGCAACCTTAGATCCTGCCCAAGATCACAAACCAAGATGCTTCAAGATTGATAACTGCAGAATCTAACTAAGTTGAATCAACAAAATTGGTGTTGATTAACCAAACACAATTCAAAAAACAGAAGAATTAGAAAGAACAAGGAACAACATAGATTTAACGTGGTTCAGCTATATTTCTCTAGCTTACATCCACGGGAGGGCAAATATGATCAGTTTTTATTTGATGCCTAACTTAAGGCTAAACGGCAAGTTTATATGTCGTTCTGAAGAGTGTTATATATACTCATCAAAACGCACGAATTAATGTCGTTTGGCTTTAGTGAATCCAGCTTCTAAACACAAGGTCTTCTGTCGTTTTGATTTTCTGGATTTGCTTCACACACAACAATTTTCCTACTATCTTTTGTGAGCTGATCAATTATCCTAGTTTAGTGGTTTTTTATATATATATATGTATGGTTACTTGGGAAAACAATAAATCAATTCTTTTTCTATAGCATGTTTTCGTTACTCTGATATTACACCATTGAGGAAAATCTCTTTATTTTCAGAGTTGTCGAGAAATTGGATATTGATTATCCACACATCAGCCAATACCCCAGGAGTGACTGCGGGGTCTCTCGAATGCCATTACCCAAACTGCAAAGATATATTTCTCAGACAATTTTGAAAATTTTCAAAAGCCTAATTAATTTTGTTAGGCTACAGTCATTCTGCCGCTACAACAGAATCAGCTTACTCTTCTAACAAAATTGTTTCGGGGGTGGGATTTTGCATCACACAGGCCCCGGAGTGAAGGTCTTCATTCTCTCATTAACTTTTTGTACCCAACTGCAGCCAGGATTCTTCTTTGCCTCCTGATTTGATCGATGCCCTAACCCTGCCAGCCTCATCCCATCTCCCTGCGTCTGCATACATGTTTGAAAGAAGAATATAATATCCACTGTGTTGGGCCTTCAGTATAAACAGAAGCTCAGCTGCCTAAGCCCCCAACTCTACTCTACGTTACGATAGATTCGACATGCCCCTATCGAGCATAAATAGGTAACCAGATATTAGTATCTGGTTCAACAGGCAGGTTTTTGATGAACTACGCTGCATGCATCCTCCGTAAGGCCAGCTCGGCCAAAGAGATCAACCATACAAGCATAGTGCATTTCTGTTTTCTGTTGGCTTAACATTGTGAGTTTGCATTTCATTAGAGTACTTCTTCTTCCCCTCTTCTCCAGTAATAGTCCTCCCTGTACGTCTACAAGCTGTTAGCAATGCAACCTCCTGTTTGGCTGCAGCAAGCACTTGCTGCATTAATTAGTGTTTTTTTTTTGTTATAATTAATTTAAACTATAATAAAAAAATAAATTTAAAATTTTAATTTAATATAACATTATGTAATATTAACTTGAGAAATGAAATTAGTTACACGAATAATAGTCCTAGTGTACATAGATTGACAAGGATGGTAGAATATATGAAAAGGATGCATGGGTTTGAACACGGACGTACATATAGTCCATACATATATGATGATAATTGCATGCCATGGACTGCCTTATCTTGGTCGGTGGTGCTGACTTTCGAAAATTAACAAAAGTTATGCACGTACGTCTTTTACTCTTTTTGCAGGCCATCAATTCAAGATTTGGTGTGGAAACAGAAAGAGTTCAAGAGCGACTGACAGACCTGATCCTCTGATTATGATGCATTAACAATTCGTCAGACGAAATATGCATGCATGATACAACAATTTATATGTGTCTACATATAGATTTCATCCCAAAAAACTTAAATAAACGAATAGTAATGATATTAAAACACTTCTGAACCCACCTAGGCCAAACATATTTGGAAACGAATTTGGCTTGAGTGATGTTCGGGTGGAGTTTTACGGTGACATCAGTATTTGTTATTCCTAGATAATTAATCTCAAGATCTATAATGGATTTTATCTCTCTCTTTTCTCACTTGTATGGATTATTTATAAGTACAATAAACAAATTACATGTATCTTTCATTTGTTTGAACACGTACGTACGTATTTGCAGGCCATCAATTCGAGGATTAGTGTGGGAACTTCAAGAGTTCAGATGAAAGAACTGCTTCTCTGATGCTGATCCATTAATAATCTGAAAAAATAATATGCATTAATAATCTGAAAAAATAAGTTAGGGTTTTGATATGGAGTGTACTTTGAAGAATACTCCAATGATCAAGTCAGGGTATTTTAATCTAAAGAGAAAAGTTTAAGTATAAAGGTATTTGCAAGCTCTATATCTGGAAAGTGAAATTGTTTCTCTTATCATTCTCTTGAATTTGTTGAGAAATAACCAAAAGATCTTTGAATCTCTCCTCAAGCCTTAATTTATAGGAAAAGGCTTGAATTTTTTGCAGGAGATCTAATCTCATCCATCCATTCCCCGACTGAATTTAGATTGTCCATTTTGTAATTGATTTTTCTTTTGTCACTACCATCACATGATTCTGTTAATGATCACTTGCTGATGAATTCTTTTGTTATGAACTGATTTTTATTTGCATTTCAGTATCAAGGAAAAAGCAGCTGAAGTTATAAACGTCACACAATTCACACACACACACGATATATATATATATATATATATATCATTTTTTTATCTAATTTGTTTTAGCTTTATTTCTTTTTTGAGAGTAAAATTAGAGTGATTAAATTGAAGAAGAACATGAAATCAAGTTGGTTTTCTGCTAAAACCATCGATATCGATCGGCTCTCCCGCATTTAATTTTCTTGCATAAAATTTCTCTACACTTGAATATATATAATTAATAAAAATTAATTGCTTTTCAATTACTTTGCTGAAGAGTGAATAGAGAGCATAATAATTTAAAACTTCGCTTTGAATCTTAATTACGTTATCCAATAGAGAGTATAATAATTTAAAACTTCGCTTTGAATCTTAATTATGTTATCCTATAAGGATTTTAATATCTTTTTAATGCACTGAAAGACTTAAAAAAAAGAAAAATAAAGACTTTAATATATATTTTTAATCTTTTAGTTCACATTGGAGTTTTTGCTTTTATTTTTAAAAAAATTTATTTTAGCTCCATCTGGGTGCAAGCCAAGCCCAAGTCAATACTCATTTGACTGAAAAGCTAAAAAAGTTATTAATCCCTAGTTTTTGAATAAATAACTTTATTCAAATAACTTCAATAAGATGCCAATGAAGTAGGGTTAGCTAAAAAATCTGGACTGGCCCAAGCTCATGGGTTTGGATATGAGTTCGAAAAATGTAAACCCCGCATAAATTGAGTTTTATGGTGAGATGAGTATTTGTTATTCCTAAATAATTAATCTCAAGAGAAATAATGTATTCTATCTTTTTCTTTTCTCAATTGTATGGATTGTTTGTAAGTGCAATAAACAAATTATATGTATCTTTCATTTGTTTGAACACGTACGAAGATACTAACGAAGATACAATGTCAAGGAAAAAGAAAAAAAATATTAATCATTGTTAAATACAAGACAAAATAATCATATTTGACTTTTCAATGCACCTGAACCCCATGATAGAACAGAAGCCATAAAAGTTAAATAAACGAATAGTAATGATATTAAAACACTTCTGAACCCACCTAGGCCAAAAATATTTGGAAAAAAATTTGGCTTGAGTGATGTTCTGGTGGAGTTTTATGGTGAGATGAGTATTTGTTATTACTAGATAATTAATCTCAAGATCTATAATGGATTCTATCTTTTTTCTCACTTGTATGGATTATTTATAAGTACAATAAGCAAATTACATGTATCTTTCATTTGTTTGAACACGTACGTACGTATTTGCAGGCCATCAGTTCGAGGATTAATGTGGGAACTTCAAGAATTCAGATGAAAGAACTGCTTCTCTGATGCTGATGCATATTAACAATCTGAACAAATAATTTCCTTTAATAATTTGAAAAAATAAGTTAGGGTTTTGATATGGAGTGTACTTTGAAGAATACTCCAATGATCAAGTCAGGGTGTTTTGAGATTAATCTAAAAAGAAAAGTTGAAGTATAAAGGTATTTGCAAGCTCTATATCTGGAAAGTGAAATTGTTTCTCTTATCATTCTCTTGAATTTGTTGAGAAATGACCAAAAGATCTTTTAATCTCTCCTCAAGCCTTAATTTGTAGGAAAAAGGCTTGAATTTTTTGCAGGAGATCTAATCTCATCCATCCATTCCCCGACTAAATTTAGATTGTCCATTTTGTAATTAATTTTTGTTTTGTCACTACCGTCCCATGATTCTATTAATGATCACTTGCAGATGAATTCTTTTGTTATGAACTGGTTTTTATTTGCATTTCGGTTTTAGGTTTATATATATATCAGCGTTCTCGAGGAAGAAGCAATTGAAATTATAAACGTCACATAATTCAATTCGGGTGATCGGGTCATCTTCTTTGTTCTGTCCAAGGTGTGTGTGTGTGTGTGTATTCATGTTTCCATCTAATTTGTTTTAGCTTTATTTCTTTTTTGAGAGTAAAATTAGAGTAATTAAATTGAAGAAATAGGGTATAAAATCGCCTCATTCCCTCCTCGAATGGGAAAAATCTGTAAGGGTTCTCATCCCCATGGGAATTTCTGCCATCCCTATGAGTAAGACGTTTTTGTCCGGTTATTGATACTATAGTCCCTGATTTTTGTTACAAATTAAAAAAGTAAAAATATTTAAAGTTTTAACACATAGGTCCATAATAATTTAAATTTTCTACAATTAAGTTTGGTATCTAGGTAATTTGACCGTTAAAATGACTTATTCTTATATTTAGCTTAATTTATTAAATTAATACACTTTTCCTATTAATTTAGTGTATAGTAAAACAAATCATATTTTGTAATAAATGTCAATATGAATTTAATTTCATATTCTTAACTTATATATATTTTTTCATAATAATTATTTAGTATACAGTCAATAATTTAAATATGTATTAAAAATATATTACTTTTCAATAATATTAAATACTATGTTAGTATTTCAATAAGGTATCACAGGTAAGGCGAATACATGTATATGTATATGTATGTGTCTATATAGGTAATCTTTTAGTGTTTCATTCCTTTGCTTGAAACTTTCTATTATATTATTATTTTGGCTTGTTAGTCAAAGATAAAAAATCTATTTGCAGGTGACAATAGGATGGTACAAGAAGATGGAGAAAGAATCTGGACTCCTTGGTTAATTAAATTTATGAATTCTCGTTATTATTTCAATTTCTATAATTTAGGAATAAAATTAAGGGTCTTCATCTATATTGGGGCCCTAGGCAACCGCCTAAGTTATTTAAAGGAAGAGCCACCTATGAGAAGTCCAAAATTGAGTTTGCATCAAAGAGATGTGTATGAAGATGTTTTCTTACTGTAACACGATGTATTTCTTTCCCTTACTCCATTGCAGCCAGATTTGCACAAGCTGATATAGCACCCATAAAAGATACTACATCATGCTTCATACCCAAAAGCCGCATTTCGGAGAACAAACTCAGAGATTCTGAACAATCACTAGTTTGAGAATGGCCCGCTATTAAGTATATTGTGAGATACTTCATCCCTAAGGGACATGTTAAAAACATTTTGAGCTAGGTTTAGACAGCCATATTTTCGATACATATCATACATAATTTAATCCTTTGCGAATAATCCTTGCATGGGTTTAGGTATTATGAGTGATCAGACCATGCATTTATTGTAAACGCTACAATACAAAGGACTGTTTATATATAGTCCTTTGTGCGAGTGTGTGTGTGTATAAATGCACACATGAAAAATAAATGCGTGGTCGTTTGTGTGTATTTATAAATATACACATTTAACCAACAAAGTGTTGGCTCCACTGGCAATGAAGTCCCCTTAAGTGGCTTGATTGAGTTTGCTCCCCAGTTCGAGTCGCAAGGAAGTCGCCTTTGTTGGGAGAACCTGTGCCTCTCGGTTCGAGCATGGACTTCTAGTTTGGGTTGTGGTACGGGCTTAAAGGTGCCTCCCACAGTTGGGGCCCTCCCCAGGATACCTCATGGTCAAAACCAATAAATAAATAAATAAATAAATATACACATTTAGTAACCAAAGTTGGTTGATGTAAGTGGTTTGACACTTTCACTCCTTAAGAGAAGTCAGAGGTTCAAGCCCCGCTCTCGTATGGAGTCACCACTTTGGCCAGCACTTTACCCCTTACAGGCCGACCTGGTGCGAGCGGGGGTTAGTCTAGATTGTGGTACGGGCTTAAAGGTGCCTCCCACAGTTAGGGTCCGCTCATGACCATCTCGTGGTTCAAAAAAAAAATACACATTTAGTTTTAATTTAAAAGCTAGAATACAAGAAGCTGTGACAAGTTTGAATTTGTTGCCACCGTATTTTTATTTATCTTATTTGACTTGGTACAAAGACCTTTGGGAACCTTTAGTGTCGTTTTGGGGTTGATAAAATAAGCAGCATTCAATATTAAAGTAGTTAGATTTTTGATAAATTATTTTGTGAGATTGCTACAAATCTTTTATATAATTTTTAAAAATACGTGGACTAAATAGATAATTAACTTAAATTATAATGACTAAAAGAATATTTATCTTATTTTTTAAAACTCATCAAAATAATGTTGTTATAAAAAAAAAAGTGCGGCTAATTGTATCCAAAAAAATAAACTCACCACAAGTATAGAAATATCCAAAAAAAGGGTGGATATTCTGGATATTTGGATCCGCATAATAATAATTTTAAATTTAATAATTTACATGATAATATTAAATAAAATTCAATTATAATTTAACAATCGACAATTTAACATATAAAAAAAATACAACAACACCAAAAATTCACAAACAATAATTTCTAAATATAAATCAAACATAAAAAAAATCTAAGTTAAACTGATTTATTACAATATTCTTTAATTATTATTATTATTTTAAACATATTTTCATAGTTAATGAAGATTTTCATACCCATCCTTGAAACTTTTATGTTTTCTAAATCAACGTTTTCCTGACCAAAATGGTATAATTTAAGGCTTTTTCTATTTTGCTCTCTAAAACTTCAGGCGCAAAGAGACCTTCTCATTCATGGCTTCCACTTCATCTTTACCTCCTGTTACTCTTTCTTCTACTCTTTCTTTGCCCAGATCTTGCACTTCTCATACCACCAATAAGATTAAAAACCTTGTAGAATATTCTTATATTCCTGAATCAGTCCAAATCAGTGAGTCCTCTTACCCTCTTATTAGCCATTCTCAGTTGTACAAACGACCTAACTTCTTTACCCGCAGTATCCGCATCCTCATCTCTACCAGACGCCCTCATTCTAAATAATATATCCAGTCTTCCCGCCTGCATCAGTGTGCTCTTCAAGCCACCTCTGCTGAGCAATATGTCACTCTGGAGATTCCTTCCGAGTTGCTCTCCAACTGGAAACGAGAAGGTTATACTCATCTTCATCTTGGAGGCATCAAATTAATCCTTACTCTTCATGGAAGAAAAGGTTTACCGGTTACAGCTCGCCTTGCTATGCTTGATACCCGGTTTAAACAGTACCAAGATGCTGTTATCGGCACTGTTCTCACTGCCCTCCATGCAGGCAGTATTTTACTCGCCTTCTATCCAAACTTTAACCTTTCTCTCCAAGATCCCAACTTGCCCACAACCTTGAAGGTTCAAGTTCAAATTCAAGGTGCTGAACAAATTTCTTCTGCCAAAATTGCCACCTTACACCACCAATTGGTCTATAGGCTTCAAAATCATGCCTTAGATCTACCAACTCCTGAACATCATTCGGATACCCTCATGGTCTTAGCCGAATCTGACCAGATCCCAACCATAATCCAAATCCCAAGACAAATTCCCCGTCATGAGCTCATCAAGCTTATGTCTCTTGAATGGATCTCCAACTATGAACAGTTCCATAACAATACAGCTCCAATTCAGACATTTGAAAGCATGTTTGAAAGACGCCAAGATGGAACAGTCCGAATGACTTTTAAACCATCTCCAAGTGCTCCACAAGAGCCTCCTCGGCTCTCCTTTACCTATTCTTCAATGATTACAACTGTCCAGACAGCCCAAAAAGAAAAAACCTCCAGTTTCCTGCCACCACTATGATCCTAAACCGCCACAAGATCCTCCAACTCCACCAGCTCCATTACCCTTTTACCAAAAAGAACTCAAATGGATTACAAAGTATTGCAAATTTGAGACTCCATCACCAATCCAACTTCCAACACCGCCACTCACTTCTATGATGTTTTCATCCACTTCTTTAGACTATTCTTCCTTTTTTCCTCCTTTAGACACTCATACCGATTCCCAACGGAATGCCGTGTCCAAACCCTTTGTCCCTTCACCAATTACCTCATCTGGCCACTTAGAACCTCCTAAACTTTTTGAATCAGTCCTCAACTGGCAAACCCAAAATGCCAGAGCACAGAATGATACTTTGTTGAATATCAACTCCAAAGTTGAGCACATCAGTTTACGAACTGAACAACTTGAGACAAAAGTTGACTCCATCTCTGCACAGATGCAGCAGATCCACCAAAATCTCCAGTCTAGAATTACTCAACTCGATTTTGAGCTACGAGCTATGCTTGCCCAGCGCTATTATGGCCTAGAATTTGACCAAAAGGAAAGGAAAATCAGACGCTTAAAAGCTGAACTTGATCAGATTGAATCTGAAAAACACAGACCTACCCTTTTTACCACGTCACCTCTTATCCCTTCCATAGGTCCAACTTATCATCAATTTGCCTCTATGCTTTCCCCCATCCGACAGTATGATCATTCCAAGTTATTTGGCATGACCCATACTCTTTTTAGAGACAATCCATTACCACCACCACCTAAACCAAAGCCTAAACCTCAACCGCAACCCGTCACATTTCATCCATCATCCATCATCTATTACCATCCCTGCCCAACACTCTCCTGGTCATACTCCGGCATCGCCACCAGTACCTCCACTACCAACTGAATCCCAACCACCTTCTCAATCCAAAGATAAACAACCAATGCATCAGTTTAGTGCCCATACGGTCGACCACTCTCCTACTACAGATGACCAAACTTCTGATTCAAATCTAGCTGTTTCCGATAGCCATACTGAGACTGACACAGAATCTTCAGTATCCACTAGTGATTCTGAAAAGTCTTATGCTGATATCACCAGAATCTTGATGGCCCAACCTGATCAACCTCCTCAAGGCCAAACTTCCCATACAGAACCATATGTTGATATTCCCTCAGAAGTTGAAGAAGAAATGCCTGAATCTTCTGCCACAAACCAACCCCCTCCAGCTCAAGCCCATACCAGTTCACCCAGTCAAAAATCTTCAAATGGCCCATGGTTCACTTTTGATGATCTTCCATCTCATAAATGGCGTGATCGCCTTAATGAAATGTCTTCCTAGATTGACATTCAAATGCTACGTCCAGGAGCCACAACTCAATCAGTCCTTAGAGGGTTTGCTACTCGTTTTACGGGTGCTCTAAGAGATTGGTTTGATTCTTTAGGTCGCTACCGCCAATTACAGTTTGTGGATCTACTAGAAGTCTCAAGTGCTCTTGCTGTTCTCCATGATCAATTCCTTGGAGACCCTTCTACAGTCTTTGAAGCTGCACGTCGAGACTATCTCAACATGAAATGATGTTCCCTCAATGCTAAGGATCTTGATTTCCATTACTAGTGAATGTCCCTGTTGTTCTATAAGCTTAATAGATTCAATGAACTGACATTAAAACATGTCTTTCTAGCCTCTCTTCCAGATGAACTCCAACCCGACTACCAGCCATTAAACATGTTTTTGCAGGATGACAAGTTTCCCTTGCCCCGTAGACAAAGCATGTTTACTTTTCTAAAAAATACCCAGATCTTTTCAAAATTCGATTTAAAATCAAGTTTCTGGCAATTAGGCATTGAACCCTCTGAGCGTTACAAAACTGCTTTTTGTATCCCAAATGCCCATTTCCAATGGACCGTCTTACCCTTTGGCCTCAAAACTGCCCTATCCATTTTTCAAAAATCCATGGTCCATATCTTTCAGCCCATCCTGCATCATGCATTGATTTACATTGACGATATCTTACTTTTTTCAGGATCACATGATGAACATCGCCAGCTGTTAACTCAATTATATGATATTGTCCAAAATCATGGAATTATGCTGTCTGCCAAGAAAAGCACCATTGCCACAGAGAACATTGAATTCCTTGGCATGATCATAAAAGATGGCCATTATCAGCTAGGAAAACACATTGCCCAAGAGTTGCTTCACTTTCCAGATCAGCAACTTTCCAAAAGGCAAGTTCAACAGTTTCTCGGCATCATCAATTACATCAGAGACTTCATCCCACATGTGGATCACTACACTCATCACCTTTAAGCTTTATTGAAAAAGAAGCCCCCAGTATGGAATGCTGACCACACAAATGCTATCCAGACTCTCAAAACCAGAAAAACCTCTCACCTTGTTTTCTACTACATACCACTTTCCGATCATCTCCATGACTACATCATTACCCCCAGAAGCTCTCACCAAGAAAATTTTTCCCTTTAACAAAAACTTCTCTTCTGTCTTTGCCATCCAAGAATTTTGCAAAGAAAGCTCTCTTTCGCTTCTTCATGAAAGCCTACCTTGTCACATAACCCTTTCCATTTTCCTCCTTCCACCCGGAAAATCTGTTCCTTACAGGTTTAACCCTTGATCCATCCAGAGAAACCACTGAAGATGTGTTATGGTACATCTGGTGCATAACAGTCCTTTATGCCACTAAGTTAGTCCTACCAATTACTCTCACTTTGGAACATCTCCTTAACCCAGACAAAGCCACCTCTCTTACCTGGACATTACTTGAATGGTTCTCCCCCATACCATGGTGGAGAATGAAGCTCCAACAACTGTCAGAAATTTACAACCTTGAACGTATGCCTGCCTCGGAAGCACAAATGTTTACCTTAGTCTTTATCATTCACAGGCCATACTTTCAACATCCAGACACAAAACTCTTTTGGACTCAAGACCAGGTATATGAATGGTTCACTGCACCACATTTAGCTGTCATTGAAAATGAAATCCAATATGTCCTTCACAACTACCTTTGCAATTAAACCACCAACCTCCGCCACTTAAAGATATCTTCCACACCTCCTTAGGCCCACAACATGACCTCCCTATGATCTTCACTCCATCCGCCATATCCAAACCGAAATCCACGGGAATCATTATCAAAGAAGAAAATCCAGACTACACTGACTTCCTTTTCCAAGACTCCCAAGACCCCTGGGAAGATTTCTTTCCCCTCAACCAACATCTCCAATAATTTCCACAACAATCCATGAATGAACCAAGATCCTCATCCCAACCTCCCAATGCTGACACGACCACTAAACTCTCCAAAGTTGACAAAGCCACTCAAACATCACTAAGGCCAGGATACCGACGAGATTGTCCTTATCCCCTTTGCCGTGGTCCCCACTGTAAGCATCCAAAGCTCTCCAAAATCTTTTTCCCAAAATCCAACCGTGACACTGACCCCGATGAAACTGAAAGCTCATCCGAAGATGATTACATGAATCTCCGCTCTCCATAAAGTTGTTTGTCTTGTTGCTTTCAATAAAGTAGTTTGTCTTGTTGTAATAATTATGTTTTACTTTATGGTTTTGTCTTGGCTTGCCTTACGCCTTAGCTTTTGCTAGTTGTAAAAGTCTTTGTAAGCATGCTTTATCTTTTGTCCATTTGTCCAAAGTCTTGATCGGTGGGCTTAGCTTTCTAAAAAGGTGTGCTACAGGTCATGATCACTTGAGAAGTCATGATCAATGTTGTCGTATCTTTATCTTTTGCTTTTGAAAAAGATAGGGGTCATGTCTTATCTTCTCTGAGAATTCCTCTATATAAAGGATTCTCCCCTTGCTTATAAGATATATGATATAGAAGTTGGAAGAAATAAACTCTTGTGTGTTTTTATCACTATGAATCTCTAAACCTCTCTCCTCTCTCTGCAAATGAAGCTCTCTAGAGAAAGAAAAAGAATAAAGAATTAAATTTGTTCATTTTGAAACCTAAGGAAGTATGCTATGCACTTGCTTTCTAGTAAGGATCCTGTGCATCAGAAAACTTTTGGAATAAATTCTTACATGGTTTGGTACCCTGTTTTAGACTAAAGGAAAGTCTGTTTAGGGTTAAATAACCCGAGAAAGAAGGTGTTTTAACAAAAGTTTTGATTCCCCATTTGAGTATATCGACAGGAAACCGACGACGTAAATTCCAGAGGTGATCCTGAATAGGCACTAGTCTGGTCTGCACTGTCGGATAACAAGTCACGTAATAATTTAATTTATATATTTTTCAATTGAAATTTAATTAAATAAATAATTTAATTATAAAATAATACGGATCCAGATATTCAGTTATCCAGATGTCCGGTTATCCAGATCCGGATCCGAACACAGATCTTGACTTTTAAGATCCAGATCCGGATCTTTTGGATCTTTACGGATCCAAATTTTATTGCCAACCATAACTTGAATCCACACCCTTAGTTACATGGGGTTATCGCTAGATAATAAGGCTAAATGTAGAATGCTTGACTGGCACTAGATCATTAGAACAAGGTTGGATATCTACAGTGCGTTCGGCAACATTTTCGGTTGGGAGTTTTTTGCTTTTCGAAAATGACCGAAAATGAAAAACACAAAACTCGTTTGGTTAAGTCATTTTCCAAAAAAAAATTGACGAACAAAATATTTTTGTTTTCAAACTTTTGCAAAGAAAATTCAAGAATGTCAAATTTGGCGTTCTTGACTACTTGGAGAATGATTAAGAAAGTACAAGGCAAAATTTTTGTGCTGGCCCACCACTGTTAATTTTTCAATTATTACTTTATTAATTCTTTAATTATTACTTCCACCTAATCCCTTCAATTTTTCTTCTAATCTACACCTCATCTTTTTCTTATTCACTGTAAAATATAACATGATCCAGAACCCTTTTTTTTGTTGGAATTTTATAATTTTGTTTATTGTACTCTTTTGTTCTTTATATTTTAGGTTGTGAAATATAATTAGAACAAATAAACTACTTAAATGTCTATAATGAATATAATTGCAGTACAAATTTTTATTTTGGTATATGCTAATTCATTCTACATTTATTATTTTATTTTTCATTTTATTTTAATTTATTGAACTTAATAAATTATGAGAGGGCTTTCTGAAAATTATTATTGCTATATGGAATTTGATCTCACTTTGATTAAAATTATAATAACAAAAGAAAAAGTAAATAAATAAATTGAAGAAAATTATTTTATAAAAAAATTTATATTTTCAGGCAAATAAGCAAACGTGTTCTATTTTTCATCCCACTACTTTTCTAAAGTCACCTCACTTCTAGGAAATAACTATAACCGGTTCTATTTTTCATCTTAAAAAAATACAAGTCAACAAAAATTTGATGGACAGTTAATTTTAATTAAAAATCTTCCTTATAATTTTTTTTTTTAACTTGGACTATCTTTGACCATTAAGGTTACTTAAGATAATTTTCATTTAATTATTTTAAACATTGTAACATAAACAACCAAATTATCCAAGAACATGTACTCTTATATCTAATAATTTAGGTATTTATTTTTGTTATCTATAATATAATATGTTTAAATAAAACTAATAATTTTCAATATCTTTGCTTATAAATTTGATAGCCCATATTTAACCTGAGCTTTCTTTAAAATATATAAAATAAGAATAAATGTTAAAAAATTATCTAGACATAACTATAAAAACGCGCAATAAATTTTTTTTCCTAACAAGCTATATATAATGTAGGTCCAAAAAGAAACAACCGATATTACTAAATATAATAGGCAGCGATATTGGGACCGAAATTGGAGATAAGTGCATATTTCACGTGTAAACGAAATTGAGACTACGATGGTTTTGCTACCCGGTCTACCATTTCGGCGAGCAAAAGTTGTCTCCTTATCATGTTTCATACTTTGTTATGGTATACAGGAACATGAAGGACGTGTTTGCCAAATGCAACTGAAGATATTTACTACTTTAATACGGGTATAATGGTATCAGTTGACCCGCCGCAATTATAACACTTGAAAATCGGCAAAAACAAATCAAAATCAATTAAGGCATTTCTCTTATTATTCTTATCCTCTCATAAAATTGGTACAAAAGCATAACCTTGCAATTTTTTTTAATTAATTAATTTGGCAATGAGTGGTCCTTTTCATTTTACCCAAAAAAACAAAAAAATAATTAATTCGTTTGACTCAATTTTACATGGGTATTACGTAAATTGATAAAATTTGAAAATAATACAAGTGTTTAGTTTGACCTTATTAATTTATTCTTTTGCCAATTTGAGTCAAAGAAACAAATAGCACGCGTATCAAAATTCAAAAGAAAAATAATTTTTGTTATACAATCAAATGCATGCATTTTTTACTCTCACTTATACGATATATCGCACAACAACAATAATAAAATAAAATCTATTTTAATATTAGATTTATCTATTTCACAGGTTAATGATTTTAAAATAATTGTATCTAAAATTTAAAATAATTCAAAAAATCTATGTTAAATGTTCTATTCGTAATGTCATAATATATTATGTCTTTATTCGCATAAATTTCAAATTAAAATTTTGAATTGATGGATTAACTGTTGATATCAATAATAGTTCAATATTAAAAAAAATTGCATGTCATATATGTTTTATTTTATTAATATTTATTTTAATATTTTATTTGTATTTATATGTTATTTAATTTATTTTTTCCTGTTAGTATTACATTTGTGTTCATTATTAAAGAGGATTTCTTATTTAATAAGTGCTTTATGCAAACCTTCTTAAATGAAATAAACCCTGTCCAAAATAACTATATTATTAAAAAAAAAATTGTAGATCTTGTGTTATTTTCATTTGACTAATAGGATTACGCCAAATCCTCAAATTGTGACTCAAACATTACTAACTAATTATCCTTCAAATATTTTCTAAAAAATTACTTATAACTGTCCCCTACATATCATATAGCTTTGTTTCCAACTTTATGAGAAATCTTACAAACAATTAGGATTCATTAACATATTGATCATTATCCGATGATTATAATCACCAATATTCACATCTTATTGGAAAAAAAACAAAAGCACAAAATTATATCGAACACTGAATTTAAATCTAGCTAGTTGGATAATTCACTGTTAGTAAACAAAAGCTTAATTATCACGGTCATAAACGAACTAATCAAGGGTCACATCTGCTAGGTTTTCTTGAATGCATGTTTCCTGGCGTCGCTAATAAGAACAGGAAAAAATCATCTCTCCCTCTACACCCCGCTTCCCCATAAATATCCAAACACACACTGCTTTTATATTCCACAAAACATATAATTCTTTCATGTATTGATGGCTAGCTAGCATAACTTCATCCTTTTACGGTATCAATAAATTCCTTGTGCTTTTTGTTTTTTAAATCCCTTTATGATGATTGTATTATTTGATTCTTACGTTTTAGGGCATTGCTTGTATGATTTGAATACGAAAATTATGGCGGAAGAAAATAGCTCTGCAGCTGGTTCATCGTCTAGGGCTCAGCGAAATATAAAGGAGCAACATCGAAGAATGCACATGAAAGATCTCATTTCCCAGCTCGCTTCTCTCATTCCCTCCAACTCCAAGGTATATTAATTTTGGTCAGATTTTTTTTTTCATTTCTTTGTATTTATAAAAGAAAGCAATACTAAAAACTAACTAGCATAATACTAGTTTTAATAAATTCTATCAACTATATATATATATATATATATATATAAGTTTTAGGGTTTAAGATTTACATCGATGTCGTGGATCTAACAAAAACCGTTAAGTTTTTGTTCAACCCTCAAACTAGCAACTATATATAGAAGGTTTGTGTGTCTAACTTGAAACTTATTGATGCAGTTGTCTATGCCAGAGATATTGGATGAAGCCACCAGTTATATAACGCATTTGCAGAAGAATAAAGAAAGTCTTGAGAGGAGGAGAGCACTATTGAAAGAAGAGGATCACACTGAGCCAACAGTATTGAACATAACAACTTCGGATTCTACTTTGGAGGTGAATTTGATTTGTGGGTCGAATAGAAACTTTATGTTTCATGAAATTATCAACGTTCTCGAAGAAGGAGCAGCTGAAGTTATAAACGTCACACAATTCAATTCGGGTAATCGGGTCATCTTCTCTGTTCTGTCCAAGGTGTGTGTGTATCTTCATGTTTCTGTCTAACTTGTTTTAGCTTTATTAGTATTTTTTTTAGAGTAAAATTAGAGTAATTAAATTGAAGAAGAACATGAAATCAAATTTCTTTTCTGCTAAAACCATCGATATCGATCGGCTCTCCCTCATTTAATTTTCTTGCATAAAATTTCTCTACACTTGAATATATATGATTAATAAAAATTAATTTGTTTTCAATTACGCTACTGAAGAGTGAATAGGGAGCATAATAATTTAAAACTTCGCTTTGAATCTTAATTATGTTATCCATGAGGATGTTAGTATCTTTTTAATGCACTGAAAGACTTAAAAAAAATAAATAAATAAAGACTTAATATATATATTTTTAATCTTTTAGCTCACATTGGAGTTTTTGCTTTTTTTTTTTAAATATATAATAACTGCATCCCTGTCCAAGCGCGGCCCCAGTCAGTACTCAGTTGACTAAAAAGCTAAAAA